>NC_135503.1:47301124-47601124 GCF_052857255.1 Amblyomma americanum | reverse complement strand
ACCGTAGCAACAGCGCCTGGAATGGCTTCAGGGCTGCCTACTGTTACTGGAAGTGATAGAGGAAGAGGGTCGCCATCATCATCATCGTCAGCAGCAGCAGCAGCAGCAGCCTGACTACGCCCACTGCAGGTCGAAGGCCTCTCCCATATCTCCCCAATCAACCCTGTCGTCTGTGAAATGTGGTCACTGTACCACCGTAAACTTCGTAATCTCATCCACCCACATTACCTTCTGCCGCCTCCTGCTAAGCTTGCCTTCTCTTGGAATCCACTCCGCTACCCTTAAGGACCACCGGTTATCTTGCCATCGCATTACATGCCCTGCCCAAGTCCACTTCTTCCTCTTGATTTGGACTAGGGTGTCACTAACCCGCGTTTGTTTCCTCACCCACTCTGCCCGCTTCTGGTCTCTTAACGTTGCACCTATCATTTTTCTTTCCATAGAGGCAAAGGGTGCTCTTTATTTTAAAAAATATAGATTATAGCCAGCGTGTAGTTTATGTTAGGATGTCCATATTGAGAGCGCCATTACTACCACGGCGACAGAGAACGGTGATCGCCGTAACTCTGGAAAAGCTCTCGGAAACATCAATCACGAAAAACCAAAGAAGCTAATGCGTAACGAATGCAGTTTAATCCGGAGTAAATAATGCAACATAATAAATATTTGTTTGGAGCTGATCTAAATGCATGCTTTGGTTCTATATTTACAAAAAACGTCAAATTTAAAGAAGAAATAAAAGAAGTTTCAAATCAGAACCGCGTGCAGAAAGCGCCAAAGGCCCGTCCTGCTTTGAGGACATCATCATCGTCGTTATCAGCGGAGCAGGTGGCATCCCTACCGTGAAGCGGCATTGGCCTGCCGCCATGATTTGGATCTTAGCCGTGGTCGGCGCATTCGTCCTGGTCCTGCTGGGGCAGCTCTGTGGTTACGGTGTCGGTGGCCTGTTGGAAGCATGGAGACCGCTGTCCCTAGGCTGGAGCGCCACCAATGCGTCCATCGCCGATGTCCCGAAGGTACAGAGATCCACTTTATCGCGCTAGCTTTAGAGCCCCCACTCGCCGATTTCGCTTGTTGTCCGTTTGTGTGGTCCAGCCAAGCTGAGCAAGCTGCCCACCCTGGTATCAGCATCAATATGACTACGCCCACTGCAGGGCAAAGACCTCTCCCCCGTCTCTCCAATTAATCCTTTCCTTTGCCAGCTGCGGCCGCCTTATCCCCGCAAAGTTCCTAATCTCATCCACCCACCTAACCTTCTGTCGCCCCTGCTAGGCTTGCCTTCTCTTGGAATCCACTCCGTTACCGGGCAGGTGGCACTTAAATTACTGATTGGTCGTGAGAGGCTGCTCATGAAGAGTAACTTGGGTCTCACGAGCCCCAGCGGTGGCTGCCTTTCAAAGAGCCACTTGCCGGGGCAGTGGCGCATAGCTTAAACGCTCCACCACTGCGCCAGGAGTTGTATGAGGACTGCCAGAGATCTATGAATTTAAAATAGAGAATGATCAATTCTGCATATATGGTCACTAATCCAGTAACGTTGTCGTGTCCTACCCTTCAGTTCGATTTTGCCGATCTTTGTTTGAAGCATGCTTGACGTTGAAAACCAATCCTAGAACCGTAATTGAAGTGAA
This sequence comes from Amblyomma americanum, assembly GCF_052857255.1. Lineage (NCBI taxonomy): Eukaryota > Metazoa > Arthropoda > Arachnida > Ixodida > Ixodidae > Amblyomma > Amblyomma americanum. Next base: position 47,599,493 of record NC_135503.1, on the reverse strand, counting down.
AACCGATGTTCTATAGCGCCCCTTATCCGCTGTTGGCCTTACCAAGCTAAATCGCCAGCCATATTTTTTTTTTTGCCTGCTTCTTCGGTTCACATATGCACAGACACTCAAAAAAGTGCTTGGAACACGGAAACCGCTGAAAACCATCATTTCCAGGCAATGATAGCCTGCAGCCGAGAACCGAATGAAAATCTCCGCACTTTTCTGCGCTAACAGCACAGTGAAAGTTTAAATGCCAGGCCATATGCCTCCAGAAAGCGTAGAAATTTCGCTCTTTCGAAGCGTTTAGAGTGCCGAAAATTTCCGAAGGAACCTGCACATGTGTGCCTGCAGTGTTTTTTTTTTCGCTTAACATATATGAGGCCACCTCTAAGCGCATACATATGACTGCAGGCGTACTGCTTCTGTCGCTGCTACAACTGCGGCAGTGAAGTGACTGTGAGCTCAGGAAAACATCCCTTACAGATTTGCTAGTATGAACTCGCTACAACCTTGGAGGTTAGTGTTCAATCACGAGATGCGTGGTGTGAACATATACGTCATGTTCTAATTAAAATTTTGCAGAATTTTGGTCCTTTCCCGGGCAAACTAAGGAGGGTATCGATAACTTCATCGCACCAACACACGCACTGACAGGTTACGCTGATTGCTGCAATGTGGGGCTGACGGCGACATCGATGTGCAAGCAAGATTAGCCTTACTTTAATTGTGTCGGTAACTGCTCCGCCTCTGTAATAGTCAAAATGAAATGTACCCTTCACCTCCGCCCCATGAGGTCAGCGCCCTCTGGAGATTACAAACGCATTATTGTGTCGTACACAGACATAAGACAGAGGGTACACTTAGAACAATGAATTTACTGTTCTAACACTGGTCCTTTCATCTAGAGCGCGCCTCCTGGCGCATCGCACCTCAGCTTTGCTCGCTTCTTCTATAAAGGTAGGGTTCCTACCATTGGTTTGTGAGTTCATGCACTTTTAGGGAACAAAGGCGAACGAGGCTGTACAGATGCACATTCGAGATCACCAGACTGAGGGGATATTCTTCACTCCTATCAAGAAAATATGGGCATGCTAAGAAAAAATGCTATGTATTATCCACAACTGCCAAATTCGAACAAAGAGGTGACGCGACGCTGTGCAGAGAGAGAGAGAGAGAAGGATGAACGGAAAGGCAGAGAGGTTAACTACGCGACGCCCAGTATGCTACCCTATACACGTGGGAAGGAGAACGGAGGGAGAGATAGAAACAGGAGAGAGGAAAGAGAGACCATTTTTCCACGTTCCCGTTGGCCATTACTGGCAGGGTACACAGTGCACAGACTGAAAGTTTATAACCTTGAATTCAGTCCTGAGTCCTTCAGCAACTTCAAAAGCGCTGTGAATGTTTTGCAGTCACACAGGTGTGCAATCAGGGCCGCTGCGCACGCGCTGTAAGAGTGTACTTTCTCTCGCGGTACACACTGTTAGAGATGGGGCTTCAACCCCATAGCAGGCAACCGGTGTTGGAGGATTCCGCTTCGATTCCACCAGCTGCCACCAGTTGTTAGATGCGGGCCCTTGGTTTGCCTGGGCCGTCTCTCGTCAAGGTCGATGTCCACGGGTTCCGGATCGCGAGGCTGCTGTTATGGGGTGACGAAGAGACGATATGGGCTTCGAGGTGGAGAAGAGACTGAAAGGGTTTATTTACATTCTTACATAGTTCGAAAGTGAATCGAGAGCTGGCTGATCACATGCCAGCTCGCTGCTTAAATAGGGTCCCCTGTCCCCAGGTCCCTAGTTGGGGAAATTTAGTTCATTAAAAATGCGCCCAATCACTGTGACGTCGATCACGTGTCCAGTCTTCAGGATCCGCCTTCCCGGACGTCCCCAACAATACACTCTCGCCACTTCTGGCAAGTTATAGTCCATGCTGTCCAGGCAGCAGTGATGAATAGCCCGAAGGGGGCCCCAAGCAGCGTCGAAGGTCAGTCACCTGCACTTCACAGTGGTAGCGTGGGAACGAAAGGCTGCCGCTGCACTTTGCAGAAGGTTCCACGTAAGGAAAAACACTTAGGGTAAGACGAAATTGTTTTCTAAGCACGAGGATTCCGGCGTCGTTGGCTTCTCCCCCCCCCCCCCCCCGTCCCCTCCGGGAGAATGACGCCGTTATGTCCCGGGTGGGTCCGGCGTTGAGAACAAACGACAACCAGGTTCCCGAAAGCCGTTCTCAGGCAGCGGATGGCCGTTTCACCCCGTAAATAGGGAGGGGGGAGGTCTCTTGTAGACGCCATGACCTGCATTCGTGGCGCCGCAACCACGTCGACGGCCCTTTGAAGCCTCCGTTGATTGTTGCTTCTCAGTGGCTTGAACATTCTTGGCATGCTGGCGTCTCGAAACGTAACAACACCCCGTGTGTCACAAGGGAAGTTGCAGAGGTGTTCGAAGGAAGCTGTGTTCCACGATGTTGTTTGAAAAATTCTCGGTTTTTGCTTGTGACGCTGATGAGTTCTAGTACAGTTAACATAACTCCAATGTGAGAGGGGGGGCTTAAATAACACCGTCAATACCTTTGTATCAGTTTTCTCATTAAGATTAACGAACGAAGGCTTCGTCCGAAGGACCGCTGGAAAAGCTGTAGCACTGGCCTGGAGTAAGAATCAGGACGCCCGGCGGTTAGCTCAAAAATAACCACACAGGTGGCGTTGCAATGCTTCGATATACATCGGAAAGGTATTCAGGAGTTTCCAGTTTCATTGTAGTCGCAGTGGCAGTACTTCGTTTGCCGCTACCACTAACCCCAACCACGCCACCGCTCCAGAGTCACGTGATAACCTTGTGACTAATGAGAATGAGGCATCAGCGCGACGTATATCCTCACTGCCCACTGAGAATTTGCCGTCCGCGGAGATATAATACGGTTCTATTGGCTTATACAGACCGCAGTGAAGCTGCTGTGCAGTCACTTCGTTTCGAAAGGTGCCAAAAGTCAATAACCCTTTAGTTCACGTAGATGCTTGCGAATAGATGATTTTTTCTCATTTCGGAACCATATAAGTGCGGTCGCCATGTGAGAAACTGTACCCACGAATCCGTTGCTCGAAGCAGAGGAGCATCATAAGTCATTAGCTAACCAAGCAGTTTCCACAGCATAAATTTTGAGGCCGGACTCAACGGCATGAAGGGTAGCCGCTGGAAGCGGTTCCTAGCGGAAAACGTGGTCTGAAGCGTTCTCTTTCTCATGACTTTCCAGGAAGTCTCGGTCACGCACCTGTCGGTCTATGCCGCGCTCGCCGCTCCAATCGTGCTCTTCCTCGCCACGTACTCCTTGCTTCAGCGGAGACGGCTGAGCGCCGACAGCATCCCGAAGGACGCTAAAGAGGTGCCCAAAGCACACGGACTAGAACTGGGACCAGGCGCACAGAATCATCTAGGAGACTCTTCCGCTGCAGTCGGAGACATGGTGTCCACCGCGTCTTCAAGCTCGGGTTTCGATGAGCGGCTGAACGGTGACGCTGGAGATTACACTCCGGTGGCTGGTGAGTTCCGATAATCGTTGTTAATATATGTTACTATGCCTGCGCATAGAGGAACAGAAGCATTTTTCATTCTTTCGTGCTTTCATTCGTCGATTTTTTTATTAATTGACCGACCGACTGACTGACTCATTGTCAGTTCATTCATTCATCCAGTTGGCTGCTCGGTCGGTTTAACGGTCACAAATGCACGTCGCATTTACACGGGTGTTTGCGGCGTCTTGCGGCCAAAATTTGAATGCTCTACACTGCGGCTTTAGATCGGTTTTAGAAGACAACTTTTCCATTTTTTGTCTGTAGACTGCAAATGCTAATTAGATCGGCATTTATCGTCACAGTTTAGTTAGTGACCTGAACAAAACGAGACTTTGCAGCTCTTTCTAGTGAAATTGTTTTGTGCACGGGCTCATGATTTCATGGTTTAAACACGTTAGCTTCGGAGGTTGAGCAACGCGTTTAAACGCGCTGCTTCTATTTTTCTAAGGAACCGTGCAGGGAAGCCCTTTCGAAGCTGCTTCACGCGCGAGCATCAATATCAGCGGACGCTCCACACCGACCACGCCGGCTACGCCGAAGACGTCGGTAAGTCCATGGGACGAAATGCAGCGTCCGTAGAGTTTGCGGATCATCGCAGTAACAACTCATTTATTCCTTCACGTACTCACTCATAGATAAATCTCTGCAGAACAACAAGGAAGGAGCCGTTCAGCGACGCCTTGTGAATTCGATGGCCCCTAAATACAGTGGTTGCAGAAAGAACAATGACATTCTGAAAAATAGTTACAACCTTATTATATCAAAGAAATTAATTTCATCAACATACTTTCATGCGATCTTACGCGTGGGCCCGCACTCGCGCACACACACACACACACGCACACACACACACGCACGCACGCACATACACACACACACACACGCACACACACACACACACACACACACACACACACACACACACACACACACACACACACACACACACACACACACACACACACACACACACACACACACACACACACACACACAAACGCACGCACACACATACACACACGCACGCACGCACATACACACACACGCACACACACAGACACGCATGCACACACACACGCACATACAGACATACACACACGCATGGACACACACGCGCACGCACGCACATACACACACACACGCACGCACACACATATACAACTATATACACACACGAGTACGCACACATATACACATATACACACAGGCACACATATACACACGCACACACACGCGCGCGCACGCACACACGCACACACGAAAACTAATCCAAGAACGTACAGGCGCGATAGAAACGCGAACAGAGCGGAGATTAGGCGCTCCACTGTCCGCATGTTTTTTCCACCACGCTTTTACTTCGGTCATAACAAAAAGACGCTAGACACATCCGTGATGCATTCTAGGACGGCTCTAACGTCTTTTTTTTTACCACCCAGCTAAAAGCTCGATCAAAAGAAATTAGAAAACTGGAGCTCGTAGGCACCGTGTTGTTCGCGTTTCTTTCCATCGCGATAGCACATCCGATTTTGAATAGCTATTTAAATCAGAAAGGGTTAATTTCGGAAGGTGGATGCCTAGCCTACTGTAATCATTTAGGAGCCTTTGTAAAAATTATTATCTTCCTGCTTTAGTAGCTACGATATTTTGAGATTTGCTCTTGTTCGTTAACCCTTGTAGGATACGGCACATCATTTCCTTCTATGCCCGAAAGCAGAGAGATTAAGTGTTTTGGACTAAAGTAGTGCTTGCGAGACAATTTTGCAGGTATTGATCGTGCGATATGTGTACGTTAAACTGTTTAGGAAAAGAAGGGAAAGGAAATGAGGGGATAGTTGTGACATACATATGAAGGAAGCCAACAGCCACCGAAACCAAGGTGCATAGGGGAATGTTTCTTTTTTGTAGCGAGAGCTACACTGGGCTACCAGTCGAGCACTTCGTCGTGGCTGGGAGAGGCCAGTTGTGCGCATGCGCCGTTATCATGGCATCCGGAGAGGAGCAGCAGATGCGGCGTGCGCATCGCCGCCGCCACGGCCGCGCGCCCGCTCCACCCGCCTCGCCGCACGCCGCTCTATCACCCGAACCGCGCGTCGCATGCGCAGCATTGCGTAAAAGGCGGAGATGTTATGGGTGGCTGTGTCACAACGTTTGACATAAATGCAGAGAATTAGAGTCCAGCCGCTTCTAAACGGCGGTATAGACAAGAGAAGATTAACTCTTCCGATCCTGAGGTTGTCGTCTGGCACCTGGCTACTCAACAAAGAGAGAATGAGCACAAGAAGGCGAAGAGAGCAGCGGAGACATCCGAACAGAGAGAGGAACGGCTTGCCAAACGGAAGTGCCAGACTACCGAGCGTATTAGACGGCGCATAGCCTCCGATATGGAGCCCAATGTCTCTTATTGCTAAACATACAGTGACCACAACAAGCTCAGCCAGGGAAACGTACCTCTCGCTACGTATATCCTGGCATAGCCGAGCTAAGCCACTGCCATTTAACTTGTGGTGTTGATCAACTGAAAAATAATACTGTAATTAATCTGTCGCTTGAAGACAATTTGAAGAAAAATAGCCATGTCGCCAGTGGGATCCGAACCCGCGACCTCCTAAATTTCGCTTCCGGTGCTCTACCAACTGAGCTACGGCGGCGGCTGTACAATCATCTCATTTCGGGGATATTTACGTTTGCGTGTAACTGAATCGTGAGAGTGTTCACCAGTGCCACCCTCGTCCATAGCGACGGACGTAGTACGTCTTGTGATCACCGCAAGTGGGATGCGGAACGTCATCGAACGGTACAGGCACTATTCTTTCCTGTATTTTCAACAGCCTGTTTAAATTTGTCGCAGATTTAGAGCCAACACCTCGGCTTCGAGAGGAAGTGGGCTCGACTTCTGCTGCCGTTCGGTTACCTCCGTATTCTCAAATGGATACAAGCCATTAGGCCCAGTGCTCGGCTTCCCAGGGCGCATGACTTGGGAAAGAAGCCTCCGCCTTCCTTCTAAAGCAAGGAGTGGTAGATGAAAGGGGATAATCCCCTCGTTCCGTTGTCGGGCATAGGGGGGGGGTGTCACGCTAGCAGCGTCATGAGAATCGGCCAACGCCATTCGCTGGCAGGGTGTCCTTTGACGGGGAAAAGCCGCAGCGTTGTTGAGCTGTATCAGACTATGGCGTCACTGCCTTAGAAATAAATTTATTCGCAGGCTGGAGTCATTCTTTTCTGGGGCTATTTTAGTTTATCTACAATCTGAACGTTGCCCAGTTTCGCACCTCATCACTTTATTTGGTCGTAATGATCGTGGCCTCCTCCGGTTAACGACTTCCTCTTCATGTCATGTCCGTTCGACCTTAGTTGAGCGCCTGTCCACGTAACCGTAACATTGTGTTCTCATGGCGCCGCGTGCAGAGCACTTCGCTTACCCGCCCGCCTGAGGTCCCTCGCATCGGCGCGCTTGGCGTCTCGTCTGGGCTTCACTCTTTATCCAATAGGCTGCACTCGGCGAGCAGCGGGGCCGACTTGTTCGGGGAGCTGCTTCCAGCCTGCCACCAGCGCTCGCCCGTCAAGTTTGCCCAGCTCTTCAATAACATGTATGCACATCTTTCATCCAGGGCGCCGCCATATTTGCCTTCCGCACAGGCCCGTAGAACAAGTTCCTGTTCAGGCGGCGGGGAACCGCAGTGATAGAAGGCAAACCAGCACTGAGAGAAAGGTTCCTTTTTTATCACTTTCTATCTCTGCAGTGATGGAGGCGTACGTAGACCTTCCGGATTGTTTTCGATAAAGTTTACCACAGAAGCGGCATCCGCATGTGAGCGAGCTAGGCTTATGGTGCGATGATTATTATGGATATTTGACACGAGGGCATCTCCGGCCTAGGAGCCCCAAACACAGGGTGACTGGCCGACTCAGGTTCACAGGGGGCAAAGAGGTGGGGGATTTAGCAAAATATCAATGCAGCGTTTCCTTACTGGTCCCGCCTTGAAAGGTGGTATAAATTTGAAAATTTAGTAAACGCTTCAAACGCTTGCAGCTAGAGTGCTGACGCCGAGTTTCTACCTAAATAAGGGTCCGGAATAGTGGTTCGTTGAAAAAAAACCTTGTAAAAAATAGCCGTGTGATAAGACAGGCTGATATGGTGTATACGCAATGGTCATCCGTTAATTCATAATAATGTAACATAGCATTCGGGGAGCATGACATCGACATGCGCAGTGCCCAGCAGCGTTCCGTAGAACGAAAAGGCTGGGAATCGTGGAGTAAAACAAGATGAAGTGCTGTAGAAGTTTGTAGGTTCTGTAGGTAGCGTGCCCTTGTTCGTTTGTCCTTGTGCACCTGTATGCAGCTGACAAGGCTAGCGCGGAGGCGTTGTTTCCTTTTTGCGGCATATAAGGCCTGACTAATGCTCTTTGACAGCTGCGTAGAGCAACGCCTGTACGCTGAGTATGAAAACTTTGATCCCATTAGTATGAATCACGTAAAATTTCATGTATACAGAACACATCTGATTCGACTATTCAGTAAGCGCAGTATAAACAGTTCTTACCACACAGAAAACAAGTTAATCGTGACCATTTCATGCATTGCTGAAAGTGGAATTCGCCGAAAACACTACTATTCTTGTTTCAGATGTTCCTCTGATTCAGATACTGAAACATTTGAATGAAGTCAGTGCTGTTAGTTTTTTCTTGACGACTTCGCGTTAACCCAGAAAGAGGAACAATTTGTCAGTTTGAGTACCTATAGGCGGCAGAATCTGGAAAAAATGGGCTTATGCGACATATGTAATGTAGAAAATAGGCAGCGGATGTTATTTCATGGTAACAGGGCAAATAATAAGAAGAGAAATGCAACCACTTACAGCAGATACCCAGCCGGTGGGGAGGCAAGACTAGGTGCTACGCTACGTCCAGCGCAAGACAAGGCTGATTGGATATCTGCGGCAGGAGACTTCCACTGGCTGTGCATCTAACCTGGATGACAACAATGTAATAATGTTGAAAGGTTGCGCACAGATGAGAACCATTACGTAACACCAGTGGACTGAAAGACTGAGGCTTGGTTTGGGTGTTTTTACCTTTTTTTATTTCCATGCTCCTTTTTCTTCAAGTGAGGGCGATCGGTTCAAGATCATCTCCGAGAGCCAGAACTCGGAGGTCTTCCGCGTCTTCAGCTACAAGGGTGACAGCGTGCTCAAGGTGCAGCAGCTAGACAGCACGCCGGGGTCCCTGGACAACCTCCTTTCTAAGATCAAAATAGCCTCGTGAGTATACGTCATCGCCTGCAGAGGCTTCCCCGACATTTTAAACGAAGCTTAGAAGAGGGCACTGAACTCTTTCATCCTTTATTTTCATCTTTTATCGACGAACATCAAATCACGTAAATTTTATTGGTATGCTGATCGGCCCTGATGGGCACATAATAAGGGGAAAGGAGGATAAGAGAAAAGGGGAGAAGCGGGTCCTTTTTAACCTTACTTCTCTTTCGGTCTTCTTTTTGTGTGCAGGAGACTCACGGAGTTGAGAAAGATGCAGGGCTACTCCACAAGTGGCTTCCTCGAGCTCAGGAGGTAAGAAAGGCGGCTCTGCAAACCTGAACGCTAGCTCGAATGATAGGCCAATGCTGAAAGGCACTCAAAACAGTCATTAGTTCATTTGCTCACTGTTCCGCATCCAGTTAATCTGGCCTTCACGGTTAAGTATTGGGCGCTGTCCTTAAGCAGTAGTGATGCCGGCAATGACAAGATCCCCACTTCCGTCATCTGTATTCCAGCACGCGCTAATACATGTCAAATGGTGCTAAAACAAAAGTAAGTTGTTACCAAGAAAGCGAGAAAAAAAACAGCAACAGAAGTGGAAAGTCTTGGGCTTGCATAAAGTAATCACTTCGTTTTCTTTTACTCCTTTATTCAATAATATTTTACCTTCTAGGCTGTTCTCGCACCTCAGTAGGGACGCGATAATTTTCGCTCACAGGCACCAAACGCATCTTTGATGTGTTTCACAAAAGGCGCCCATAGCGCCGACTCTTCCATGCTGGCAAAACGGTGTTACATGGACTGACTCATTCGTTTCCGGCCTATAGTAATCAGTTGCCCTTACAAAAATTTTTTTAGACTGTATATTGACTGTCCATAGATTTTTGTCTATATGGTCTGTAGACTGTCTATAGACACCCTAGGGAACAGTCTATAGGCAATACAAATAGTCTATACACAATATATAAATTTATGGCCATACAAATTATTAGCCTTTTGTCTTTAGACAGCCTATAGACTATGAATATAGACAAAAAGAAATATCTATAGGAAGGCAATAGTCTCTAAGAATTCTATAGACAGTGCATAGACCATTTTTATATGGAAAGCCAGCCTTCAACCCTTAGTTCCTCAAATTATTCGGGCTGCGCTCCCAGTCCGTTGCACTGTCTGTGCTGATAGTGTGGATACCAGCACTGTAAACTCGAGCGGTCCAAATAACTTCCACGGCTGTGCAGAGTTTTATGCGCCTCTGCGTATACTACACTATGTATAGCGCGCTGTGGCATATGCTCATATACGGACAATGCCGCAGGGCAGAGAGAGAGTGAGAGAAAACTTTATTTCAATGCACTATTAAGCGTCGAGGATATGCAGGGCCAGAGTCACCAAAGCCAGCTGGTCAGTCAGCTGGTCTGACACTATAGCCAAGTTCGCCCCGTCGGGGGAGAGAAGCATGGAAAATGAACACTAAATGGCAACGGGGCAGGAGAACAGGAAATGTCCTAAATCAGCATAGAGAACACACGTTCATTAGCCAGTTCAAGGGGCGTGGTGCAACAAATGTCTAATATAATATCGAGTTCTTCTTTCCTATTAGTATTATTTTTGTATAACTAATGTTGTTGTTCTTGATAATGTTGCTATGGTGTCAACGCGTAAGATAACACAGTAACTTATCTGCAAGTGAACTGCTCCCGAGGGGATAGATGGCACCTCTATGCATTGGCGCTGCCACATTCCACCGACTATTCAATACCCAATATTAACTCTATGGTCAGGACACGCTGGCGTTCACCCAAGCGAGCTGATTATACTTTTTCATGTGCCTTTGCGGGAGCGTTGAGCCTATCAGCTTTCTCATACAAACTCTTAAAGCAGATTTAAACTATCTAAACGACCTCACAGTACGTAGGCCTTCCTGCAGCGTCAATGTGGTTGATGAGCGCGTTTAACTAGGCGCACGCTTGGTAGTTGACGATGAAGTGTGGCCTGAAGTGGACATCTCTCCATATGCGCCGACGTTGAAACCTGAATGTGCGTGCGGCTAGATATCGGGGCCAGCAGCAGCGTACTGCTACGCGTGTGCCATGGCAAACCTAATGCCAGAGGTTTATATTACGGTTTTATAATAAGGGGGTAATTACTCAATGGCATCCACCTGAGCGCAGCCATACGGCTGCAAGGGAAAGCTATACAGCTTTCTCAGAAACTTCGCAGTTAAAGAAAAATTCGTCCTGGTCCGGGGTTCGAACCGGGGACCACCGCTACACCGGAGCAGTCGCTCTACCAACTGATCTAACCGGGACGGCAAGCTTATGGTAGGACGAGAGCGAATTGATCAATAACTCGAAGTGGGAACAGTGTTGGTCAAATGTATTAGGGGAGTACCCCAAGGCGGAGTAGATTTGTTATAAGACAGTAATTACTCATTGACAACCACCCAAGCGCAGCCATACGGCTACGAAAGAAAGCTATACAGCTTTCTCAGTTGGCAGAGCGACTGCCCCTGTGAAGCGGTGGTCCCGGGTTCGAACCCCGGACCAGGACGAGTTTTTCTTAATATACGAAGTTTCTGAGAAAGCTGTTTAGGTTTCCTTTGTAGCCGTATGGCTGGGTTTGGGTGGATGGCAATGAGTAATTACTTCCTTATTACAAATCTACTCCTCCTTGGGGGATTCCACTAAACATTTGACCAGATTACGTTTTGTATGAGCGTACAGGGAGCCTAAATGTCCTTAAATATAGTACTGTTTTCAGAACCGTGTAAGCATCTGAATTCATTATGAATTCATTCTGAGTATCTGAATTCAGGTCTTCACAAGGTGCCTGGCTTGGGGCCATGTTGCCACACGTCGGTACTTACGCTGTTTGGCTAAAGCAACAGATTGGCAGAGCTGCTTTCATCAGGTCGTCAACTGACTCTTTAGCAATGCTTTTTTTTTCTTTATCGTTCATATGCCCCCATTATTCAAGGATTTCATTATTCATACAGTGATTTCAGTTTGTTCTCGCTCTTGTCGCAGCATCACGTGTCTTTTCGACGCCTACCCTGAAGAGCTCCTTGCGGCCCGCAAAAATACCACCAGCCCCGCTCGGCTAGAACGACAAGTGTGCCAAGGCAAGTCCGTTACGCTTATGCAACTGATCAACCCTGGTTGGGGGATATCGGCTTTCGGGCACTTGAGCTAGCACGACACACCCTTGCATGGCTTGCGTTCAAGGATGTATCAGGTTCAGTTAGTCAAGCTTCAGAAATGCAACCATCTCTCAATTCAATATGAATGTGCACACCAGCTTAGCTTCGGTTTAAAAAAAAAAGCTGTCTCAATTGATTTTGCTCGATAAGCTAATTGATCCAAACACTTATTCTTCGCGTCTTGCTGGCCGCATAACCATCGTGTTAAAACGAGTTTTGCGTACTGCCAGATTTTCCCACGAATTCCATAAACAAAAAGACGACAGACGCGATAAATAAAAAAATTTTGACAGAAACGCGAACGTCAGAAATACAGAAAGGAACGGAAATCCTCTTGTAGAATTGTTTTGCGCCTATTTTTCTTTTATGACTTTCATCAATAGGCCCAATCTAACACTCATTTAACTCCATCCAAAATACAACAATGAAGCTTCAAAATAAATTGAACACACCGCAGTGGGGTATGAAAATTAAGACGACAGGTGAAGTCTTGAGGGACAGGATGAGCAATCCCGGCTTCAAAATGGGGTCAAGCGAGGCGCGCAATGCGAAGAACAGATCACGGGTAGTCTGTTGGAGTAAACAGATTGAAAGGGAATAGATGGATGGCGAGGGAAGAAAATAGTGGCAGGGTTTTAACACAGTTAAACCGAGTAGGCGTGCGAAACGTTGTATGTGTTTTGCCTGGTCGACTCGCTGCTGAGTCGTCGGCACGTCTGGCGATGGTATTAGACTCAGGATGAGCTCTGATCGAGGTTAAGCTGATCTGATCTGCTCGCACCGCAGGTGGGAGTTGATGAAGATTGGCTACAGCTGGCGCGACGCTCCTCCGAACTTTCCCGAGCTTACCCGAGTTACTCCGAGGCTTCAGTCAAGATTATTGGTTGGAACCGTGTTAAGTAGTGTCTTCGCACAAGAAAGCTCAGTCGGATGCGCCTTAAGGTCATGTGGAGAGATGAAGTCCGGAAGCTTGCAGGGATCCCTAAGGTGACCGCGGCCTTAGCTGACGGGCTAGAAGAGGGATAGATGGAAATCGTCGGAAAAGGCCTTTGCCCTGCAGCGGGCTCAATTGGGATGATGATGATGACGATGATGATGATGATGACGCCATTGTTTTCCGCAGGGAAAGCAGAGGGAGCCTACCTTGCTTGGCACATGTCGTACGCCGGTGCGCCGCTAGATCAGATTGAGGTGAGTGTGCAACAATGGTTATGCGGATTGAGATCAAGAGCCGGCGAGCCCCGCTAATATTAAGTTTTATTATTTTATGGTCTAGTCAGGTCATGACCTCTGCCTTTTCTGTTCAGTTTTTAGCCTTTAGCGCTCCCAATCGCGGTAGCCACGTTTGGTGGAGCTTTCAAGCCAGGCTAATCCAGCCGTTTGAACGGCACAGTGCGATGGCCGGTCACGAAAGGTTTGATTTGATTTGATTTATGGGTCTTTAACGTCCCAAAGCGACTAAGGCTATGAGGGACGCCGTAGTGAATGGCTCCGGAAATTTCGACCACCTGGGGTTCTTTAACGTGCACTGATATCGCACAGTACACGGGCCTCTAAAATTTCGCCTCCATCGAAAATCGACCGCCGCGGCCGGGATCAAACTCGCGTCTTTCGGGCCAGCAGCCGAGCGCCATAACCACTCAGCCACCGCGGCGGCCTGACACGAAAGGAATTCGCAGTACGTGGGTAGGCCTTTCGGCTGGTCAGTACAAGTTTGCGGTTCAATCCCACCCTAGATGGTCTCCTTTCAGTGAAGGCGAATTGCAAGAGCCCACGTAAAGATCCTTAGATAGTCGAAATTAAAACGGAGTCATCTGCTGCACTGTGTCCATGGTGTCGGTTTCGTACGTAAAATGAAAGAGGTCAATCGTTTTGTTATCTCTTTCATTACCCGCTGTACAAGCAGGGGTAGAGGCAATGTCAGCAGGCGAATTTTGGACGTGCAAGAGAAAAAATCAATATGAATTTACTTTCTCTTGAAAAGACGATAACGGCACTAAAAGATAAGCAGCTTTACTGCGGACAGATCTCTTTTTAGGTTGACAAAGCAGAACGATGATTGTCAATCATGTACGATGTAGCCAAGAAAAGGACAAACGCATTAGCAAGAATCAGGTACGTCAGGTATATATAGCTAACGTGTAAGACAGGGACATTGCGTCACAAGATGGCCTACGTCTTGGTACCAGCCAAATTTCCTTGTGTCTGCCCTAACGAACGCCAGTACTTTCCCAAAGCTTCGCAAGGTTGACTGCAATTAGTACCGCTTAAAATAAAGTTTTATAGCAACATAGAAGGCTAAAACGCACACACAAAACACAGAAAAAATTTCAAAATTCAAATGCAGAGCCTTGGACAGCACGCCTGTTCGGAAAATTGGATATCGTTATCGGCGACGGTCCTTTACGCCCTTATCCAATTTCAAAGTTCTTATAACATAATGCAACCAGCAGTTAAGGGACAGCATTCCCTACGTTCCCTATACCCGCAGCTGGAGAGCGTGTTGCAGCTGTGGAGCGTCCTGCAGCAGGTGACGCTGTCCCTGGTCGTGGCTGAAGAGGCGCTCGAATTTGAGCACCGGGCCCTGCGGCTGGGACACGTGCTCGTGAAGAAGACTCCCGGGAAGAGCTCACACTTCTCCGTAGGCGGACGCAGCTTTGCCGTCAACACGTGGGGCGTCGAAGCACACGTAGCAAGTTACTCCTCGTCCCGCATCACCGACGGTACACGTCCCTCTCTCGCGCGCAACTCACTGAGAAATTCAAGAAATTTTCGAAATCTCAAAGGTATACAGCCTCAGAATAAGACGCCACTTAATAAGCTCCTGTGTGGCAGTGGTGGCGAGTATACTCTAGCATAGCGTATACCGCTACCGCTTACTGCTTGCCGCGCACCCCGCGCCGCCACTGAGCCACGGCCGGTTTGTAGGGGAGCGCGCTCTTTTCTTCTCACACAGCGCGCGCGCCCTCCTCGAGACCGGCCGTGACTGAGCATGCGCAGATCGCCCTGTGAACGCGAGATGGCGCCACGTTCCAGTCGACTGCGCGCATGCCTGCCGCGCCGAGACCAATCAGCACGTCCTCTCTAGCGACGCGGTACGCGCTAAGCGGTAGCGTTGGCGGTAAACCGTTATACTAAATGTCTCTAATTGGTTTGTTTATGGAAGGTTGTGGCCCAGTACTACACCAGGGTGGCTAAATCCTGTTCTGGTGAGGGAGTGCGCTGTCTGTTCTGAACACCGAGATCAGGCCGCACCCCGGGCCTGGATGGCTTGCAGCGATGGCGGAGAGGAAGAGCGTCCGCCTCGCGTGTAAGAGGAGCGGGGTTCGAATCCTGGTGCCGCGCAATTCTCCACCGGGTATGAAAAAAAATTTTTTTTTAAAAAACCGCGTGTCGATAGAATTGCATAACCTGGCCTAGGGTGCGGTCTGAGCTCGGTGACCGAAACCGACAAACGCACTTCCTCACCAGAACAGGATTTGATCACCCTGGTGTAGTACTTGCAGACAACTCTCAATGAACAAACCAGTTAGCCCTCAGTCTATGGCGGCGGCGGAGCAACTACCCCGACGGCAGTCAGACCTGTGACGCAGCGGAGGGTGCTAAGAATTTCTGGCTCCGGACAGGCTCTATTGGAATCTGAACATGGCGCAGGGATAGGGTGGGCGCAGTTGGCAAAGGACAGGGTTAATTGAAGATACATGGAGAGGCCTTTGCCCTGCAGTGGGTGTAGTCAGGCTCATGATGATGACGAAAAGTCTCTAATAGGACTATTGTTACCTAACCGCAGAGCGAAGGGGGGCGCGCACTAAAGGTGGGCGTTACTAAAGCTGCGAACCTTCCGCTGAGATGGTGCCACCGACTCTTGGTTTCAGTTTGGAGCTCATGGTGAGGTTCTCAGGGCTTCTGCCACGTATTATTCGTTCGCTTGCGTGAATGTGGTGGAAGAAGACCTGTCAGGGTTCCACCAATAATTAAGCTGCGCGCCCACCTCATAAAGAGTTTCGCGCATTGTAAAATGTTTCATTGGACCCACCTCTAGAACTGTCATGAACCAAAGCGGTATTAGCACTTTTCGCACTTTGTGATTCTGGTAGTTGTACGCTTTCTGACACTGTGATGCTCTTTAAGGCCGCAAATTGTGACAAAAGACAAAACAGTAAGCGTGCAGAAAATAACAGTTGAAGCTGTACACGAAGAGTTTTAAGTAGCGGAGCAATTGCAAGCCCTCCTACCAGTTTGCCTTGAAGGCTGCCACTCCATTGTGAATGACCACCGTAGTGGAATATGTTATCTTCGCAACGAAAGGTTTTACTTGGTAAAGGGTAAATCTGAATTGTAATGATCATTTATATGTCCTTAAATGCTCACAGGACATTACATATGGGGTATAACGTGCGTCCTGCCTGGTAGCAAGTTGGGATCGGCAGTCGTGCCCATCCCGGCGAGTAGTATGCAGCGGTCCGTATACCTCCACGCATGTCTACCTTGGCTACCGAGCCCGCGTAGACCCCACCAGTTCGTCGAAGTAAGAGCTGCAAAACTCGTGCCTGTCGGCATTCGCCATCGTGTTGCGCGGGTAATAGCACCTGCGTGGCGAACGAACGGGCATAGCATAGCAGCTAGATTAGGCAGCCAGCCTCAGAACCTGGCAATGACGCACATACGGCGGAACCGGCTAGTGTGGCGTCACGTGAAAACTATGCATACGAGATCTATACGAGAGCTTCAGTGCTATAGAAGAACGCTGCTTATCAAAAGGCCTGAACATCGACAGGGGAAATGCATGTATGTTGCCGAAAAGCCTCGCGTTATGTGATCGCGTACACCTGGAATCATTGATGGTTCAGATGACAAGTCACACAATAAATCACTGCAATAGAAATTTAATTCTTGTCTACCACGCTCCCTGCGGGCTCAGCTCAAATTTATTTAAACGCCAATATCTGCTTTGTTCATTCCATTGTGAACGAGGTTCCTGCACTGTAGCCGGAGTGTCTTTTCTGTTAATTTATTTTAAGGTAGATGTCTGCACTTTCACGTTGTATTATGATTGCCCCCTGCCACACGACTTTTCATCCAATTCTCGACTTCAAATTAGGAGTACTTGCAAGCCGTACGAAAACGTGTTCTGAGTAATTCATGTTAAGGACTTGTCAAGAATCGAACCACATTTCTTGCCCCACTGCCGACATTCGAGATCATATCCAGTTTTGCAACACAATATCTAGCCTCTTCCTTTTCTTTTGCAGCATTTGTATGCTCTCGCATTTGATATTTTGTGCATAATTTTATTATAGCTAACCATTTCGTTTGGGGCATTTTAAATGTTATTTATTGCAATTCCTTCCGCTTCCGTCTGTAATGCCTTACGGCTTTGAGGGTATGATAAATAAAATTAAAAATATGCCGCGCACTAGCACCGCAAAAGGCCTAAGTTTTTTTTGAACGGCAATATGTCACAACGCGGAAAGTGCAAATGATGAACATTTCCGTCTTAGGTCGGGCACTTCCCATGCACATCTATGCCACTCACCGACAATACTCTTTGTTATCTTCGTCTACATCTGCAGGTGGCACACCGGTTTTCACGGTGATCGAGGACTTTCCAGACTATTCAAGTGACCGCAGCCTTCTTTGTGTCAACAGGCACATGTCAGGCATAATCAGGTACCAAACGTGCCCATACTTTTGTCTCCATTCAATACTATGCTTTCTAACGCACAAAAACTTACATTAAGCTCTGCACCTATGAAGCGGGTACTATACTTTTTTGCTCAGCCATAACCATGTTGCGCAGTTCAGTTCGAAGTGGTTTAAAGTTCAGCTGCACAGACTCACTCTCCGTGTTGAAACGAAATGAGACTAATCTAGCCTATCCCCCTGCTTTGGCAAAAATTGTAGAAACCCTTGTCGACACCTGAACGGTTCGCCCTTAATTTTCGTGATCTGCCACCTATCGTTAAGCCTATTTGGTACAGCTGCGCCTACCTCTGAAAGTAACTCTCCCCTTGTTCTTCCGCATTTGCCTGATGTCAGGAACGACTGGCACGG
This sequence comes from Amblyomma americanum, assembly GCF_052857255.1. NCBI lineage: Eukaryota > Metazoa > Arthropoda > Arachnida > Ixodida > Ixodidae > Amblyomma > Amblyomma americanum. Next base: position 47,581,436 of record NC_135503.1, on the reverse strand, counting down.
TTTCCACCCGCTCACCAATCTCCTCTGGGTGCGCCACCTAACGAGGGAGCTGTACCGACGTTACAAGCCTAAGTTCCGCAGTGTCACGGCCCGCTACGAGGCGCTGGCATGGTCGGAGATCGGCAGTTGGAGAGACCAGCTGCTCGACTACTGCTCCCTGGGCGACTTCGTCGAGGCTAACTTCAGGGCCGATCCGCTGCGCTGAGGCCTTGGCGCACGGACCCGGGCCCTTCTTTTTTGGGGGGACATATACATATACTCATGATGCGTGCAGGCGTTGCGTCCTTGTTCAATTAGGCTCGTGCCGAATATTTACCTGCGTGATATTGCCTCCAGCCTCTGTCTGTCTTTTCTTTTTTTTCTTTTTTTACTGTGGATGCAGTGCTACTGTCACTCAGAGAAAACGCTTGTCTGGGTGGCCAAAGCCTCAGAGGCGGCTCCACCTCCTACCACCTATCAGCCACTTACCCGCCGCACCCCTTATAGCTAGGTAGCTGCCCAGCCCCCCACCCGCTTACCCGTTTGCTTAGTGTTACCTTCGATTGGGTGAGGCTCTTTTTCTTAATAATGGCACCGAATATGCGCGTACCATTGTCATCGCTGCAGCTTCTGCAGCTTTAGGCTTCAGCTGCACACCTTGCAGGAATAAATCCCCCTGTCTGCCATTTTCCCACATTTTTCATTTCTCGCCCGCGGGGGCAAAGGAATGAATTTTTCTTTCTTGGACGGATTCTTTTATGATTTTTGTTCCCCAAAGTGACTCAGGCTATGAGGGACGTCGTAGTGGAGGGCGAATAATTCTCACCACCGGGTGTTCTTTAACGTGCACTGACAACGCACAGTACACGGGCCTCTAGCATTTCGTCTCCATCGAAATGCGACCGCCGAGGCCGGGATGTTTCAGATGGGTTAATGCTGTTGTGTTTATGCGGTCCAGGCTAGGGCCTTTATTTACAATTTTTTAGGGCAGCCCCAAACTACATAATGTAATTTTGTCTGTCAGTCTAGAAATTTTCGGAAAGCTAACGAGAAATCACATACTGCCCTTTACTACTATTTTTTTTAGAAGTGGCCGTCCTTGGAACCTTTTATTTAATCAAGTTTCAGGTCTCTGTCCCGGCCATAAATGAAGGCGAATGTGGCAAGAAATTGCTTGAAGGCGTGGTTCAAGCACCGATGTATAAAATTAAGGTAGTAAAGTTGATGTGTTTGTTTCTCTATGGTTACGACCAACGGATGAGCCTGAAATTAAAGTGATCAGCTACCGGCGCAATTTCTCGCCCTCCATTGCGGTTCTAAGTTGGTTGGTCGGCTTCAATTAAAGATGGCATATATTCACTATGGGGGAGTGGCCAAGACACAGGCGGTTAATTGCTGGAAACAAGAACGTTTTGAAGGGAATTGGAGTAGTAATAGTATACAGGCCGACAGATTGCAAGACGCAAAGACGGAGGTCCTGTTAACATAGAGATCGAAGACTGGACAATGGCTTAATGTGCATAATCGTGTACAACGCCTCTAATGTTTCAATTTCGTGCTGACTGAGAGCGGAAGGAGAAAAAAATCTCAGATTGGGAGCCGCTGTGTTTCTTGAAGGAAATTTTGCACAGCAGAGCGAACACTCCTGTCGCTTCGTCCAAGCAAAGAAGCGCCAGTGGAAAGAACAACCGCAGAGGACTCAGGTAGACCCAACTGACGGAACGGAATCTGCCATAGGCGCCTCCTCAAATGAGAGAAGCGGCGGCAGAACAGCAGGAAGTGATCTATTGTCTCAGGTTTGGCACAAAAAGGGCACGAGGGGAAACCGCCAGGCCAGATATGTGAAGGTAGAAATTAAGCAGAGGAAGCAGGCAACGCAAACGCGTGAGACCTCTAGTCTGCGCGAGCGTCAGCCTTTGCTACTCCAAGGATGCAGAAGATGCTGATATTCGGGAGATGATGTAAAAACCGAGGCAACAAATTCCTGAAATATTGTGTACCTGCGAAACTTCACCGCAGCTGTATATGCACAGGTTGGCAGGACAGCAATAATTTGGCCGCAGAGAGGCCATTGCTAAGGAATCTGCCACCTGATTTAAGTGAAGGCCCATGTGCCCCGGTACCAAAAGCAAGCTTACTGAATTTAGATGGAGCGGGACCAGGAACTTAAAGTACTAATGCCCGAGACTCAGTGGATGAGGACAATGAGGAGCAAATGGGCAGAGTCCGTCAAAACCACGACCTGGGAAACTGTAGATTCTAATTTTCGTAAGGCTAAGATTACTGCTAATAATTCAGCCAGATAGACTGGAGTGAAGTCAGGAAGACGGAAAGAAAAGGACCAACCCAGTGAAGGCGAAAAAATTCCCACATCTACCTTTTCGCGATCCTGCGAGGCATCGGTAGCAATAAGAATATGAAAGGGAAAGGAACTTAGGTGGTCCTGCAACAGACCATGAAGGAGAGCAAAGGGCTGCAGCTTTGCATTCGATGAAAAAATGTCATCTAATGCAATCTGGACAGAAGGTGAGCTGTTATACATGTGGCGGACATATGTGAAAGGAGTGTTTATGGGATCAATGAGAGACTGCACAAAACATATATCTGCGGAGTATGCAAACGAGACCAGGCGGCGTTATAAAAGACTGCAGGTTGTCTAAGAAATATACTGTAGGCGTGAAGAGGTGAGTCGCACGTTGGCTGTTCCATTGGCTTGCATTAATTGGTTTTTTGGGGAAAGGAAATGGCGCAGTATCTGTCTCATATATCGTTGAACACCTGAACCGCGCAGTAAGGGAAGGGATAAGGGAGGGAGTGAAAGAAGACAGGAAGAAGAGGTGCCGTAGTGGAGGGCTCCGGAATAATTTCGACCACCTGGGGATCTTTAACGTGCACTGACATCGCACAGCACACGGGCGCCTTAGCGTTTTTCCTCCACAAAACGCAGTCGCCTCGGTCGAGTTCGAACCCGGGAACTCCGGACCAGTAGTCGAGCGCCCTAACCACTGAGCCACCGCGGCGGGTCATTGGCTTGCGGAAATATTCCATTCTTTCGTCAGAAGGTGACCACGGAATACCGTGGTGTGATGATGTCACCGGCTTTGAATTACGATTTAAGTGTCAAGACTGAAACTACTACTACTGCGGCAGAAGACGACGATTATAGCTACGCCTCGAACTCCCCAAAGGCTCTCCGACGAAGCAGTCGCGTATACATCTGGCACATCGACCCGTAACCAATGCGCCTTCAGCGAGCAAAAATCTTGCAGCATGATAAATGCCCTTGTGCAAAAGTAGTCAATGTCTTAAATAAATTAAATAGGCGATATATGAGTTTGCTTTTCATATTTGAAAGAAAAGGAAGGACATGGAAGGAAGAAAAAAGAAGTTAGAAACGAGGACCACGCGCAGAACGCGCCAAACCCACGTGGTCACCGAGGAGCCGACGGCATCTCTTGAGAACTTGTCGCGATCACCGCCATGTTTTTGTTCCTATTAGTCTCCAGCATTTGCCTCTGCTACTTGCTGAGGAAGCTCTATCTCAGGTCCGGCAACGCCAATGGGTTTCTGACCGGATGGAAATATCAGTCCATAGGCCACAGTCCTGGCGAAACGTCCATCTCCAATACCCCAAAGGTATAGAGGTCCACTTTTCATCCGCGGCTAATCTGTATATACGTATGTTCGTACATGTGTTCCCACAGTGTCTTCCCGGCGAACGTGTGAACTATCGTCAAACCACACATGCCTAAGAGTAGGCGTCGCTACCGCTTCATATGTGTAGGACGCTTACTAAGCCGTAAGCTCTGGATCAATTTCATGAGGGTTAGCTATTGCAATGTTTTAGCTTACTTTTACAGCTGCACATATGCCGAAGCAGTCGGCGCCAGGTGCGAACTGAGCGAGCGCATCACGGTGTAAACAAAATTATTTCCAGACTTCGTCCTCGGGCTCGAGAAAGCGGTAAGGACAGATGTGGCATTATGCGCCCGGGAATTTATCCGCACCTTTTATGGTTACGTGGTCGTTTTAGTAGTTTTAGTAGTTACTACTACTAAAATGACCACGCCTGTCTCGATATAAAACTTGAGTGACGTCGCAATTTTAATGTCGCGGGATCATCCTCTGGTGAGTCACAATGGAATACCAATGTGACAGGTTTCACGGTTGGCCATTTAAGATGTGTCAGCTGCCACCAACCACTGTAGAAAACATTTGAAAACCGGCTCTTCGATGTCAAGGGAAGCCTCAGATCGCTGAAAAACGTTCTGATAGGTTGGTTTAATTTATGGGGGTTTAACGTCCCAAAGCGACTCAGGCTATGAGAGACGCCGTAGTGAAGGGCTCCGGGAATTTCGACCACCTGGGGTTCTTTAACGTGCACTGACATCGCACAGTACACGGGCCTCTAAAATTTCGCCTCCATCGAAATTCAACCGCCGCGGCCGGGATCGAACCCGCGTCTTTCGGGCCAGCAGCCGAGCGCCATAACCACTCAGCCACCGCGGCGGCTCGTTCTGAGAGCTGTATTTGTCTATATTCGTCAAGTCCCACATGGCGGCAAGTTTCCTTGTCGAAACATTGGTCAGCGCACTGAGGATTCCTTTCCTCCCCTTGTTCATCTATGGTCACGTGACAGGTATGTGGGCTCATAGACCGCAGCACAGCGCCTGCGCCATGACGCCGTGCTGAAAGAGAAGAAAAATAGGAGAGTTCTCTAATCAGTTTAGTGAAATGAGTGAATTGAGATGCTCTAAAGCAGACAGGTGCCATAACCCGCAATTTAGCGAGATAGGTGTCCTGGTATAAAACAGCGCAGGGAAGCCTACGATGTGAACGGCAGCCGGCGGCGCCTGTTTAGATCCGTGACGGCATGCTGCAACGTCTTCTTCTCTTACGGCCTTCCAGGAATTCTCGGTCATGCAACTTCAGGCCTATGCCGTACTCGCCACCTCCGTCGCGCTCTGCTTTGCCATGTACGCCTACCACCGGCGAAGACGGCTGGCCGCTGTGCGCGCCCAGGAAGAAGCTAAGGAGGCGTCCTGCGCACAGACACCGGAGGTGAAACCAGCCGCACAGAGCCTTGAAAAGGACGTGCCCGCAGCGGAAGGAGACATGATGTCCATCGCGTCTTCGAGCTCGGGCGAAGGCGAGCTGCTGAATGGAGGCGCCGGTAGTACTACTCCTGCGATTGGTGAGTCTCGAAAGTGGTTGATGAATTTTAGAATGAAAACACTATTTCATTCATTCACCCGTGCATTAAAAAGAACAGCAGTGGTAATCACATTATAGACAAAAAAGCTAGCTAAAATGCTTGACTCTATCGAAGTTAAGTAGTTTCAAGACACGTATCGAATAGTAGGCGTATAGCACATAGGTAGGAGCCACTTCGCTAACTTGAAATTGTCATGCGCTGCCTTGAGTGGATTCCGTTCGTACGCCAATGCGAGTACACTTTCGCAGTACGAGATGAATCAAGCTACAAATCACACTTCCTGCGCGCAGTTTTAGTTTCAGGAAGCGTAGTATAGGGAGTACCGCATCCCCGCGTATGCTGGGCGCGTGCTTCTCTTCATTACATACCTTTTCGGTGAATTACTTGAAGATCCAGATACACTTTTTGTTCCGTTTATAGCATGGCTATCTCAGTGCCGATGTGTTAGAGAAGAGACTGCGTTTTTCTGATGCCGTATCGAGATCAACCGTTGACCGAGGACCGCATTGCGGAGCCGTATTCTAATTGCAGACCCGATTGAAATTGTCGTGGCCAGACCCGATGTGGTTTGCCCACGATTGCTTTTGTCCTCCTGTAAAGAAGTCTATCCCGCGGCCAGATTAACCCCTGGAAATGTTTACTGTCAACATTTGCAGGTGTTAATCTGGCCGCGGGATAGTCTTAACCAGGAATTAAGGACAGCGCAAGCCAGTACCACTATACCTAAAGGCCTAGAACCCTTGAATGGTGGCCACTCGTTCATTGTCTTTGTCTTACATCACAGATGATGTCAATGCACTATTTTTGAATGTTCAAAGCCATGTAACACGCGATGGAACCTAAGGGAACTAAAACCGCTCTTCCCGAATTCCTGGCAATTATTATAAGATTCTCAAAGCGGAGATCGTCATTTACTCAAAGTGCGGAAAAATGACTCATGAATCTGGGTACTTCACTATATAATTGTTTTTTCCTCTGTCCAAAGCCATGTTTTTGATTAAATCAGCACGTTTGACATCTTGAATGGCAATATTTGGGGCCATACATTCGTACTTCGCTCTGGAATTTAGGATTGCTTTAAGACCCAGAGACCACGGTTCGCACATCTGGCTTGTGGCGACATATGGCGGTCGCTTTCAGAATTAAAGTGGAAAGGGAGGTACATTCCTTGCTCTGCCAGAGGCAGGCAAGGCAACAGAACCTTTTCCACCAAGATGCGAAAAGCAGTCGCCATGTATCGCCACAAGTAGCATTCGAAGCTATCTGCCTCAGGCTCCCGTGTTCACGCTCATAAATTTCATGAATGTGCGATATCAATTCTAAATCATTCAGCGGCTATCGTCACAGCATTGCTGATGCCCTGGATTACTCCAGGCTTGGCTGTCATTGCCTTGAAGTGAAACTGCTTTGCATGGGTTTATTCTTTCGTGGTCAAAAACACCTCGGTTGCAGAGTATTTGCTGCGTGTTTGAACCCGCGGCGTTACTTGCCTCGTTCAGGTAGCTCGCTGGGAAGCCTGGATCAAGCTGCTTCCCAAGTTACCAACAGAAGCCGAAGCTCTACTGTGACCACACCGGCTACGCCGAAGACGCCGGTGGGTGAGAGGGAAACCGGTGCCGTTTAAAGAGAGCGGATCTTCGCAGTTTGGAATAGACTCCCGCCATTTTGAGGAGGTCGCTGCTTGCGCTGACGGACTTGCCTTGTTCCTTCACAAAACCTTTTTTTTTTCATGTTTGAACTCCAAACACGGGGGAGTTAGTTTGTGGACCAGTGTTTTTTTTTTTTACCCTGGCTAACCAGGTTCCTCCAACCCCGTCATGACTGCCCAGAGCGGAGCCCGAGCAATTGTGGCACTCCGTTGCTGCTGCTAAACACGGGATCGAAACTTTTTATTCCTGCTCGTAGCGGCCTTACTCTGAAGATGACGGCATGTAGAATTGCTTTTATACAGTGTGTGGTGCAGGCTAATAAATTTTAGAAAGTCTGAATTAAACTGCAGTCCTCCACGTATATACGGCGGCAACTCTTGGAACCCGGGCTGTAAACAGTCCCTTTTTACCCCATCTGTGTGGAGTAAAATCGCCAATTGAAAACGTAAAGGTTACATTACATGCAATCGTATACGAGCAAATGCCTTGAGTACGAGTATACACTCGAGAGGGCCAGCGCGAGTATTTGTACGCAACCCCACTTAGTATGCGGACAGTCATTGCTTCTGTCCGCGCCGTTGTCACGTACTTTTTTTTTGTTCAGCTTAAATTACGCACACCCAATTTTTCATCGCATCGCCCTTCGATGGAGGTTACTGTTAGCTTCTTCATAGGATGCACTTTAACGAGTATCTTTTAATTTCTAGCATAACTCCATTGCCAAAGCAAGCGACGGTAAGCCTCCGCTCTCCTTGCGCTGCACGCAGAGCACCGCACTCACTTGCCCGCGCGATGTCGCCAGCGTCGGCGCGAGCGGCATCTCGTCCCGCCTTTACCCGTCACCCAGTCGACTGTCCTTGCCGAGCAGCAGCGGTGCCATATTCGGGGAGCTGCTCCCAGCCTGCCACCAGCGCTCGCCCGTCAAATTCGCCCAGTTCTTCAACTCCATGTGCGTAGGGCTTTCTTTTCCGGGTGCCGCGCGCCATCTTGCCTCCGGCGAGAGGAAAGGTTGATGACACGATGATACCTATGACGGTACCGATGGGCCAATGACCACAGCATTTTCTCTCACATTTCATATCCCATTGGCTTATTTAAGCCAATTAAATAAACAGTCGAAAAAGAAATCTATATCGTCTACAATGGCTCTGCGATTAAACGAGTAAAGGAACGGAGGTTTCTGGGCGTCTGGTGTCAGGAAGAACTATTTTGGAATAAGCACATTTCTTATCTATGTATTCAACTGTCTAGGAATATTATTTTGTTATTATTATTTGGAACATACTGCTAGCCTCTTTCGAGGCTGTTGCAGGAATGGGAACTGGCTGGTTTTCTTTTTAGGTACGTCACAAAAGAAAAAATCACAAAGAAGGTTCATACAACTGATATAACATTGTAAAATGGATAATCATGGGAGACGTTTTCAAAATACATGACGCAATATTAAGCAACACAAAAGCACGTGCAATGCTTCACTAAAAAGTTCAGGTATCGTATACAGAATAGCACATCTGATTCAACAGTGGATAAAAAACAGCTGTACAGCACCCTTGTTTTCTCGATACTTTGTTGCGGGTCATTGGTATGGGGCACAACAAGCAAATCCAATTACAGTAAGTTATTAATCTTGGGAAAAATACGTTCTGCGCATGTTCTCAGATTATCAAGGCCCTTATGCAAATCTGAGAACAGGTCCACTTTTTCGTCAATATTCTATGTTACGCGCCGACCAGATTTACTGCATGAAATCTCTTCAAGTCATACACAAAGAAAAAACATACGCCCAGCAGGATTATAGAAATGATGGTGGATATAACTTCAGATACGCCAAACGACTCGCACCTAAAATAACGACTTATGGCAAACTCCTCTCTGCTTTCCGATCAGTAGATATACTTAATAAATTCACAAAAATTTTTAACTATGCCTCTTATAAGCAGGTGTTCTAAAACAGGTTAAATAAATATTGCTGAATGGAAATATAAGCTTCCATGATTAGAATCATATTTTAAATGTTATATATATATATATATATATATATATATATATATATATATATATATATATATATATATATATATATATATATATATATATATTTTTAATCCCGATGTAATTTAGTTGATGCAATCGCTCTCGTAGGACTAGACCTGCCACCTTCTTGTGAAGTTTGTTTCTTAGCGCTTGATCTCCTTTGTTTCATTCTGCTTTACAGACTGACAGTTATTTTCTTTCTTTTCTTTTAGCACAAGTATGCTAACTGATTTGCATATACTAAGAGCACGCATTTTCAATTTTAGCGGTATTCACTTATTCTGTATAAGATTTCTGCTTTGTATAGATAAATACTCATTATGTGAGAGCGCTACCTCAAAGCATGTTTTGTACAATTGGTTGTTAAACTTTGATTGTAATCATTCTGTAGTTTTCTGTGTTCACTGTCGATTCCGTCCACGAGGGGGCTGGGACCTCCGTCGGGCACTTAAATGCTTTTAGTCCCATCCTCTCCTCGTACCTCAATGTGGTAATGATACCCCCCCCCCCCACCCCCCCCCCCCCGCCTGAAGTTACAGGGAAAAAAAATTGTTCCATTTATGCGATAACAAAACTGGTGAACGCGAGTCTAGGCTTAGAAGAGAGCTAGCGACGCGCTTCAGCTACGTATGTCACAACAGTAAACTGAACGACAAAGGACTCCTTGAATGTTTGCGTCTGGTGGTTTTCCTTACCGCCTTCTTCCAGAGAGGGCGATCGGTTGGATGTTTGGCTCTAATTGGTACGAGATTTCAGTTGTCCTCTTCCTTCCAGAGAGGGCGACCGCTTCAAGAAGATCGCCGAGGGCGAGGACTCGGAGGTATTCCACGTCTTCACCTACAAGGGTGACAGCGTGCTGAAAGTGCAGCAGATCGACTCCACGCCGGAGTGCCTGGACCGCCTGCTGTCCAAGATTACAATTGCTTCGTGAGTATACATCATCGCCTGCGGCGGATCCCCCGTCGTTTTACGAAGGCTAGAATACGGCAGCAAGGTCATACACAGTTTCTACACCGCCCGACTGAAAAGATAAAAGCACGTAAATATTAACAGGTTACTAGTCCTTTTGAAAGCACTGATCAGCACATTGCAAGGCGCTGGGCTGGGAGACATCAACATCGCCGGCCATGACTACGGCGATGAATAATTGCTGTTAATAATAGCTTCCTCTCCATCGTGGCACTCGTTGTCGGCAGTGCCGCTTGTGACAAAGTCGCGCCACAGATGTTTTGAAGGAAAGCCCGAAACGAGTTGTTTCATTGAACACGGTAAATGCGCAGCGTTGAAGGTTCCTTTAAATGGGGCTTGATGTAAATCATGATTTACCCCTTGGCAGCTATAGGGTGGCCTAGCCGTCCCGAGACAACTTTATAGGCTAACGTGCTGAGCTGGGACGCTTAATTATTTGTGTGTATACTCCTCAAATCTAGTCACCTCCTCCTAAGCCGCCACGGTGTCTGAGTGGTTATGGCGCTTGGCTGCTGGCCCGAAAGACGCGGGTTCGATCCCGGCCGCGGCGGTCGAAATCCGATGGAGGCGAAATTCTAGAGTTCCCGGGTTCGAACCCGACCACGGCGGCTGCGTTTTTATGGAGGAAAAACGCTAAGGCGCCCGTGTGCTGTGCGATGTCAGTGCACGTTAAAGATCCCCAGGTGGTCGAAATTATTCCGGAGCCCTCCAATACGGCACCTCTCTCTTCCTTTCTTCTTTCACTCCCTCCCTTATCCCTTCCCTTACGGCGCGGTTCAGGTGTCCAACGATATGTGAGACAGATACTGCGCCATTTCCTTCCCCCAAAACCAATTATTGTTATTATTATTAAATTCTAGAGGTCCGTGTGCTGTGCAATGTCAGTGAACATTAAAGAACCCCACGTGGTCGAAATTTCCGGAGCCCTTCACTACGGCGTCTCTCATAGCCCGAGTCGCTTTGGGACGTTAAACTCCCATAAACCAAACCAAACCTAGTCAACTCCTCCATTTTCCACTGGCTAGCGTATCCGTAAGCGTTGCTTCCCTTAGCAAAGCCGCGCCGTGGCGCCGCTGCCCCTGGCCATGTTACCTCGGCTGCCTCTGCTGCTTTGACAGATGGCGCTGGCAGCGGCGACAATCGGTGCGGGGTCAGATTCTTCCCCTCGCCAACGTTGCCTGCAGTATTACGTCCGGATAACTCGATAGAAGAGCCGTTACAAAAAGAGCGAGAGAGACCTTGAGTGTGATAGCCGCTGAATACGATGTACAAAACCACGATGAATGTACAGTACAACTTTCCAAGTTCAAAGCAACGTTCAAGGTTCAGGGTCTTTTAACCTTCCTTGTGCGTCGCCTTTCTTTCCTGCAGGAAACTCACGGAGTTAAGAAAGAAGCGGGATTACTTCACAACTTGTTTCGTGGAGCTCAGAAGGTAAGATGGGAGGGTTCCGAAAACTGCCTGCGCACACACTCGGGCTAAGCATTCCTGTAGCTCATCTTAAGTCTTTTGCCCTGCAGATTTTTCCCTTTTTTCGTGCCCAATGAGACACCCTTCATTGATCCAGCCAAACAAAATTATTCGCTCAGTGATTCAAATTGGTTCTCGCTCTGGACACAGCGTCACGTGCATCTTGGACGCCTACCCAGAAGAGCTCATTGCGGCCCGCGAAAACGTTGCCGGCACACCGCAGCAAGAGCGACGACATGTGCACCAAGGCAAGTAGATTACACTCAAATCTGGATTAATTCTAGTTTAATTTGGTGATGTCAGCCTTGGACCCTTGATGTTAGTCTTGGACACTTGAAGTATAGAGGGCGTGCGACATGCTTCCAAGGCATATACGTTCTCTCGCAGCTTTAAGTAGTGCAGCCTTTATCACAGCGTGCTATCCGTATATCTTTTCTCCTATTCAAACGCTACTGTATATTGACTGCTTAGGAAAGCGAACAGATGCTGTTCATGCGCCATAATTCAGCTTGCGTCTCGTCACATGCCATTATATCATGTGCAGTCACATCACACGTTGTTACGTAATGCGTTAGATAAAACACTAACTGTTCATATTAAAGTCAAATACTAAGCCTATAGTCTGCCTTGTGATCGTTCACTGGTCACTTTGCGCCTGAATTTGCACCGGATATATCATCGCGCTTCTCAGCTTAACTTTTTTGTGACAGTTAAAGGAGTAAAAAGCCTTTGGGCAGGTGCGTATTTGAATCCTTTAAATACAGTTTATAAGCTCAGGCGGTAATTTAAGGATAAAGGCAGGATATCGAGAGGAGGAATCAAAATTGTGCTCCAGAAAACAGTCATCATCATTCACGTTCGAAACAGTTCGCAGACACACCTTACTCATTGAATTGGAAATACGATAACATGAGCAGCTGTTGGTGCTTTTAACGGAAGTGACGTCAGTTCATTTCAGCCAACTGGAATTATCCGGTCTGCTGACATCCCTTACTCCAGCCAATGGGCGAACTTTATGACCGACGACACATTTTGTTCGTGATGAGGCTTCTAATCCTATCGCATTAATAAGCAGGGCGTCCGATTTGACTTGGCCGACCCGATTACAGAACCGCATGAATGTGCTTTGCCACCGAGTTTTCTTCATTATATGTTGCATCCTGCTTCAGGCATTGCAAGACGCTTCTAGCTTAATTCTTGAACATTTAACTGCGTGTACGTTTACGCACAGGGTTCCTAATCCCTGAACGCAGAGGAGCACATTCACAGCATCACGACCAGCGGCCGCGCCTTTCTGTATGCGCGTTTAAAAGTCACTTGAGTCACTTTGTATAACCGCGAAGCATTGTTCACCAGGCGCGTCAAGCCATGTTGTTTGCGCGCATAAGACATTTTAGTTCAGCTCCCAGAAATTCCGCTTTCGTTTACCTATGACAGCCTGTGTACGTTGTTCTCCTCGTATGTGAATTTATTGTTTCTAGGATTTTTTATTATTTATCCCTTCCCTCATATAATCCCACACTTGTGAGGCTCTCGAGGTATGCAAATGAATTAATATGTACAGTTTTTATTCTCGCTCCTAACCCGACCGCGGCGGCTGCGTTTTTACGGAGGAAAAACGCTAAGGCGCCCGTGTGCTGTGCGATGTCAGTGCACCTTAAAGATCACTGGGTGGTCGAAATTATTCCGGAGCCCTCCACTACGGCACCTCTTTATTCCTTTCTTCTTTCACTCCCTCCTTTATATCTTCCCTTACGGCGCGGTTCAAGTGTCCAACGATATATGAGACAGATACTGCGCCATTTCCTTTCCCCACAAAACCAATTATATATACCTAAGGTAACCTAATGGCGGATGCGGTTTCTTGCTTTTCGCAGGACAAGCAGAGGGCGCCTACCTTGTCTGGCACATGTCGTACGCCGGTGCACCGCTCAACCAGATCGAGGTGGGTGCCCCTTGACATCCAGGTATTTAAAGCCGTTGACCGGGGACCAAACTCTCAATAAAATTTATTATTGCGAAAGCATTAGTAGGCTATGTCGACAAGGTCGTCTCCGCAAAATGTGTCCGCAGCAGTTGTGAGGGACTTAGAAGACGTAGCGCCAAACGGATAGTTGTAATCGAAAGAGGATGATGTGAGGTTGATTTCGAAAACAAGAATGATGTCGATAAGTCGATTAGTTAATTAATTAGAGCCAAAAATGTGCAAAAAGTGGGCGGAGCCAGAGTGAGGTTGATTTCGAAAAAAGAATGATGTCGATAAGTCGATTAGTTAATTAATTAGAGCCAAAAATGTGCAAAAAGTGGGCGGAGCCAGTGCAACGTGTGGCGCCAAATTTCAAAAACCGGAAGTGTGGGCGGAGCCAACACGTGGCGCCAAATTTGAAAACGAAGCGTGGCGCCAAGCTTGAAAACTTAAAATGGCGCCAATTGATGGAGCTTGATTAAGTAAGACAATTAATTGTGGTAATTGGGAAATTGGATGAATTTACATCAGTGTTTAATCGATTAAAATGCGGAAAAGGGACAAGTGAAGCGAAGAGAGGCAAATGTGAGGGCAAAGAGAAACGAGGAGGGGTCAATGCTTTCGCATTCCTCCAATGCGGGTTACCGCAGTGACCTCAAACGTTTTTATCTCGTTCTTGACATCTATTCGCTTTAGAAGCAGACCCAGCGTGCCCCACTAATTTCAAATGTTTCCAGCTTTCTAATGAAGGCCGTGACCTCTGAGTTTTCAGTCAGTTCTTAGTCTCCAATGTTCTCCCAACGCAGCAGCTGCATTTGGTGCAGTTTTCCAGCGAGGTTTATCCAACGCGTTTGAGCGGCACGGTGATTAATAGTACAGGGATTCGCAAAGCTCGTTTTCCCGTTTCGTCTGCAGTTATCCACAGCCGTAACGCACGCGTGCAGTGCATTCGGCCCCTGAGCACGACTTCACAAGTTGCATACCCACCGAGGTGACCCCATTTCGTTGGAGTTTGAAAGCTAAAACGCTCTTTTACTGTAATATTTCGAAGCTCGTTAGAGAGCCGCTATTGGTGTGTCCGGATCCTGTCGTTACGACGTTCTTCCCTCATAGTTTCAAGCAAATGAGTTCTTAGTCATTCACATCCAAAGAAGGCTGCAAATATTTCTATAATTTTCTCACTTTAAGGAAAATTTGTCCTGTTATATAGGGCCCGAACTCGTGTCCACAGACTGGTCGGGTTATTCGCTCCGCCAGCTAAGCTAACCAGGATGGCTAGCATGGGCTTCAATCATGCATGTCCAACATTCTTGGACGAAAATTTTCAATATTGTAAAATTTTAATGTTCTGTTATGGAAATATTGAAGCTAATCGTCCATTCTTCCGATGTGTAGCAAAATCTTTCTTTTAAAGTTTGTCGATCGCTCTCATGGAACAGTTATTACTGCAGTAGAAAACCAATGGGGAACTTTTTTGACGGTAGCAAAAACGTTAATTGCAAAAAAATGCAAGCTTGTCGACGGCAGATCTGCGGATATATTGATTGTTATAGTGAAATCTTACGATATATTAAAAAAAATTGCGTTCATAAACTCTTTTCCGTTCAAAAATGTTTTTGTCCAGAATTGTTGGGTATGAATATTACAACAAACAATGAAGCTTTATTTACATCACATTACACGATGCTGGAAATGCGTTGCAAAAGCTGCTGATGAGTCAGCTTGACGAGGCCGCGAGGCCCCCGTCCAATCGCAGTTGTCATCATTAAGGGACAGCATTCCCTACGTTCCCTATGCCCGCAGCTGGAGAGCGTGCTGCAGCTGTGGAGCGTCCTGCAACAGATAGCGCTGTCCCTGGCCGTGGCCGAAGAGGCGCTCGAGTTCGAGCACCGGGCCCTGCGGCTGGAACACGTGCTCGTGAAGAATACGCACGAGCAGAGCTCTCACTTCTTCGTCGGCGGACGCAGCTTTGCCGTCAATACGTGGGGCGTCGAGGTTCACATTGCGGGTTACTCCTCGGCCCGCATCACCGACGGTACACGCCCTCCTTCTTTCTCTCTCTCTCTCTCCCACCGTTCGTCAGAAAATTGCACTGGGATTACACATTCGTGACAATGCGAATTATGAACGGTAGCAGGTTGTGCACTTGCCAGGACTTTGCCGTCTTTCACGGTATAGGAGCTCGCGGGCACCGAATGCTAGGCCTCGGCCGATTGCTCTATTACCGCTTGCGCGCCCCGGCCGTTCGTCTGCGCGACGTGTCCTTAGCCCGAGCTCGCGCATGACCTTGTTCTTCCATGCGACTGACTTGAGTTTCGCCCGCACATGACTTCCCGCTAGCCGCCGCGGTCGCTCAGTGATTATGGCGCTCGGCTGCTGACCCGAAAGACGCAGGTTCGAATTTCGATGGAGGCGAATTTCTAGAAGACTGTGTGCTGTGCGATGTCAGTGTCATGTGGCGCTACCTACACGTGGTTTTGGTTCTACCCTTCGATGATAGACTGAGGATTCCCTCCGTATATTCCCCAGTCCCACGGAGTTATTTGGAGAAACAGACCGTGATTTTGCCAGTCTTCGACCTGCGCGCCAGGAGTGCGAAGATTTAAGCGGTAGCCGCATGAAGCGGTGTTCTTGGTGACGCGACGTTCTATAGGGCGACAGCTTTCGCGTATACCGCTGCCGCTCGTACAACTACACGAAGTGGCGAGACTTGGTGATAGAGCGATGATAGAGCGGTACGTTTTGAGTGTTACTCTGTCGCCGTCACCTTAATTACTGTCCAGTCAACTCGCGCCATCAGGGAAGTATAACTGTATACTAGTACCCCGTTTTTAAGACTAAACAGCATAAAGTACGATAAAAGCACTCCTGAAAATTCTTTGGTAATGCATTGCATTTTTAAGGGACACAGTGCAGTGGTGCCAAACCACATTCTGCAGTGCTCAGAGCGGCTTTTCTCTCCCGCACATTTAACAGCAGGTATATGCCACAGCAGTCTTTTTTTTTTTTTGGTTTCATTACTCCTAATACGCTTTCACTGAACTATTTCGATGCATGGTGCAGACGAAGTGGACGTCGGCAACTTCTATGCCGAATCCACGCTAGAGACACAAACTTCACTCGCAAAATAGCTAGATCGGAAGTGACGTATCCGCAAAGCCTTCTGCTGATGGCTGGTCTCGCGAGCTACATCCGGCCGATGAGCGAAATCTGCGAACCCAGGAACCGCGCGACGCGATGAGCGGCAGTGCATGGCTCCGCGGCCCCCTCAGTTCATTGCGCGATCTATGTGTCGCACGGCCTGTCGCCGAGAATTATCGCCACATGCGGTGAGCGCTTTAGCGTGCTCTGTGAACTTTCCCATTGGGTGTACCTGCGTAAATGAAAAAGGCAAAGCGGTAATTAGCACGGGCCGCACTTTTCAGCTGATATATTGGGGTTGCGCGCGAATGAAAGCAGCAAGTTTCCGTAGAGAACAGTGCCGGTTATGATGTAAACTGTCCATGTTGTGTACGGAGAGTTGTCCGAACTAGAACCATTGTGAACCCTCCCCACCTTCTCCGTATATTGATAAGCAGGTTGGCGTTGTTGATAAAGGCGGCCCCATCAGGGAATACGTCGTCTCTATAGTGCTAGGACTCGAAGTTTCGAAGTGCAATCTTATTCGTAATCGAATATCTTGAGGTCATTATGAGTGGTTGCCAGGAAAAGGTGGATGTCTTTTACATTGGTGTTCGGAGAAAGGACGCTTGATACTCAGTCTACTGGCACAGTGAAGTATGCTAGCGCAGTGCCGCTCTTCTTACACCTTCAGGGTGTGGTATGGGCCTTTCTTCATGCATTAACTGTTAGTTCGACGGGGAGCGCTTTTGAAATGTAAAATGGTTGTTTGACCACATTCCGCAACCTACTTTTCTCGTCCCAATATCGCAGGTCCGTTCCGTGATCATGAAATACCACATCGGATACTCTGAGCCTTGCGCCATTCCTCTGCAGAATTAAATCGCTAGCGACGAGTGCATGGTCAGGCGTAAATTGTGGCATGAACCTGCGCCTAAACACCAAACGCTATAGCGTGGCACCGATTTCAAACTTTGAGGCTGTTTTTACAGGACGTCTACAGCGCGGGAAGTGCTGCATGGTCTGTGTTTGCTGGTAATGAACATTACAGAACCGTGGGCTTCCTGTAGGTATCCACGAAAATCAGAGCTGAACCTAACCCTTTTCACAACACTTGCAGGTGACTCACCAGTCTTTACGGCGATCGAGGGCGTGCCTGAAGATTCAACTGACGGCAGCCTTCTTTGCGTCTACAAGCACATGGCGAGCATAATCAGGTATAGCAAATCGGGCCCTTAACGTTGTCTTTAAAGACACAGTTCGTAAGACGAATATCAGCATCAACATCATCATCAGCCTCGATCACTACGCCCACTGCAGGGCAAAGGCTTCTCCCGTGTCCTCCAATTAACCGTGTCCTATGTCGGCTGCGCCCACCGTGTCCCCGCAAACTTCTTAATCTCATCCGCCCACCTAACTTACTGCCGTCCCCTGCTACGCTTGCCTTCTCTTGGAATTTACTCCGTTACCCTTGAAGACCAGCGGTTATCTTGCCTTCGCATTACATGCCCTGCCCAAGCCCATTTCTTCCTCTTGATTTCGAATAAGATGTCATTCACTCGCGTTTGTTCCCTCACCCACTCTGCCCGCTTCTGGTCTCTTAACGTTACACCTGTTATTTTTATTTCCCTATCTTGGACAAATTTTGCACGTTTTCAATAAACGCTGAGGACAAATTAAAGTTGGACCGAGTCGACCGACTGCCGTAGCCTAAGAAGCTGCGAAATTAAGTTTTATAAGCTGTGTGCGTGTGTGTGTGCGCGCGCGTGCGTGTCTGTGTGCATGCGTGCGCACATTCGGGCACACACAGGTAAAAATGCACTTATTACCTGCGAATCCTCACCCAACTTCACCCTACACTCATCCCAACCCTCCAGAAGGCCTCCGCCCATCTCCGGCCGCCTTCCTGAGCACAACCCATGGATCACCACCCCCCTGAACGTCATTTATTTTATTTTTATTTATAGATACTGCAATCCACAAGGGATTTCAGCATGGTGGAGTATAACAAAGAAAAATAATCGCAGGCAACGGAACAAAGTGAAGAACAAAGTACACTGCCTGGTCATTACAACAAACGTCAATTTTCAACGCAATGCACTGAAAAATAGACAAAATGCACTGCAATATGTAAAAAAAGGCAAATATGAGCCTTTGCGCCGTCAGCAGAGATTGGCGGTAAACAAAGAAAGGGAAGGTTGAATCACTGTCTCATTATTTATGTTATTCCAGTCAGTTACTGTCCTGGGATAAAAATAATATTTAAAACAATTATGTTTTACACGCGATGGTGTCATAGTTGATGTGGAAGACGATTCACATTTATTGGAGTCCCGGTAGCCGCGGCTGGTGAGACGGCGGAGCGGGCTGTTGACGTTGCTGGCCAGGCCGGTTCTTCTTCTTCTTCTTCTCCTCAAGTAATATGGCACATACCCACGTGGGGGGGATTGGCCAAGGTATAGAGTAGAATGCCAATGAAGCATTTGCGCGGGGAAGGAAACTGCGCGAGCCAGGTCTTCTTCGTCATCAGCGCCGCTACACCTCTGCCTTGTGGTACATAAGAAAGAAAATCTATATCAGAGATATTAACGTTGTTGTGTATATTTACAATCTGATACATAAATTTTTGTCGGGAAACTCTATTAGGCTGGGTTGGTTGCGGCAAGGTATCCACCCACCACCCAGCTGCAACCTTCACAACCCTACACCTCCACAAAAGCGACTGCGAAATGCAATCTAAACGCGCAATGTAAAGACGATCAATGGAAAACAAAATGTAGAACTAATACTGCAAACGCAAATTTCTCGCATATTATCATGTGATGGCCTGTGCATTTTTATTCGTTATTCGTATTTCGGCGCTGCCACGTGACGCTAAACCTATTTTGACCAGCTATGCAGTTCTTCAAATGTATAGACTGCCCTCTAACGCTTCTGTGTTTGCCTGGCGTCAGGGACGACTGGCACGCTTTCCTCCCCCTCACCAACCTCCTCTGGGTTCGGCACGTCACGAAAGAACTGTACCGGCGCTACAAGACCAAGTTCCGCAGCGTCACGGACCACTACGAGGCACTGGCATGGTCGGAGATCGGCAGTTGGAGGGACCAGCTGCTCGACTACTGCTCGCTGGGCGACTTCGTCGAGGCCAACTTCAGGGCCGATCCACTGCGCTGATGCCCTGGCGCACACCGAGTCGAAATCGTCGATTTTTATGGGATATTAATACACATCGTGTATATACGTATAGCGTTCTTGATCGATGTGACACGTGGCAAATATTTACCTGCGTGATACTGGCTCCATCCTATCTTTGCAAGCTTCTTTCTTTCTTATACATGTGACATGAGTCGTAGCTGTGAAACCGGGCTGACACTAGAGAACGACCAACTTATGCTCGGCAAATAGATACATGACTAGCCGAGAAGCAGCCCACTCAGGGCAGGGCAGTAGACAGCAGTTTTTCAGCAGCCGCTCAAGAGCACTACGCTG
Organism: Amblyomma americanum; assembly: GCF_052857255.1. Lineage (NCBI taxonomy): Eukaryota > Metazoa > Arthropoda > Arachnida > Ixodida > Ixodidae > Amblyomma > Amblyomma americanum. The sequence continues at coordinate 47,561,545 of NC_135503.1, read as the reverse complement.
TGGATTTATAGGTGCTTATATAGGTGCGTACTCTAGCGCGTAGTACGACTTGAAAGCGTTCCAGGCATAATCCTCTGGATAAATTAATTTTCCTCTAACTTTGTGCCTTCAGCTGTGAGGTATTTACTAAATAAATGTTTTAGGCTTATGTCCTTGTCAAAAATGTTGGAGAATGCGGAAATAAAGGGCTCGGATGCGTGAAGGTTGTGCTTCTGCAGAGAATTCATGAAGGTGCCCTGCAGGGTACCCAACACCATCTCCATCGTCTAGTGCGGGGACAGCACCCAGACGCAGTTTCGAGCCCTGGCTATATTCCTTTCAAACAGCAGCATTTTCGGATCTGCCAGTTACAGTACACAGTCTACTGCCCCCAAAATGGTGACCTCTCGCCGAAGTATGAATGCATGTTTTATCCCAAAAAGGGCTTTGTCATCAAGGCACCCTGTAATTAATGTGCAGAATTAAGCAAATAAATAAAGGCCTGCGTGTAGGCAACTGTTCTTTATTAGTTAACAGACTAGACGCGAAAGCGACACAAGCGGCCTGGCTTGTCATTGGAACTGTTCACGGCCGTACGCTGCGGGTACGTCTCAAAGCAAGGGCGAACATCCAGCGGTATTTCATATGAGGCGGTGTTCAAGTAGAACGTATGAAGCTGTATACGCATGCGTTACGCGCTTGCACCATAAATTTAGGCATGAAGCATTTAGACACTCATGAAGCATACATTTATACAGATTTATATAGACATTAATACAGATGACGCGTGCTTTTGTGTTTCCCGACTGAGGCTGTCTATACGCGGGTGTCCGAAGGCTATCTCAAGTCCGCTTGGTGTTGCTTTGCACCTGCGGGCATGCAACATGTGGTTCATTGCAATCAATTTTGCTGCACTTATTTCACAAGTGGCAGAGCTCCGGCCGAAATATGAAAGCCGAAGCTGTTTTAACCGTATCATTTGCAAAACTCCGGCTCAAAATGCAGGCAACTCGTGTAGCCAATTTGCGGGTTCGCGCGCCATATATCGGAAATTTAAATACATGTCTAATAGACCTATTGGTCTAATAAGTTGATCTATTTGCAGCGTAGGTTCTCTGACATGGGTTTAAATCAATCTAAGAGGGAGCAAAATATACAGTTTGAATCCAGAACAGCACTAACTCTTTGCGGAACGTCACAGTCAAACCTGCTCTGTTTTACACGACACCTATAGAATAGTTAGTCGTAATAGTTTTTTAGATAGCTTCAGATATCAACAGTTTGCACACTGGTACATATTGCTTCACTGTTCATAGGACTATTTGTACATAGCAAATGTAGAGGTTTTATGCCCTTCATGGGTCTGTGTTCCGAAAGGCCGTTAGTGTACGCTTGCTTAAAATGGAGACATCTGTCCTCTGTTATGGTGACGGTCCAGCAAATGCAACGAATTCCCAGTATCTGATTCTAATAGCCCATCATATTTTCTAAATTAATGCTTTTAATTCTTCTCAGACTAATTGCCTATTTGTTGCCGTTAAGCAAATATGCTATTAGTACTGCTATTAAAATTTTCAAAGGGCGGAAACAACCAAACGGTGCTTCTGCATTGTGGTCTTCTGCGTTAAACTGTACATAAACTTGCTCAATCACTATAGACTGCGTTGTCATGAACATCTGAGCCAAATAATACACTTCTACACGCAGCAGAGGACCGATAACCGCACGCACAATCGCGCGCCCTTTCCAGCGACTTTTTCATACTCGCGAACCCGCCGTGGTAGCTCAGTGGTTAGGGAGCTCGTCTACTGAGTCGCAGTACCCGGGATCGAACCCGACTGCGGCGGCCGCGTTTCAATGGAGGCGAAACGCAAAAAAAAAGGCGCCAATGTGCTGTGCGATGTCAGTGCATGTTAGAGATCCCCAGGTGGTCGAAATTATCCGGAGACCTCCACTGCGGCACCTGTTTCTTCTTTCACTCCTTCCTTTACCTCTTCCCTTACGGCGCTGTTCGGGTGTCCACCGATATATGGGGGACAGTTAATGCGTCAATTCGTTTCCTCCAAAACCAGGTTTCATTTTCCTCCTCCGTTTCACGCTCCTGCGTATGTCGCTTAACAAATGTCAAGATTGGTGGTGGTGGTGAAAACATTTATTAGGAACGTACAGGAGGTATGTTTGGATCAGCCCGCAAGGGACCGATCCTTACAAGCACTAGGTGCCAGGTGGAGGTCCCTAGTTTGGGACCCCAGGGGCGGCGGCCGCCGCCCGGGCGTGCCCGACTAAGGCTTATTGGGCCTGTAAGTCGTGGCAGCCGACCAGGGTCGCCTCCCAGTCCTCCAGGGTTGGGTTGGGGATAGGGGAATAGCCGGGTATACGAGGGGCAGGCCCACATCATGGCCAGAAGGTGTCAGAAGACACCGCTCTACAGTGCGGGCAGCTGCCGTTAAAGGAGGGGTCAAAATGTTTTCGTGCTGCCTGGCACAGCAATGTATTGGTGAGAAGGCAAAGAAGGAGCCGCTCATCCGCCTTCTTGAGGCCTTTACAGGGGCGAGGGTGAAGGCGGTGACTGTCTTGATAATAGGTTGTAACATCTTTGAAGGTATAGGCCGGATTAAAGTTGGGTTCCTGATCGGGTGGGGAGGAGAAAACACCTCGGTGGGAGAGCGCGCGGGCGGCTGCGTCTGCTGCCTCGTTTCCTGCCAACCCCTGATGAGCAGAGGCCCATATAAGGTAACGATGCGGGGTGGTCCGTGTCCCGTATGCAATTTTGGTATGTTCGATTGGCTAGGAAGAGAGTGCAGCCTTGTTCGACGTTCCGACAGGCCCCTCGCGAGTCGGTGATTATGTACTTTGAATCTGAATGTGAGGCCGCGAGAGCAATAGCGACCTCTTCTGCTTGTGTTGCACTGCGGGCTCTGAATCTGAGGCCGTTAACTGTGTAGCTGTTGTGAACTACCAGCCGGCGGAGGGTGAGTGGAACTGGCGGAGGTGAGCTGCCGACCTTTCAGCATGCAAAAATTGACGAGAGGAGAGGGAAAGGCGCGAAAATGCTGAAATTCCAATTTAAAGGTTAAGGCGCTCGGCTACTGAACCGGAGATCCCGGGTTCAAACCCGACAGCGGCGGCTGCGTTTTTATGGAGGAAAAACGCTAAGGCGCCCGTGTGCTGTGCGATGTCAGTGCACGTTAAAGATCCCCAGGTGGTCGAAAATATTCCGGAGCCCTTCACTACGGCCCCTCCTTCCTTTCTTCTTTCACTCTCTCCCTTATCCCTTCCCTAACGGCGCGGTTCAGGTGTCCAACGATATATGAGACAGATACTGAGCCATCTCCTTTCTCCAAAAACCAATTATTATTATTATTATAACAATTAAAAAAATTTGTAATAAAAAATTTAAAAACTAGTCAAAATTGCACCTATTCCTAAGAATATGCACCCGATACACGAGAAGGAACGAAGGGGGCATAGAACAAAATTTATTAAAAGTAAACTAATGAAAGACCCTCCTGAGGAATTAGCCTACTGCGATCTGCCTGCGGGCTAGAAGGGGCCGCGGTCATAGCAGTGGTAGATGGGATTCCCAGAAGGTAATTGGATCCATTAATACGCGTAACGCTTTAATAGCTGAAGAAGCTGCGATAGCGCTAGCATGTACAGCTACTAGAGCCACTTGTCCTTCGCCAATTACGTTACATATAAACTGAAATTGAAATACGCGCCACTTTGCCGCGGAAGGATGTTCATGACATTTGTTCCGAAAGTAACAAAATAACCACACCATGTCTTTTAAATACAAAGATAATTACTTTAAAAGACGAACAAAATTTGATAACGAGTATTAGATTTTAGATTACCTTATACGTCAGCTGAACGACCTGAATGCGTAGGTCGGCATTTTGTCGTTCCTGTCGAATAAATGTTATTTGCGACTTTTTTTTTGTTACTTATAGAACTTGTTGAACAATGCCTGTGTTAGGCTCCGAGCACGAATAGAAGCGAAGAGGCTGGTATTTTTAATCTGCACTTATCATCCCTTATTTTTACTTTTTCATTCACGCGGTTGCCACCCACTCCATGATTCACTCTTCTCAGGTAGCAGACGACGCGGCTCCCCAGAACACACGTCGTTTCATTTACACCTCCTACTACGTGTCTGGAAAAGCAGCGTTCCGATATTTTCAACATTTTTGCTGCTGCCAAATCTCACTCTAAAGGTTCTGACTTCAGGGAAATTGAGTACGAAAGTCGTTACACCGACATTTGAGTCGGCCGGCCAGCCGCGCTTCTTTTATTTTTACTGCCGCAGTTGATATGGCGACTCCAACGGGAAGAGAGCGGTCAGGTTGCGATCCCGTCGAGAAATTCCTCATTTCGCCCGAGAACTGCGCCTTCCGCGGCGAAGGGAATGCCAACATCGTCGTCACGCTAAAGAATGTAAGTCGTCTTTCGCACTTTTCAGCTCGGCTGCAATCCTTTACCGCGCGGAGTACTGAAAGCATGGCCGCGGTATTTCATTCTCGCTGTTTAATCTTGCCGTTTCTGGCTAAAGTAGCGATCTTTATAAGCACCGGTTTATGTTGGCCTTTGGTTTTACTAAAGGGATGCTAAATGCACATCATCGCTAACTGCCACACACGCTACACTTATTTTTTTGTACGATCGCAAAGATGCCGGTTCAAATGTTTCTGCGCTGTCTGCGTAGCCTCACGCCTGTTGTTGTTGGTACGGTTGGTACTTGGCGGTTATCATTATTTTTACTTTGTGCACGTGGTTCCCTGTCACTTTTCGGGCATATATACCGATAGGGAGACGAACGTATTGTACCCCGATTGCTTATGCCAAGGAAGGTAGCGCGGCTAAGGTTAATTTCGCCGAAGATGTTTACCAGACACCCGATAAGGAATGTTTACACGTCTGAATTGACCTTCGTCCGTTTGTGTATCCCAAGGTGTAGCTTGCCAGAGGCGCGTTGTTCACTTTTTCCTGTTCGTTCTTCATTGCAGGAGGATAAAGTCCTTCGTCTTCGCAAGAGTGCTGCATTCTCAGAGGTAACTATTAATTATCGGCTGTGGCTAGAGTTCCGTCCAGACGGAACTCCAATTTGCCCTAGAGTTCTGACCAGAGGGAACCTAACCTAACCCAACCTAAACCATCCCAAACCAACCTAACCTAACCCAACCTACCCCAACCCAACCTAACCTAACCCAACCCAAACAAGAACTCCATTTTGCGCTACAGTTCCGTCCAGACAGAACTCCATATTGTGCTAGAGTTCCGTCCAGACGGAACCTTACCTAACCCATCCCAACCCAACCTAACGTAACCCAACCTAACCGAATCCAACCTAACCTAAGCCAACCTAACCCAACCCAACATAACCACCACCACCACTGGACGGAACTGCAGCAGCAGCAAATGTTCTGTCTGGACGGAACGCTAGACACTCCGTTAATTATCTCGCGATAAGAGGACTGAGTAAAGCATGTGGAGTTACGAACAGATGAATGAAAAGGACAGATGAGTTTTGAGTGTGTATTTCCTGAGAAGATGATGTGATCATTGAGGGTTAATTTCTTGCAAATTTTGCATTGCTTGCTTGCAAAGGAATATGTACTAGTGTTGTTTTCTCTCACACAGGACACAATATCGCTGATTGGAGAGAGCTTGCAAAAATGTCATATGGAGGCAGACTTCATCGAACATGTCATGAAGCCCCTTCTTGGAAGCCAGTTTGTTCGTGCCCCGGCAAGTTTTTGTCATCTTGTGTCTGAGAAAGGCATGGATAATGGAAAACATGTGCCTCGATGTTAAACAGTGTGCAGGCATTTTGAGAGCTATGTGAAATGAATTTTTCTTTTCAAGCTTCAGAAGTGTGTTCATGTAAGCACTTTAATCTTTCAGGTCCTTATTCGACTGACGGCAGAAAATGTGAGGCTTATCAACAAGGCTGTGCAGTTGGACAGACCCCGTAAGTGCAATATCTGTATTGTAAATTTTTTTTTTAATTTCAAGTTTATGCAACGGATATTGTGAATGAAGACTAGATGAGCGGAGTGTTGCGGTTGTGTTCGAAAGGTGGGAAAACAGCTTCGGAATGCGGCGGCCTTTCACTTGCTCAAATGGATGGCACTCCTTAATGATGTTGTCAGCAGTGGAGCAGTCTTTGCAAACAGGCAAATGGAAAGCATCGTTTGCAATGCCTTTGAGCACGTGGTCCACTTTGTCTATGTCGCTCATAGCAGCGTCGACTTTGTGGCAAAGAGCCAAGACGTCCTGGATACAGGCCACGTAACTTTCAGTCGAAGACCGGTCTCGAGACGCAAGCTGTTTTTTGGCGGTGAGCTGCCAATCATCAGGCCTACCGAACAGCATCCTTAGCTTCTGTTTGAAGATGTCCCAGCTTGTTAGGTTGTCCTCATGGGTTTCATACCACACTTGTGCCGTGCCATTGAGATAAAATATGACATTGGCAAGCATTAATGTAGGGTCCCACTTGTTATAGGTGCTGATGTGTTCGTAGAGGCTAAGCCAGTCTTCCACATCTATGCCATCAATGCCGCAAAAGGTGCCGGGGTTGCGAAGAGGAGCCATAACCACAAAAGGAGCTCTAGGGGGGCTTCTCGTCTCACTGGGTGGAGCCATGGTGGTAGGCCCAGCGTGACAACACTCTGAAGCTGCGTGGTGTGCTGAGCGTAAAGTCTGCGCCTGCACCAAAGTTGTTACATGGGCTAAGGCCAAGACGACGCAAGAACGCCCCGGGCACAGCGCACGGACCAAGAGCGCAGGGCCCGCACAGAGCACAGGGCACCCAAACCCAGAACACGCGCACCACTGCGACACTTTGTTCACCTGGTCTTCATTCACAATATCCATTACAGTATCTCCTACAGTAAAGGTGAATGCAATAATGATATTACAGGAGTAAATCTGCAAGCAGGTTACCTCTTTGTGTTGCACTGTGGTTGCAATTAACTGCTCTCATTGGGCTGTATGACTATGGACAAAAATTAGCGGGCTGTTATGCATGCGCTCGCACTTCTTGTGGTGCAGATTAGGAAGCATGTATTGCTTACCATCACCCAACAAATCTTTCTGCATTCATCAGGTAGGTCAGCTGTAGAGCTAGGATGCTGCAGCATGCTCCATTTGCACATTTCACCAGGGCACACCATCTCTGGAGTGTGAGTAGATTTATCTATGCTGCAGGCAAGCCTCAGTGGGAAACATAGTACTTTCTTGAATGTCGCTTGCATCCAGAACATGCAATCGTACGTTAGAATCCATACAGCAGCAGTAATGCAAACCTTGACTCTTTGTGAAAACAATTGAAAGCAGTTATGTAAGTTGCAGGCATTTCTGTCCTGAAACAATTTTCTTAATAGTGCACAGGCTAAAGAAAAATGTCAAAGAAGCTCCAACTGTAGGACTGCTGTTCCCCGACTACTGCACCTTGCCAAGTCACCTACGAAAATTTGCTGAAGGTCCAGTGCTGTCAATTGAAATTAAGGTATGCTGAAAGTGCGCAATAACTTGACAACATGTAAGCTGCTACAGTTTTCTTATATCATTTGTGTTCTCCTCGTTCAGCCGAAGCAAGGCTTCCTGCCCAGCCCCCATGATCTTCCCTTGAAGCACCAGGTGCGGGCATCAGTCTGCCGATTTCACCTTGCCCAGACATTAAAGGTATGAAATTTATTGTAGGTGAGGTGGGGACGCTCCTAGCCTATCTTGTGCTGCCATATCTATTTTTGCTCACAGTATCCCCAAAAGGACCTCTGGGGATATTACATAGCAGGAGCACCAACACAGGCGCAATTGCATTATCCATTTTTTCAATTTTCATTCTTATTCAATTTTGTTTCAATTTTTTAATTATCCAGTTTTGGTTCTTAGTAGAGTTAAATTGTGTGACTTTTTATGGCTCCATTGCCATTTGTTTGGTAGCAGATTGCATATTTTATTTATGAGATATTTTGAGTTGGAAAAAAAGAAAATTATTTTGTGCCACGCGGTTCAAGCTCATGAAGATGATGACATTGGGAGAATTATAGACTTTGTGATCACTGATTGGAGGTGGATGATCGTGTGTGGCCTAGACGTGGAGATCTGCAAAAAAAACACTCGGTATCGTTGCTCTTTTCTTGTGAAAACTGTCAATAGCAGCAATACCCATATTCCGCTTTTTAGTCTTTTCTAGCTCTGTAAGAGCTCTGTCCACAGTGAAAGAGGACTTTTTATCATTAGAATGCAGTAATCATCTGATACAGGCCAGTGTCAGGTTGTCGTCAATGCCCCTTTAACATGTGAAATGCTCAAGTTCAGAATAAGAAACTAAAAAAATGTTACGAAGCAAAAATGTGTAGAGGCATAGAAAAAGTTTTGCAAAAGAAATTCAGTCATAAATGACAACAAAAACTAAACTATAACAAAAGGTGAAAAACAGGAAACACACTATAGGACGAACATAATACAGGTTGCATAAGGATATTAAGAAACATGTAGATATACTGTGAAATGTATAAAGTTATTAAAGCAGTCGCACAACTGCTTCCTTAAAATGGGGGCATGTCATTTGTTTATTTTGATAATTTTCCATTGTTCCAAGTTTTCTAACTGTTTACAAAATTTATTGTTTTTTAAGGTCACCAAGGGGCGGATATCGTCTTTAAGTATGTACTGCCCCCTGGACCTGTTCAGTGGGTAAGTTTCTTATCTGACAAGCAATAACTTACCGGTTGATCAAATGTTAAAACGAAGTGAAGCATTATTCATGTTACCTTTACTTGACTCAAAAAAGATAGGCAGTGCTCTCATAAGAAATACTGAGGATGAGCTAATCGTTCTTGCGTCTTGTATTTTGCATTGCAAACTATTGCTGGCTGCATGTGTGTTTGTTGAGGCCCTTAATTCAAATGTTCCGATTAGTTTGTACCCTCGAGTGCAGTTTATTTAATCAGTGTGGTCAGAAAATTTTGTATTGCTAATTCACTTTGCGATAAAATAAATTAAAAGCACTGCTTTCCAAAAACAAATAAAGTTCATTGCACCAGGTATTTTCTGGGTCTCAGTATGCGCAAATGAGGCAGTGTTCTAACCTTCAGGCATGGAAATATGAAAAATACTTTGTGATAAACTGGCTTCATCTACAACGTTTTTCAACAGAAATTTTGGAACTAACAGAACTCAGCTTTAGCATTAAGGGTTGAAATTCTAATGTTTCTTCCTTGCCAGGTGTCCAAGACGAATGAGAAATGCCCTCAAGGAGCTCCTCTACCATCCTCAGAATAACCTTAGGATTTTCAAGGTAAATTATTCTGAATACTTCTACCTTGCACTCACGGATTGATTTGGTAGCCATGACTCTGCGCTACGAGTGTCTCCAAAGTGACGATGTCTGTTGCCAAAATCTCACAATAATGTTGTTCATTGTTCTTCATTATGCTCTTTCTTACAGAATAAAGAACTTGTGTTCAGTGAAGAATCAAGAAGCAGCCTAGATGTTGCCTTGAAAGACATCTTTCACGAATCATGTCTAGTCAGGTAAGGACTACTGAGCGAAAGAGGAACATTCCACAGAGCCTTGCTCGGCCTATTTGCTTAAACTTTTGTGTCAGTACAAGTAACGCTAAATCCGTGTAGAGCCTTATTTTTTGAACCTCTTCGCTGTTCATCTTGCGTAATGCAGTAAAAGCTTTATAAAACATATATCTTTGGCTTAATAATTTGAGTTCCTAGTTTGAGTTACCCTGACAATCAAGATACTCTGAGATCTTCAGCAATGCTTTCACGTTTTTCAGGGAGCTCAGTTGGCAGACACCTTTTTGCCATTTACCATTTCCTACAATATTTCTTGCACTGATATATCCTTTCTTATTTTCTACAGTACGGAAGACAACCTGTGCCATCTGGTCACAAAAGTCCTTCGGCATCCTTACCCAAGCACTATCACGACTGATGCCGTCACCAGCGTGAATGATGTTAACGTGCCGCAATCTTGCCCATCTTCCCATCCATGCACCTGTACCACCAGTGAGCGGGTCTTCTTCGATTTTTGTCTGCAGGATGCTTTTCCTTAAGCATCACCAATGTTTTGTATTTGTTAAAATTATTAAAAGCAGACATTGATGAAATTGTTGATTTGGACAGGCAGACAGGACAGACTGCATGCATTCTGAAATGGTCGCTTGCAATCTGGCCTATTTAGAAGCCAACAGCAGACTTTGACGTTTGCTTTTGAAGTGCGCCTCATGCTAGTTTTAACTACATCATGTTTAAATCTCTGTAGTTAGTTACTAGCCGCTGCAGTGGCTTAGTGGTTATGGCGCTCGGCTACTGACCCGAAAGACGCGGGTTCAATCTCGGCCGCGGCGGTCGAATTTCGATGGGGGCGAAATTCTAGAGGTCTGTGTACTGTGCGATGTCAGTGCACGTTAAGAACTTCAGGTGGTCAAAATTTCCAGAGCCTTTCACTACGGCGTCCCTCATAGCTTGAGTCGCTTTGGGGCGTTAAACGCCCATAAACCAAAACTATAGTTGCTGTGCTAGTGTACCCATTTGATGAGAAACATTGCAATGGAAAGTGGCCTATATCATTTGATTACCACATTGTTTTGACAAAGAATGCCTTCACTGAAAACAAGCTTTTTTATAAACTAGAAAAGCTCGAAAGATGAAATACAGATGTTGACACCACGAGTTTTTTTTACAAGCAAACTGCAATGATGTCAAGTACATTTTTGTTTGTGGATCTCTAAGCCTAGATCAAGCCACTACTCGTTTCCGGTCGGTGATCACAGAATCAGTAAATCTCATTGTGTTATCATGAACGTCACGAGTTTGAAATGAGTAGCGGGAAAATATATTTCTGTGTTTATCTCCAGGTTTCTTATTTAAAGTAATAAATACTAACATCCTATGCTACCAAACAAATGGCATCGAAGCCACAAAAAGCCAAGCAATGAAATTTCACTTAAAAGGGGGAGAAATGTGTATGGGCAGCATGGAGAAGTGCAAAGAAGTAGAGAACAACAATACGTCATCTTTATTACTATATTCTGAGCTACTTAGGCTTGCTTGGTTGGACTACAGTAATAAAATCCTATCTTTGTTGCCGAACATAAAAAGACGGAGTCGTTCTCGCAGGCTTTATAAACAAAGGTTAGCGCTCACAAAGGAAACATTTTTTCTGGATACCAAGCTGTGTATGCACCGAGCTACTGATCTGTGTGAAAAGTGATGATTCCGGTTGCTTTTCTCTAGGAATGAAAGCAGATCACCGACTTCCTCGTGGGAGTGTCTTGGATCGTGTGCTGAGGACTCAGCGCCTGGGGAGCATCGATGTCGCTGCAGCTTACCCGTTGTACCTCAGTCTCAAGGATAGCCTCCAATGTGCAGGGGAAAAGGTGCCCCTGTGAGTGGTTCTTTGCCTGGCTTGTGCTTGTTTAATTATTTTTTTTTTAATTGCAAGCAGGGTACTCACACAGTGTCACCGTCTATGTTAGAGTTGTTGGTCCATGCTTTGAAGCTGAAGTGTCAAGAGGCAGCACCATTTATGCTTTTAGAAGTACAGGCATAATAATACCGAAATGAAATGGTGCTGTCAGCGTAAAAGTAAGACAGTTTTTATGTGGCGCCATCGAACAAGCCTATTATGGAGTAGAAATGTGCCGAGTTACATGTTTTAGTCAAATAGGGTAGTTAGCTGCAAAAGCTCTAATTGGGGTATTTATCTCATGAAAGATGTCTTTACCACTGCTTTTGTCAAGGTCATAGCTTTGATGCATGAGGGTGTCGTTGGATAACTATTCACACAATTATTAACTTGAACCAGGCCAGTGTCACTTTTATGTGCTATCTATATGTTGCACTGTATATCTGTGTTCTTATGACAAGAGAGTGGCAAAGGTCTGATGGTGCTGTTCTTTGTGTCCCACGGCTCATTGAAAGCAGCAGTCAACCATTTGTTTTTGTCTCAGTACTGTCACAGGCAGCAAGTCTTGTTTCACACTTTTCCCCACTTTCTTTCTGCATATTTTGCTCAGGGCCGAGTACCTGAAGGATGGCCACCCTGCTCCTTGTCTACCCAAAGCTGTCGGCTGTCGTGACCGTCAGAACTACGAGACAGACCACGTGTTTGCCTGCCGCAAGGTACTTGTCACTGTGTTAGCACTTCATGTTGACAAAACTGCAGAATGGTTGCAATTTTGTGCTAAACAATAACCTTGTCAGCATAACCATTTTGCATGCCAGACGCACAGTAACTTCCACATTCTTTTAAGCCGACTAATGCTGGAAAGTAGTGCATTCCACTGGAATTATAGGAGATAGCTGAAGTTGCTCACAGTGAGGAAAATTTGCCCAAGGATTGCGAATCATAAAGTGAGCATACAGCCACTTATGTTTTGTGGCTGCTACTCTCTCTTCTTCTTTTTTCTGCATGTTTATATTTTAATTGCAGCTTAATGTACCGCAAAAGTTTTGCAATGCTTCCGCTTTTATTGTGTGCTTTTTGCATTTACCATATTTGTATGCTCGTGAAGGTAACCGAGTTCTTCATCTTTGCTTCTTCAGATCTGGGAATTCTTGGTGGCACTAACAGCTCGTGACTGCTCTATCATGCTGTCTCTGCAGAGGCTGTCATCTGCGTAAGCTATTTGGTTTTATTTTAATTAGCCACACAAAGCTCGCTCTCGCACACACACACACGCTGATGAGTTCTGGTACTAATGTTAATTACTTAGTTGCAATTAGATGCTTGTTGTTGTAGTCCTCAGTGCATTCTCTGTACTTCAGTTTCTTTTTGACCACACCGCAAGGTAGAAATGTGTGAACCTTTGTATACAGTTAACGCAGGGTTAACGCATGTGTAGCGTAGAAACACATTTTCAGTATAGAAGCACCTGAATCAAAGCTTTTTGTACCAGCTATGTAGTACATAGTAATCTTGTACCTTCAGTACTTCATCATGCCTCCAAGACCTAATGCACGGTCATATGCTGCAGCTCTGTGTAGTTGCTGCGACAAACCACTGTGAAAGTAGACAACCGACAGATGCTTTTTTCTTTTTCTCATATCCATGCATCATTGATCTTGTTGAGTATTAAACTAGAACCAGCATTTTCGTGCAAATTGAATAACTGCGTCCTCTGCCTTAATGGGTCATATTCGAGAAGTCGGGAAACCGTGTTGTTCTACACTGCTGTTGCCAGTGCTATCACACGCTCTACATTTTTTTTCCTCGTCTTATCTGTCGTGCAGGGCTAAAGTGCAGTCTTGGGAGCAGGACTCTGTTGTGGAGGACAGCTGTGGACAAGCCTACCTCTTCTCTGTAGCCGTTGTAGACCTGGACCCCAAGTCGGTTGACAAACTTGAGAAGGTCTACTTTGACGACTGCAGCATGATCCAAACAGCCTGTGCATGACAGTGTGGGAGTTTAGCGCAACCATACGTGCCAAGTGGTGTCTCTTGCTGGTACTGATGTTCTCTTATTTAGCCGTCACTGATTTTCAGCCAGGGAATGGTCAAGACTTGACGATGCTTGACAATCAAGTGCACGTAATTTTTTTAAGGAAGATTGTAAAATTATTGTGATCAGTGAGGCATTAGACCCTCACGCTGGCGTGTTCTGACAATTTCTTTTAGCTTTTTGATGGTTTAAATTTTATAGCTTCTATTCGAACCTGTTGAGAAAAATTATCTAGCAGAAATACATGGTTGCTAGGTAGGTATGGGAAGGATGGAATACATGGTGGCTGCACTAATATTAGAGGCATGGGAAGGGTGGAAGTGTGCTTTATTTTGTGATTATGTACGGGAAGAGTTTCTGGTTTTGTGTTGTTCTACCTTTATATGGAGTTGGAATGCTTTGGGCTGCAAAATAGAGTGCCACTCATGGCCCCTGTGCACACCCACGTGAATTGCCTTGTCCAACATATTTATTATTTTTAACATTTCCAAATGCATGCTGCATTGGCAGCATAAAACAGGGCTGTGTGCCACCATTTTATATCACTTTTAGAAAAAAAAAAAAGAAATTGTATGCATTTCTGCATATACCATTTAACTCCTGCTTAAGAGTCCATGCACACCCTGATTTAAAATGCATTTTCATATCCTCATGCACCAGTATTACAAAGGTATTCCAAGTGTATTTTGTCGCTTTCTGTGAAGGGGAACACTGTCCCTGTCATTACAGCACTTTTATGCTACTTCCCTGGAATAGAGGCATTATGATGACAAGAAGTGGGACTGGGGACCACTGCCACAAATGAGAAGTGTCATGCAGTGCTCAGAAAATATAATTTTGTCTATCAAGAGGAACAGTCGTACAATATTGCATTTATATCTAAAATTTACTTAAAGGGGCCATGACAGCCTATTTTCATGCATACCCTGCTTATCGCATTTAATTCTCAACTTGTTAAATTAAAATTCCCCCAAGTTTCAGTTGATTCTGTGCGGTTAATATTTTTAAAACGAATTTTTTCCGTTTCTTCTGCGAACTGCTTGCTGGTCTGGCAACCTCTGATCGCTGACGTCAGAGGGGCATATCCGCCCCGCTTCGTCTGCTGCGCGTTGTTGAGGTGCTTGCATGCACTCCGTAGACGGCGGTCACTCGAAAAGTTTTCTTTTCTTTTAGCTTATTGAAATAAAATGCATTTTCAGTGTCAGTGTTTTCGTTTTGGAAGCCGTCAGCTTAGTACGCGACCTGAGTGATCCTTAAGAAAGTGGAATTGCTCGTGGTACCCCTTTTCTGATTGTTAAGGAAACAGAAATCGATGAACCCCTGCTTTATTATTTACGCCCATAAACATGTTATTTTTATGTTATGAGTGTGGTGTCTTTCGAGCAGTCAAGTGCTTCCGTATCAGAAAAGCGGCACGTGCCGTTCGCCGATGTGCGCCGTGAAAGCAGCGGCGTTTTGTAGCTGGCTACCAATTTCTTGTCCGCTATTCATCGGCTCGATAATTAAACTCAAATTATCACAAGGTGGCACTAGAGTAACCTTGAGATACGAAAGGAACAGAGAAAAGTGCCGAGTGCGACGACTTCCCCGCTGCATGTGTGCATTTGTAAGTCGAACATACATTCCCTTCGGCTTGTAGAACCCAGCCTTTTGCAGGAACCAAGCCGGTTGCAAAACCCTACGCGACTCGAATGCTTTCACTGCCCACACCGATGAATAGTCGCCGCCGTCTAAATGAGTGCTTAAAAATAATAGTACATCATTTAGCGTTTACTGTGCGTGCGCATTGTGGCCTAGGAATGCGACGATCACGACAACTGCAGCCCCGCGCTGGGGTTGTTTACATAGCTGTATGCAAACAGTACTGCTCGTTTGCTTGGCATAAAACGCAAGGTGGGCTCTCCTTATCTTAAATATTACGTAGTATTGCTCACAAATTGTCGTTTTACTCATTTACACACTATGATAACACTGCAATAAGTGCTGCTGATGCTATATCGCCTGCTTGGGAAACGCTGCGCGTAGAACCGGAGCTTCCCGCTAATTGTATCTGCTTCCTCTTATGTCATCAGTATTTGATTTTAAAGTGCTCTAGCTAAAAATACGTTCGGACATTACTTGAATTAATGAAAACAAGAGATTTGCTGTCCACAGTCGACGCCGTCGGCTGCTGCCGGCTGCCTTCAGCGCATGCTGTGCATGCCGGGTCACATATCGGCACTTCTCCCTTATTGTAATCGCGCCCTGCGATGTAGGCAGTCGTCTCTTTGAGGGCACTGTGGCCAAAACTACGCTCGACAGCTATTTTCAGGCGCTAAAACTTGCGAATTCGCAGTTTTTCGGGCCGTCTATTCACCGGTAGTGAAGCTTTCGCTCGGCCGCACAAGCCTAGGCAACGGCGACGAGTGGCACCGTCATGCGGCGTTTTCTGCCCGTGTCGCTCAATTTCCTCGTCGATAGGTTCTATGCGCAGGCACTGAATAAAAGCACATCTTCGCTGGTGCACGCCCATCGCATATGCCACTATGGCTAGCATCAGGTACAATAAGTTTCAAAATTCTTAAGTTTATAGAATGTCATACCAGCTATTCCCCCACCACACTCTGCCAGTTCCCACTAAGTTCACTCTTTACACTACTGCGATACGGGGTCGTTGGTCGTGCTGGCGTCCTCGTCAGTCTAGCTTGACAGACCAGTGCGTCAGCGATGGCATTTGCATACCGACCGCCGATTGCCGTCCCATCGGTCTAGTGTAACCGGACCCTATACCTATGCCGAAGAATAAGTACGTTACTATTATTAACGCTTTTGCGGTGCCAGTCACTTATATATGAGGGATGACTGCTAGTTCGATCGCCCGCGGAAGTACAGGGGACAAGAGACCTCGCTGCGCACATTGCAGCAATGAGAGCAGACCCTAGTGACGTCACGATAGCATTCAATATGGTGGTTGCTGCCGGTGGGAGGAGTTTCCCGTTTGCAATTTCGATCGCAGTATTTAGAATATAGTGCGCGTCCAGGGCAGCCAAATTTCGGAAACTGAATCATAAGCTCTCGTATTAGTTAGTGAAGCACAAAACTGCAATATGGAGAATGACCATGTCATGGCCCCTTTAAGTCAGATATTGTCAGTATGTTTACCGAGCCGCACATGCTTCAACACGTTGAATCGAGGTTTAGTACTAGTGCTTTTGCTTTGCTGTCATGTTTTATTGGTCATTTCTACAAAGTTTATGTGCAAACTAGTGATATGCCAGGGCTGTTATTATGTGGTTCTTTAACCCTATTCCTGGTGTTGTGAAAAAAGAACATGATCTCTCGGCGGCGTTTTACTGCCTAAATTGGATGGCATGTGGAGGCTGGAGGTACCCAACTTCCATTGTGCTGTCATTTCAAATCAGTCATTTTGTGATAACCTCTGCTTTGACCTCTGCTTTGGGCTCAAAAGAGATAAACATTAACGGGTTTGCACACAGTGCAGATAATGTCAGCCATTGTACCTGGGAGCCCAAGCATTTGACTGTGCACTTCGAGGCTCTCTGCAGCCATTTTCATTGTGATTGTGCTTTTTTTTGCGGTTTGCCAGTTGGTTCTGCATGCCTCTTAAGGTTCCCTTACTGTTATATTCTAAATCAATCAAATCCCTTCTGTACAATCTAATTAATATGTTTCCTGTTAATTCGTAAATCCAGTTAATTTAGACTACTGGCTTGATCCCTGTGGATGCCCGTGTACGTTTGTGGCTTCGGATGCTGCTAGACTCGCACCGGTTTTAATTCGAACGCATTCCTGAATGGAGGCAATGTCGATGTATGAATGGCTGTAGCAACCAATTGCCCAAATATAGCTCCTCAAGTCTGAATCGTATGATAGCACGTGCTACAGCAGACGTTAACGTCGAGTTTTCTTAGCTTCGCCACCAGCCAGTGGCGATGGCACTGACGCACATTTACGTCGCGTGTATCTGCAAAATTCTCCGGTTCTTTCAGTACGCCAAACTGTGCGTTTTGGTCATATACTGTTTGCAGTTTTTGCTGTGGAGCCTTCCGATATGTAACAACACCACTTGTGCGAAGGCTCCATTGCTACCTCTTCACACCACGATAGAAGCCACAAAAGCCTGCGAAAAATTGTCCATGATGCGCAGTGTTGTTCCAGAAACAGATGACTATTGCCAGGTGTTTTACTTTATGAATTTACTGTGAACCGAACATTTTTTAGCGTGCTACCACTAGAGCCCTCACTCGTTGATTTGGCCGTTGTCGGTTTGTCCTGTCCATCCAAGCTGAACAGCTGTCCACCGTGGCAGGTGGCAGTTCACTTAATGATGGTTGCGAGAGGTTGCCCGGGAAGAGCAGCCTGGGTGCCACAAGCCCCACTGGTGGCAGCACCTGTCATCTCTGGGCAGTGGTGCATCGCTTAACTGCTGCACCACTGTGCCAGGAGCGGTATGATGGCTCCCTGCAATCTACTAATGTTAAGTAGAGAATGACCAATTCTGCATATATGGGCATTAACCCACTAAAGTTATCCCGTCATACCCTTGAGGCGAAGCTTAAGATCGCTTTTCGCCGATCTTTGTCTGAAGCCTGCTTGACCTTGAAAACTGAGCCTCGAACTAAAACCGCAGTGAAAACTGAAATGCTGGCGCACCTTATTCGCATTTGGCCTAACCATGCTAAATCACCTACCACTTTTTAGGATAACTTAACTAATTCAACTAATTCAAAAATTTTTTTCGCTCCCTTGAGGTCTAATTAGCAAGGCTTTACTTAGTATCGAGTAAGTGATATGTGGAATGAAAGTCAGTTATGAAGTCAGTTATTCTACTACGGCAAATTTTAACTCTACAATTACGGGTGGTTGGCCAGCTTTAAACACAGTGCATTATCTGACAATGATCAGGAGCCTCTGGAAGGTGATGTTATGCATGGTCTCATGTGACCATGTGCTCAGTAAAGCGTCATACTACTTGGTAGCGCATGAAAAGCCACATGTACCTTGTGCAGGAGAATGACACCTCAACTTTCATAAAGTTTGCTCAGGAAAGTTTGTGCGTTCATCTTGTGCTGTTCACGGTTTCTGAGGTGGAGACTCCTCACATGCCATAGCACTACTTGTGAGGAGGCTCCATTGCTACCTTGTCTCACCGTGAAAGAAGCCACGAAAGCCTTTACCATTATGAAGCAGTTCTGATTCGACACTCCAATGTGTGTGTAGTAGGTCATTTAATAGAGCTGCGAAAAATTGTCCGTGACACGCGAAGTGTCAGTTTTAGGAGTGTCGGGAGGGATTTGTCAGTTGCATTAGGTGTGGTTGTCTAGACACCTGCGCGGAACGGTATACTAGGCTCTGTTCTCCTGGCACTCGGGACCAAACCTGATTGTTAACAATAACAAAAGCAAAACAAGGGTTATTTTGGCACTTAATTTTTTTCTGTGCCCTGCCTGCTTGCATAATAGGCGCTTGCCTAAGGAAACAAGCAGAAAGATTCCGCAAAGCTGGTGTTGGACCTTTTTAACAAAGCTGTTATAGTGCTTCTCGGAGCTTCCACACCCTATTACAGCTGTGAGCGGCTTGGACTGTGAGATTTCAGTTGTGGCAGTATCCGCATCATGTGCAACTGTGGGATGAAGCACGCACGAGATGATTAGCACTTTCTTTTAATCGTGGAGCACATGCTGGCAGGATCCCTCCCATTCAACATTACCATGACTACCATCTCACAGTACCCCAATGAAAATTCAAATAGCAGAACTAATAGCCTATTTGCTCATTGAGAACTAAAAGGCAATTAGTCTTATGAGAAATGCATCAAATGGAAAGTCTGATAAGCTATTAGGCCTTCCAATGCTGCAAAGTGGCATTTGCAGGGCCATCTCCGCGATTGAGGACTCCATTTGAAGCATGCGTACATTAATGTCCTTTCGGAACACAGCGACATCACAAGGACATGCAGAACTATAACCTCCGTGCTTACTGTATATAAATAGGCAGCCTTCACTTGGCTTTTATTGCCACTGTGAACAGCTCATCGATATGCACTGGTGGTGAATTTATCAGCGAAGCTATATTCGTTGTGTGTTGTAAAACAGGTTTGTCTGCAGCATTGTTAATTGAAGACCGCAGTAACTGCCGACACCAAAGAAGTTAGCACTGTCCCAGTTTTAAATTGTCCTTACTGCTACTCCCTCTTGGACAAATTCAACCAACATTAGACTAATATAAGAGGTGTGCAGCAAAAGCAGAAAAGCGTTGGAATTTTCGCTGGGTAGCGACGTACACGCATGGGAGAGGAGGTTGTGCGTGGCCCATCTCTATGTGCTGTTCTAGGCAGCGCCGATGGTTTATGTGGAGAGAGTGATGAGACAGGTGCACTATCTGGAAGGAAGGGGCAACAACTGTAGAAGCCAGCAGCAATTGGTTTCAAAGAAGGGTTCGGATCATGCGATGCAAAAGAGGAGACATCAATAACGTGAAATAAACTGGCAGCGTAGTGTTCCCTCTCTGTGATGTGATGGGAAAGCGAATGATAACAAACCCCAATGCTGCAGTATCCGATACCTCCAACCCTCTAGCTGTCGCTGAATTTTGCTTCAGTGTCCTAACTGTGGTGCCATTTTTTCTGTCACCTTGACTATAATTTGCTTTGCATAGAGGTTTCAACCCCTGCTTTTGTTAGGGCACATCTTTTAGCACATTTCTGGCATACTTTTTCAGGAAAAAGGGGGACCAAAACAGGCATGCAAAAACCAATGCTGTTGATTGCAGGCTGAATTTTTTTTTAAAAGTGCTTTCTGTTGCATGAATTGTAAGAGAATGCAGATATGACACACATCTGTGAGAAGTTCAGCTTGGTGTTTTCGGACTTTATGTAAATGCTGCAGTCATATGTCGGCCCTAGTCGCCCAGTGTGCTGACGCTAGTGTATTTCCGCACTACACATTCTGTGATTGTCATTGACATGTGATTGTGATCCCAGAGAAGATACTTAATGTAACACTGTTGTGGTAAAATAAAGTACAACCTAGTTCAGTCTTGGGTTTTTGTACTACTGGCAAGTTGAAAATCAACATTACTTAATGGCAGATGTACGATACAGTGAAAAAAGCTACTCAGCATTCTCTCAGGTACTTTTGGTTTGTCAAAAATCAGCACAAATGTTCCTCGATGACGGCTGCACCACGATTCATTTCAGTGTAAAAGAGTGCTGATGTGATCCTGCCTGTGCTTCAAAAAAGTAGTATCCTTTATACCAGTGAATTTACCAATCTACTAGGCCATTTCCACTGTTGGCATTCATGGTTTGGTTTATGGGGGTTTAACGTCCCAAAGCAACTCGGGCTATCAGAGACGCCGGAGTGAAGGGCTCTGGAAATTTCGACCACCTGAGGTTCTTTAACGTGCACAGAAATTGCCTCTAGAATTTCGCCTCCATCAAAATTCGACTGTCGCGGTCGGGATGGAACCAGTGTCTTTCGGGTCAGCAGCTGAGCACCATAACCACTGAGCCATGACGGCGGCTTACTGTTGGCATTTAACTGCATGCAAAACACATGCGCTCTGGCGTGCACAGACATCAATACAATCTCAAACGCATTGGGAAATGTAACAGTTTTAATTAATTTCAACAACCATATCCAGGAATGTAAAATACTCACTTTTATTCTTTTTATTACATGATACAGTATCACAAACGTTAAAAATTTGCACATATTGTAAAAACGTGTTATGTGAATCTCTAGGAATGTGTTGTGTGACAAAAGCTTTGCTCGATATAAAAGCTGCCAAGACATGGTCGCATGGCAGCAAATGCGGGGCACATAATAGTACCATTTGGGCAACGTTATTGCTCAGGGTGCAGAACTCTCCTTTTTGCCAGCGCATTCTCCATGTGTAGTCACTCTGTGCCACCTGAGAAATTGCATTAGTTTCTAAGGATCTCAAGTTTCACCACCACATCAGGAAGCTTAGCAAATAAAAATGCAGCAGACCAACGGTGCAGCCATAAAAGTATTGATCACAATATATAACAAAAGCAAATGCATATGTGTGCAGGGTGATAAACTGACTACCACAAACCACAAGTCGAGGAGATTGCTTGTAAGAGCCATTTAACTGTAGTAGTTGGCTCTAGCATAGACAGATTGTCATGGCTGACCCTTGTGTGTCTTAGCACTTCACTTTCAGAAATATAGAGGAACCCAGTTTACGTCACAGCCCGTGTTTTGTGACAATTTGCCGTGGGCCTTGTGAACCTTTCATGGAGATTATCCATTGTCTCGATTATATGATGCAAAATTATACGCGCCCCACCTCATGCGATGGCCAGCAGGAACTGTTCAGAATGAAAAAGGCTGGTGCAGCACTTTGTTGGCAGGCGCCACATCAGCCCAAGACATTGTGAATCGGAATTATGGTGGGGACATCATCGCAAACAATGCAAACCAGAGCACAACTGCTTGCCATGGCAGTCCTGTGCTCTGGGCATGCAACCTGCAGCCGTCAGTACGAAGTGGGGTCTTGCCTGACTCGCTTCTTTGCTCACTTCGCTGGCAAAGGCATTATGGAAACTAGTTTTACATTCATTTCAGCATCAAGTTATTGTGAAAGCGCCACGCAGCGCGTTGGGTTTAGCGACACCAAGTGAGCGGCGCGTCGTGACCCGTCGCTGCACAAATTGCATCGGCGGCGTTGGTACACTCTAGTCCCGCATTAGCATCGCAATTACGTTTTTTTTACCCTTTATGATGAGAATGCCTACTGCAAACAATGCTCCGTAACCGGTAGAGAGATGGTGGTTGTAGGCGGAGTTTTAACAGAACAACATGGCATGCTCGCATTTCGTGTCATTCAGAGTAGCCCTATTTCCAGTGCATCGTTCAAAGCAATGCTTCTGGGCGCACGTGGCCTCCCTACTTAACACATAGTCAAGGGAGTGCACGTGCACTTCTTTCACATTCAAATGTCACTTGACAATGCTGTCTCGATACCAATTTTCGCAGAATGAAAACAGGTGTCCGTATAATGCGTGGGTGAAAAAAAAAAAAAATCAGCATGGTTCAGTTTGACAGCCAAAGCAGCATGTGGGTTTATTAATGCGTTAGCATTAGAACCCCCATGCTGTAAATATCTGTCTGCCCATCCATCTGAAGCCTCAGGTCGCAAATAGGAGAAAGGAGAATCACCCTCCACTTTCAGGGGAGAGGAGGAAGACAGCGAAAGTGGGAGAGAAGAGACTGAGAGGGGTGGGATGTGGGGATTGATGGACTGGGTCACACCACCTCCTTGCAAAGTCTGAAATCATCAGCGGCAGCGGCTCTCCGTTGGTGAAAAACACTAATGCTAATGCATACCCTGAAACATGAATCGCATTGATTGTCTATAATGTTAACGTGAGAGCTCATGAGCCGGAAAAGCCGGTGTCATCGTTGTCGTCTCCACAGTCTAAGGCGGCCGCGGCTCCACCGCGTCGTTCGTGCCTGAAAATTGCAGAACCACCAGCGGTGGAGGCCTTGAACAGCTGCTCTGTCAATGCAAGGGAACCAGCACCCCCTCCCAGAGCGCGACGGCGGCCCAATAATGCCATCGCGTTCTACTCTTAAAGGCGAAGCTTAAGCATCCTCCATATTTTTTTTTTTTTTACGTGAATGCATCCGTTGTGTGAGGTTTCCAGTTAAGTGATGGTTCTGCGCAGTCCCCTGAAAGCTGTTTAATTGGGGTTCTACAGTAATCTTTTCCGGCTGCAGCATTGTTTTTTTTTTTTCAAAAAGCAAGTATTTAATTATGGCATCTACTTCATTATGAGGCTTTCTAGTTTTCTTCTGCATTATTACAAAATGATCTCTAAGTGTAACCCACAGCATGTCTAAAGTATCTCTGTTCTTTATAGTTCTTTTGACTGCCAGTCAATATACAGCCCAAGAAGAAGTAGTAGCCATGTTTTTAACGTGAAATGAAAAAGAGAAATGGAAAATTCACGACATGATTCCTCACCTGCATTCACACGTTGTCCACACAGAGGTCCGTGTCAGCATTTACAGGCCTCGTTTACAAAGTGAATTTCAATTACCGTGTGCTTAATGGAAAGATGCATTGTGGCAACATGTTTTAAGAGCGTGCTCGCTCGGTTTTGGCCGCGGTATTTGGAACAATGAACACATGAAAGCAAAAAGCTGTGTTCAACACCTTTGGCAGCCATGTGTTCAAATTGTGAAATGGCTTGTCCCACTGCTGAAAGTGCAGTGTCAAGATCACACCACAGGGACATAGCTATACAAGTCTGGTGCAGTGTGATCTCAGAAATATACCCGAGTATGGTAAAAAAAAAAAAAAGACGCGCACCAGTTCCGTGTTAGAACTAATGAAATGACAACTTTGGCTGGTATCCAGCTCACCACCCTGTGTACACACACACACTCCTAACCATGTCCATGAAGGCTAAACCATAAATGTCACTAAAAGGTAATGTGCCAGTGCACTTGTTAAACAGGGATAAGATGCTAAAATAACGTACAGCGACCAAACCGAGGGAGGGGGAGGACATGTCAGTGTAGGTCACAATAAGATGCAACTGTTAAGCTAAAATCTCGAAGGAAACAAGCTGCACTTAATGTACAAGCGAGATGGAGAATGGAAGAGAAGAATGCTTTCTGAGGGGTGAGCAATCGTCTTCAGAGGCTTGACTTCATAAGTGGACCTAGGAATCTGTGGTAAGATTCGTGCACCTGGAAGAAGAAAGAAAAACAAAAATGTTAACACGAGATCACAGATATGCCTCTGTTTATACTCTGCCTTTCGGATTCCATGCAAGTTTGCCTTAGCTCACCTGCAGTCTGCACTTCAAGGAAAAAGCAAGCGCGGCTAAAAGCTACAGGAACTTGAAAATAAAACACATACACAGCGCTACTTATAACTTTCTTTTGAGGCACTCGTATGCTGCAGTTGGCGGAAGTGCTTGAAATATAAAATTGAGAGCTGTGCTCCATGTGTGTTGTCTTCATGTCTCTAGGTTTTCTACTGCACTCTTTTTTTTTTTCCCCCTTTCCACTGAAGCATGCCTGACCAATTTGCCGAAGTGTTCATGCTAAAATCTACACCAGCAAATTTTAGAAATGCATCTGCTTGGCTTATATAATATAAAATTGATCTGGCTGCTCCAAAAATTTCATGCACTCATTCAAGCAAGTGCAACATACTGCATTTTTAACTTCATCAGCTTTAAATTTGTTTTCTTGCAATAAGGACACGAAATTTCTTCAAACTCAATAAATTCTGAAACTTAAAAAGGCTGGACCTGTCAACTAAAATTCAGCTACCTATATTCTTAGTAGTTTCCATACCTAAAGGCATAGATACCTCATTTAGAATATAGCTTGATTCTCCCACTTCAACTTTTTATTTGCTAAAAATTTCCAAGCTATTTCCTCAGAGGGAAACAGGGACAAAGCTGCCGCCATTCCGGTTTATTAATGTCTAACCAGAAAAAGAGGACTGGAAACCTAGGCCTCTGAAACTAGAATAGAATTAGTGTTGGTTGTAGGCCAAAATACAGTGTCATCTAAGTTACCTGGGTCTTGTTGAGTGGGGCCTTGAGAGCGCTCTCATACATGCGCTCGTAGACTCTGCCATCATAGGAGCCAAGCGCGCTACACAGCACCATGTCGTGGTGGTCAAAGGCATCCACCAAGGCAACAGCATCTGGCCGCAGACTCTTGAGCAGCTCGGTTATGAGGCCAGAGATCTCTTCGAGGTTCTCGTCCCTCAGGCCAGCCTATGAGTCAACAAGAGGACAAAATTACCGGAGGGTATCCATAAGGTTCCCCTCAGGGCCTAGAGGAGGTGAAGCCAAAAGCTGAAAAAGGCTGTGTTGCATTCAAAGGTGTGGTTGTGAAGAATCGGAATGAACATGTTACAAAAGCAAATTACCTTCCCATAAGCTGATTTAGCTAGAAAGAGGGAGGGTGCCCTTGAACTGCAAATAGTCTCAGCTAACAAACCTGGCCACTATAGCCAGGGCTATTACAAGAATTCGTGCAATGT
This sequence comes from Amblyomma americanum, assembly GCF_052857255.1. NCBI lineage: Eukaryota > Metazoa > Arthropoda > Arachnida > Ixodida > Ixodidae > Amblyomma > Amblyomma americanum. Next base: position 47,536,056 of record NC_135503.1, on the reverse strand, counting down.
CACTCCGTCACACCATCTCTCATGTATAGAACAGGTAAAGCCAATATTTTGCAGATAATCATGACAGCTTTCTGTAGATGCTTTTAACATTTTGGTGAGACCCTTGCCAATGGCTAGGATGCTATAATCTCATTTCTAACTCCATTCAAAGGCTAGTAACTTATAGAGAACAGTTTGTGCGCACACCATGGTTAAACTCTAAAAAAAGAAAGCAATATCTCACTTTGAAAACAGGAAAAAAAGATATGCAAGAGCAAAAAAGGTAAGAAGAAAGTCATTTAGACTTATGCTGTACAGACTTCATCAGCTTTAACTGAAACATGAAAGCGGACAGCCGGCAAGATGTACACAGTATCCTCTTGTTAGTTCAAACTGAAGCTTTGATCTAATGAACATCAAATACATTAATAAAGCTCACTTAATTTGAATTCTGCACAAGTTTAACATATTTTAAAATTCCTTTGTGTTCGAACTATTGAGAGTCAAATCTATCAATAACCATCTGTGCTATCAGCAAGATAAGATGGTGCAGTTGCTGTCGGGTGGTGGTAAGGGATAGGGGTATAGACCATAGGAATACATGTAAACAATAGTTTTTATTTAAAGTATAGGTTTCCAAACTCACTGTGTACATATGAGGTCACCCCCTTTGGTAACAAAAGCAGAGATATAGAACAGAATGTGAAAGTGTGGAAGGTTATGTCAAAGGTGGTCTACATTTAAAATGCCACTATTTGTGTGTGCTGGAGTTACCCCCTGGTGGGGGTACTGGGCGGGAGTGCTTCCAGTAGAAACAGATTTATACAAAACTTTCCAAAATAATTTACTCATTTCACAGCACCCCTATGAAGGGAGCCGTTCACGAACAGTTGGCGAGTAATTTCAAGACGAGCACGAAAAACTATGCAATGTCAGATTGAAGCCGAAATCTTTTTAAAAGGTCCCAATAAACGTTTGTTGTGATGGCAGATATACCCCCAACACCGTCCAGGTGCTCAATCAGCTGGATATTTCTCTGAATTGGGCAAGCTTTTCAGGCAGTCTGATATGCCGCTGTGGGCACTACATTTGCTCGCAAATACAGTCGTTCAAATTAGATAGCCTACATGGCTACACATGGAAGGCAGTTCCCAAATGGTATGATAAGAGAGCCGCAAACCATGGCTGACAATGGAGTGACTGATAATCCAGGCCGCATTCGGCATCTGCGAGTGCCCCCTATGCTGGTCTATACACACATGTAGCACTTGTGCACAAGGCACCCTCTTTGCAGTGTTAAACTGTAACTTGCAGCAGCTTTCCAGAGATTAATAACAAGTCTCACGATTTTAAACAGCTCATAAGAAACATACATCATATGTGGTGCCAGGCAGCATGATGCAGCTGCATTGACGGAATAGATTTTCTACGACAATTCAAATAGCAGTTCATCTCATCCTTCGCTGGAAAGAGAGCGTACTTCACTAAAAAAAGATTATTCCAGTGACTGATGAGAACATCAGACTGCACTGTATATCCATTTTGGAACAAGATGCAGCTATTGCTTGCTATCTTTGCCACCAAACCAATAACTCCAAGAACACTGGAGGCTACACAACACAGTTATCAGTAGCCTGGCTACATCCACTGCGAGACAAAGGCCTCTGCTACTGATCTCCAACTAATCCTGTCTTTTGCCAGCTGTGGCCATCCTATCCCTACAGACTTTCTAATCTAGTCTGCCTACTTGAGTCTCTGCTGCCTCCTGCTACATTTCCTTTCATATGGAATGAGGAGTGTGCGAATATTCGAAATTTAGAATAAGAATCGAATGTGTTTGATACTCGATGCATATTCGTATTCGGGAAATTGATATTCGAGAATTTCCGAATATTCGAAAATTTCCGAATACATGCCAGTGATCGTAAATTCGACCGTGGCAAAACCACAATATGTGGGCAAATTAGCCGATGATCAAGTTAAAAATTCCCGGAAAACAATACAGAGGTCCTATACCCTTCCTTCTCCGTCATTTATCACGCGGACCGATCGCATTCCGACGCCGCTAGGCTTGACCTCGTCAGAAAATATCACACGTGCTGCGAACAAGATGGCCGACGGCCCGCTTCGAACAATCGCAACGCAAAATCGCGTTTTTTTAAATCCTTCCGTAATACCTTACATATTTAATGCCCACATCCGAAGAATGCGTCCTGTCGCCATCATAACTCTCCGAGCGTGACCTCCGCCATCCCGTTTTGTAAACTACGCTATGCGGGAAAACCTACTTGTGGAATGTCACGGGAGCCTCCTGAAGGGGCGCGTAGAGTTGTCACAATAGGGCAAGCGATCCTGTAAAAATCTCGCCTATTGCATAGTGTATAGTAACCCGCACACCTCTTTAGTGGGCGTAACGGCAATGGGGCAACGATCGGAAGGCCCCTGTCGCTAGGTAAAAAAAATAGCCTGGCCGCATAGTTTATGTTTCTGAGCTTCACCGCTGCTGCGCGGTAACTGCACCTTTCGGGCCGCACATTCGCCGGTAGTCCAATCCCAGCTGCGCGCGGCTTTCGGATGCTCGCGTCGCAAGTTATTTCTTTTTCCTTTTTAGAAACCATCTCGCCGTTCTGACGCCAGTGTGTGTTCCCCAGCCCCTTGCGCCCATTTGTGTTGTTCTTCCAGCACTCCAAAATGGGGTGCTTGTCACGGGCTTACAGGTGTTAGCACGATGGAGCCGCCTCATAAGGCCTTACTGCATCTTCGCATTTTCGGCAGTTTTTTTTCTTGGGGGGGGGGGGGGGGGGGGGGTAATTTTATAAACCGAGGCCTTTGGATGAACCGGGCATTTCTTCCGGTCCCTTGAAATCCGAATGAATGAGGTTTTACTAGTCATCATGTAATTTTTTGTTGCCAGTCTTGTCATTTTACGGATTTTGTTTTGCATGGCCTCATTATAGTTAGGATACTGTTACGCTGTCTTATCAAGTAGTATACATTTCTGTGCACATCATGTTTTTTTATACAGCACTGAGGCAGTCTAGTTTTGTTTATTTTAGTTTCAAAGACCATACACTATTTTGAAGAAAATAAGGGCAACAACATCTGTTTATCATTTTCTGAAATTTTTTTTTGTACTGAACAGATAATTCGATATTTGATTCGATATTTGAAGCCATTTTTTCTTCATATTTGTATTCAAAAAGTTCAATATTCGCACACCCCTATTTTGAATCCATTCCAATACCCTAAGGGGCTATGGTTCATCTGCTCTCCGCGTAACATGCCCAGCTTATAACCATTTCTTCTTCATTTCCGCTAGAATACTGCTAACTTCTGTCTGTTTCCCTACCCACTCTGCTCTTGTCCTGTTGCTTAACGCTGCCCCTTTCCACAGCTTGCTATGCTATCACAATCCTTTACACAGCTTGTTGTGCTGCCCTCGATTTAATTTCAAGCCTTTTCATTAGCCTCCCCGTTTCTACCCGTGCTGAAAGGGGCACAATCATAGTGTACAAATGTTGCTGCTAGCATAAAGCGCCACGAGCAGCTCACCACCAGGAAGAGGCCCGGCTGCTCGTAGATGCCGTGCAGCAGGTAGAGGTGGCACACCCTCAGCAGCACACCCCTGAGCTGCTCAGAGATGGCAGCATGCTCCACCCAGTCCAGGTAGTTCAAGCCGAGGTAGTAGTAGATGGTCGCCTAGTTGAAAGCAGATGAAAAGAGAATGCCAAAGGTCAATCAACCACACAAACACACAGTTCCAGCACGGAGACCCCACAACAAACACTGGAACCGAACAACAAGAAAAAAAACTGGAAATATTTATGCCATACTGTGTAATGTGAGAGCCCAGCAATAGTACTTGTGCTGCGTGATGTGTGCGATGAAAACAATGTCAGTAAAACGAAGCAACGTTACACACAATGCTCCATCTCCATCTTGCCGGCATTCTAAAATGTGTGCACTCGATCAACTAGGCACAGCAGTGTTTTGGCATGCTGCAAAGTTCGCCACAGCCACCAGCGCTCCCATCAAAGCAAACATGCAGCACTGGTACTGGTGCACAGCATCTTGGTGCGCTCCCAATGTCTGCTGTGGACGGCACCGACGGCAACGGCATGAAGTTGATAAACTAGTCAAGAAGAGCCAACACTCTGAAATGAGTTTCAACAAACTAAGCACCACGTGTGCTTCGCATATGCCTGCCACAAGAGTACCTGAAAGGGGCGACAGGCCAGTATGGGTGCTTGCAAAACCCACAAAAGCAGCCTGCGGAGCCCCTGAGTTCCGCAGAACCAAGTTTGAGAACCCCTGGTTCACACCAACGCTGCGGATTTAGGGTATAGTGTTATTAGTAGCTAAACACTGTAAAACAAGACAAGAGGTGTCACAATAAAATGGCTTGCCTTTTGTACACCTATGGGATTCACTGCCTCACTTCCCAACACTTGGCATTCTGCCCATGAAAGTGCCATGAGAGAAGATGCCCGATCACTCAGTACATGAGCCGTGACACGAAATCACATGCCATAACACGCTGCTTCCATGGTCAATGCACAAATGAGGGCACTGTTTTCAAATGTGACAAGGAAAGGGAGCTAGCGACTTTCCACTTCTCAGCTTTACCTTTGTATTTACTACCAAAGTTGCTGTTTATGCCCACTCAGCAACTGGAGTGACGAAGAAAAAACTGCACTCGTCACAGTGCAACTCTGCAATCCATTTGCACAAGGCGCAGTAATACCAAAAGTGACAAGCTTATGACACAGACCTCTCTTTGCCGCTCATTGGTGTTCCCACCAGACCTTGTGCTCTAGCATGCACTTGCACACTGTAAGCTCTGCTGTGAGTCACAGTATAGCCTTCAACGAAAAATTAAAGGCCAATTTGCTTTCCAGGTGAGCAGGGTGGTTAATATAGTGTCCGTGGTACTCCAAGTCCCTAGAGAGAACCTCCCTCCTCACTTCACTCCTTAAGTGGCTTAGAGTTTCATGGGGCTACTAGACCCTCGCTACACGACCCAGTGGAAGTTGTAGCCTTTGAACTTTTGAGAAAGGAATCATACCATATTTACACGATTGTAAGTCGACCTATTTTTCAAAATTTTAAAATCCGAAGTGGGGAGGTTGACTTCCAATCAAAACCAAATTATGGCACCCTAAATAAAGGCGGGACAAACGAGATATCAGGCATGCTACAGCGTGGTTACACTTCTGCTGCGTGGCCCCGTCGCATCGCTCTCGGTGCTGGCCTTGAGCAGCTATGTCAAGGCGCAGAACTGGCACCCCCTCCCTGAGCACGGCGGCCGATGGCGCTCCCCCCACAACACACACATGGGTGCGCATTTGCGTTCTCCTCTCAATAGGCATCCTCTAAGTTTGTTTGTGTTTTGTTATTACTTTAAGCTGCGCACGCGGCGCTCACGAGAGTGTCAATATTTGATGGAAGGGCTGCTGTACCAATTGTGGCGACACCGCCACCAGGAACAGCAGTGGCGTAGGGGAGTGTCGGTAGCAGATGGAAGAGCCGACGCGTCTGACTACTGCTGGCCACGTTTCGGAAGTTTTTAATATAGTGCTGGCAGTGCTTCGTCAGTCGTCATTTGTGCTCCGCATACGGTAAGCGACCGGCGCTCATTCACGGCTACAATCACGATGGCTGTCGGTCTTTACGCCAAAGAAATGAACTGTGCGCCGGGCTGCAAGTTCGACGTTCGCAATGGGTGATACAGGTGTGGCAGCTGCAGCGAGGCAAAATTTTAAGCTGTTCCATGTGACGTCGTGATGTGGCTGTTTGCGAAGTGCAGGATTTTGCTGCATGACGATGTTAAAATGACGTGCTGTGGGATCACAGCAGCGATCACGATGGCAGCGCTAGTGAGGACGATGGTGCAAGTGTGGACGAGTAGTCCAGTGATTAATGCATTTTCATTTTGGAATGTGCCTGCGGCACACCCGTGCGTGGCAGCCGATAGCGGCTGGTGATAAGCTGCGGCTACAGGATAATGCTATCACGTTCTATTATTAAAGGCCAAGCTTAAATGACCTCCAAGTTTTTCTTTTTCTGAATTGTGAAATGGGGGTCGACTTACATCGAGTCGACTTAAAATCGTGTAAATGCGTTATATACCACACTTTCACGCAGCTCAAGGGAATAACAAGGAGTACATGATACCACCAGTCCCTTTTAAATAATAATTCATCTTCTCCCCTAGCGGTGCTGGTTATTGAGCTGACGTCGGATGCATCAGTCAATTCATAGCTCATGGCCCCTGAGCCAGCAGTGTTCAGAAGAAAACGCTGCACATAATCAACTTATTCAGAGCAGTTCCCCACGTATTTCACAGAGAGACAAAAACATGTAGAACATGCTATGTAGTAGTAACTAAGCACACGTATTTGAGCAGCGTTTCACAACTCAGCATCATACATAAACACTGTAAAATGTCCAGGGTTGTGCAATTGAAATGCCCAGTGGATTCAGAACAGGCAAAGCGCTTCACTCACTCTGGAGGCGATGATAAGGTCAACCTGGCTTTGGTTCCATGCCACCTCTTGAGTTAGCCCCGTGCTAACCAGGCTCTTCACTTTCTTGTGAGCCCGATGAACATGCCTGCGATCAGTGAGGAGGAAAAAAAATAAATGAAAACATAGCACTGAACACCTCAAGCTGCACAGAACTTTCAATTAATACAAAGCAGCTGCTACACCCACACAATGGTGCAACACGTAACGAAGAAACGGCAATCTCACTCACTTGTATGCCGCTGCCCTGTAGAATGGTATGAGCTGCCTAATGGCAGCATGCCCCTTCAGCTTGGCATTGAAAGGGGGCACGTTCAGCGTGCTCGGTTCCAGCAAGAAGTGGAAGGCCGACTTATTGGATGCTACCTGCGGCTGAGCTAGGCACTTCATCAGGTACCTGCATTGGCAAAAACAAAGACGAAGTAATAGTGAGCTCGGGTTTGGCTATTGTACATTCTGACAACCTGATCGGTATCCCCACCAACTAGACATAGTAATTGCTATGTCTAGTCTAGTAGATGCTAATCTGATCTGCATGATCAGTGATAGCTGGTTCGCACAACTTTTAGTGTACTGATGATGTCATGCATGACTACCATTACTGCTGAACTGCCACTGTACAAACATGCATAACGGCAGTAGCCCAGCTATGAATGATTGGGTGGATTCATGAGCAAGGGGGATTCTACTCTGCATCATGGTCAAAGTTAGGGCCTCCAGTTCAAATCTGCTTGCCCAAGTTGGCCTTCATCGAAGGGTGGAGACCATGGGGCAGCAACCTTTTTTTTGCTCCTGATCTTCCTAAGCTGGGGAACATGTGGACGGGACGACAGCACTGATGACGATGACAAATGTGAAACTGGGAGAACTAAGCTTACAGCCAGTGCTCACAGCGATGCCTTTCTGCAGGAAGTACTGCATTTTAACGTTTTTTTTCTTAATTTTTCTTTGGTGCATCCTGTACAACAGTGCAACTTATATGCAGTGAAAAACGACATGCGACCTAGTGCTCTGCCCGTCAACTATGTCTGAAAAGTAAATCGGTGTGCAAGAAAGGAGCAAACTGAGTCATTTTTACAATGTTATCTCATGGGTAGAATCACAATCTTACCACAGCCAAACTGTCTGTGATGACAGTGTCGCTGATGCATACAGTCCAGCCACATTTTTTAAAGTTTTGAATTTGGCTTGACATCTCTATGGCTTTGCGCGCGGCATGCATTGTACAGCAGAACCCCGCTATAGTAAACTCTGTTATAGTAAAATCTTGGATATAGTAAAGTGAAGCTGCAGTCCCATTTTGCTTTCCACAGATGACTGTACATTTCTTTTTTTGGTTATAGTAAAGATTGTTTTCAAAGAAACAGCTACAGTAAAAAGCGTCTGGCCGCGGCAATGTACTTCCCATCAAATGATGGCAGTGATGAGATCGCGGCACGCGCGAAGCCTAGGATCGTGAGGCAAATAGATACCAAAAATAGATACCGAATGCGCTCTTTGAGGTAGCTTCACCAGCAAGCTCAAGAGCCGCGTGGAGAAGTAAACTTGTCAAAGACCTTGAGGCCGTGAGGTAAAGCGTGCGGCGCACACGGAAAAAGTAATGCTGGCTATGAACGCAGAAAGAAGGCGGCGTGTCGCTGGGAAAAGAAAGCCAGAAAAGGTGCAGTGAGGAGTTGAAAGGGGAAGAAAAGGGCGTGTGTTCGTAGCACAACAGCGCGAGGCATGGGTAAGTAGTGGCACGAAGCAGAGGCATGGTGGAACTGCGTAGGCGGTTTTGCCGCGTTGGCTTAGTCGCACGCGTTTCTTAGCTACTGCCTCATAAATGACGCTGAAGCCACAGAAGACGACATCATCATGAAAAGTTTTGGTTTTCACATATAATCAGACTTGCCTTATTTTTGTAGCCACGTTGTATTCATGTAAATGCGGTACATCCACAAGATGTAAACGATGTTGATAACGTGATAACATGTGATAACTGATAATAAATAATTTTCGCATAAAGGGACGGTAAGAGCAGGGTATAAGGCATTTCTCAGTGTTTGTTTAATAAACCAACACTTTGTGCTCAGTAAGCAGCCAGGGAACATAGAGCCATGCGATCACCAACAACTGATATAGAAAGGCTCTGATATAGTAATGATTTTTGCCGGTCCGAGCTACTTTATTATACAGGGGTTCTACTGCACTTGCTTAACATGATGCTGCCTGTGAAGTGAGGGAGCTACAATAGAAAATTCAAGTAGTGTACCATAGAATACGCGGTGAAAAACAGGAACCATACAGCACAGATGTTAGTTTGATGCAAGTGAAATAATTATCCAGGACTGCCGCAAAGGTGCTCTGGTTGATGAAATCAGCAAAAAAACAGACCTTGGGAAGAAGGCACGCTAGACAGAGCTCGAGAGTCATCCATGTATGGCAACTGCTGCAAGCGTGTATTTTCGTTGATCTCTCTGGCTAATAGGTCCTCAGTGAGTTTTCGTAGCACTTACTGAATGAACAGGTGCAACTTATACATACACTTATACAACTTACCATATTTATCTGTGTAATGTACCCACCCTATTTTTTTCTTGCTGAAAATTTACATGTTTTTTAAAGTGTTATCTTTTCTTATTGCTTCCTTAGTTTTGCACCATCTGAAGCGCAGACCTGGGCAGCGTGCCAAGATGCTGAGCGTCGATAACATCACGGCACGTTTATGTTTGCTATCAACTATTTGCTTCGAATTTGTTTCAAACCAAAAAAAAAACCCTATTTGCACATGCCTAAAAATAGGTTTTGGTGCCAGTGCATATTTGTGACACCCAGGACAAAAGATACAATGCAGGAAATAGCCACTCCTCCTCTACCATAACTGCATAGCATATTCGACAAAGCCCACGCAATCAGACTTTCGGCACAGTCATGTTGCTAATACACCATTTCCCAGGTCGTCAAACAGCTGGCAAGCAGAGTGAATCATAAGCTTGAGCCCTACGTTACGCTTTCAAAATTGCTTGAAGTGCAACTCAAGAGGTTATTTGAACATTCTCAGCTGAGCTGAAATCTTCTGACCTAGGTCACAAAAATGGCAAATTTTAAAATTGCCTCAAGCAGAAATGAAATGACACATAGCTGCCAACTTAGTAGAAATGATCAGGACGGAGAAGAGAACCGACTGTTCATGCCCGAAACACCCCTAGAGTTGATCGTTAAAAGGCATAAGTGATCGCTAGTAAGTGAAAAGTAACAAAAAACTAAACAACTTTTTAAGTCGAACATATCGAAATAGTGTAAATCCCAACTTACCGTGCAGCTTGGAGGTACATGACGGTGTTTTCACCTTCATATGTGCAAGCAGCCACCGTAGTTGCATAAAGTCTGGGGAGGCCACTGATCAGCAGGAACCCATGGCCACCACAGGCCAGACGACAGGTTTCAATGCCCTTCGCCGCCATTTCCGAGCAAAAGGCCTTCAAGCCAGAGGAGATGGCATGAAGCTGAAAAGGAGACCCACAGGCAGCGTTTGCAGACCATGAGGTGAAAGTGAGCTCGGCACCTTAACCTCATCTTCTGTCTACCATTTAATATGCGCAACTGAAATGCAATGACTTCAAGAAAATCTCTACAGCCCACTAAAGAACAGCAGCCGCGAGCACACTTGAGTAACGGTGTACATACAATGGTCTCGTAGTGCGGTGCTGACAGGATGGTCTCAGTGCTTCATAATCCATAAGTCACTGAGTAAACAATGCTAACAGCTATGATGCTAGCCTCATATGCAAAATACATATGCCTGAACTGCACAATACCTTTTCTAAGTCGGACAATGAAGCAGCTAGAATATGAAATCTTCGTCGTGACAAATGCAAGGGGAGCATAAAAAAATTGTCTGCTCGTCATGAGCTGTTCAGAGCAAAAAAAGGGTTGAAAATGTGTGCTTGACGGCGTGGTGTGACGCCTCCGACAGCAGCCTTGCTTCCTCATTTCCCTACCTTCTTCCCAAGAGGTCGCAGTGGTGGTAGTGACAAAATGCACTGCCATGACGGCGGTGTGTACTCAGGGCACTCACAAAATAATGATGATGACAGCAAAACCAAAACTCAAGACGAGTGTGTCGTCCCGGTCACCCGCGAGGTGCTCGGTGCAATAAGACGCGCTGAGGCGGCTTGCGAGCTCGCAACATGAGCAAGATGTGTGTAACACCATTGTCGGTGATAAGGAAAGGGCAGAACTAAACGACCACTTTCATCGCAAATAAAGGTTTTGCCTGTGAATGACCCGCAGCGCATATATGGCAGATTCTTACGCTGGGAGACGAATTTCAATGTAGCGAAATTTAAGTGCTATGAACTGCGGATTTCACCAACTTCGTGAAATCAAGGTTCAAGTGCACAGTAAATGCGAAAAAAAAATTACTGTATTTATTCACTCGTGTAATGAACCCATTCCTCACTTCTGTCGTTGAGAATTGCTATTATTTTTAACCTCTCGTAAAGAACGCATCCCTGATCCTCAGGGCCAGCGTTCAGCATGTTTGCTTTATCTCACAGCGACTATCACAAGATCATTGGATAGTGCTGTGATACAGCAAACACCTTCTGAACCAAACGATGCTAAACGCTGGTAACACGAATGTGGGTGGTGCGGCGATGCCACTTGTCGGCCGCGCGCTCTTGTCGATAAATGCACTAATAGACGGATGTGGCATGTATGGCATGAAAATTTGACTGTTACATAAAAATCTGCCCAAACTTCTTTTTCCCAGACAGTTAAACGCCCCCCCCCTCCCCTACGCACACATATTGACGTCAACTTTTCTGCTAAAAATGGTATCTGATTTGGTTAAGAGTTCCATGATGCCAACTGTCATTTTAATATTGTTTAAGAAAACGTAAGTGAAACAGCACTTCATGAAGTGAGTGGAAGGTAGTCAGTACGCGTGCCAATTATTCTACACAAAAGATATCATACACACTACCAACACTTTTAAATTTGTTTCTGAAATCAAGTCTTGATATTTATATAACTGATGTACGAGCTTTACGTCAAAACTTTGTCACTCAATCTTTCTTAAATAATTGAAGAGCGTTTTTCAGGTAATTTGTGTTTTTGCATTTATTTTTTGTGCAAATTTCACATGTGGTCAATTGCTATGTATATCTCCTGCTCAATCGCTGTTTGCCTTGTAAAGGAGGCTGCGGGCTCTAGTCAAGTCGCTTGCCTCTAAAGTGACTTTTACTCGCAGTCTCCTCCATCACTGATGGAAATAAAGAAGTTATTATTATTATTATTATGTACAGCGTTAAAATGAGCAATAATAATCAACAAGCGCTAATACAGTGAAATCTCATTAATTCGGCCCTCAAGGGACCAGAAAAAATACTCAAACCATCTAAAAATTTGAATTATCGAATAGTGCTAAAAAAACTGCCGAAAACCGTTTGCATCACAGTAATTTTATCTACTGTACGCCTGAATGATGATCGTCTACAACCGAGATAAAAACCAAGTGACGACGACGACTTTTCGTGGTTTTGTCAAGTGCTTTGCATTGCGCATGCAGTGTATGTCGAAAAACTGCTCCAAAATCATAAAGGCCTCTACAGCCCTTTTTTCACACTGTCACTGCGACGCAGTAGCAGTGGTGACGTCACAAATGGCCCTGTTGCGTTTTGAGAATGCTTCACAGCACGGACTGTGAACAGCACATTTCAGCGCACTGGAAAAACGGAAGACGCACATATCGCAGAAACACGTGCAAGAGCCACACTTTTTTTTCCAGATTTGAGGGCCAATTTTTGTGGTGCGGCTCATACACGTGGTGAAAAAAAATTTTTTTAAAGTATAAACATGCCAATCAGGGAATGAACGGCATTCATTCTACGTTCAGTCATCACTCCGAGCTGGTGCTGTGCTCTGGTGCATGCTCATCCCACAAGAAGTCGCGCAGCATGTCCGTTGTCAACGCGTAGCCGTTGTTCCGTACTTCCAATTACATAGCAGAGCAGCTCTTCTTCCGTTTCGGTAAACTTGCACGGCTTGCCTCGGAAAGCGCGCTTTTTGCAGCTTGCGTTCCTCAATGCATCCTTTTGGTTGCACCACCATCGGACGCACTTCTCGGCTGCATCGAATTTCCTGCCCACCACACACTTGCCGTGTTCGAGAGCAAACTCCCAGCCATGTAGCTATTAAGGTGCTTGCCCATCGTGCTAAACTTCCAACGCTCAGCGGCAGCACACGAAAACAACTACGGTGAACTAACACGCTACCACAACACCCGTGCCCCCGTGCCTTCGACAGCCACAAAAAGCTAGAGCTGGTGGTACTGATGCCGATATGGATAGCGGGAGCTCGCGGCGGAGGAAAAAGTTGACGATGATGGTGATGAGTCCTGACCTGTGGGCGGCCCCTGGAAGCTCCTGTGCGCATGCGTTGCCTCTGCGGTCAAGCGCACCATTGCTCGCAGGCTATTTCGAAGGCTATTCCCGCGTGGGTCGTGGAAAGTTTGGGTGCGGCCCTAAACGGATATTATTTCTTTTTAATATTTCCTTCAGGAAAAAAGGCTGCGGCCAATACACGGGTGTGGCCCTTACACGCATTTATATGGTAGATGCAAGTGATGAAAATATGCGCAGGAGCTAGAACGACGTGGTACCTTACCAAAATAGAAATAAAAGAACAGTGACGAGCCAAGCAGCGTCCAAAACGACAAAACTGACTGATGTGTATGCCTGATGGCAGCCGCAGGATCCCTGCCACAGCGTGCGTCTTATGTGCACGGACACCACTGTTACATGCCATTCAGGTTTGGAGAGGTATATTTGGATAATCGCTAGCTGCATAGGCTGTACCTTATGTGCCCCCCCCCCCCCCCTTCCATTTGAATTAACTGATGCGAGCCCACCCATGCCTGAATTAACGAGCGTCCGATGCCACAGACCAACATGGGTGTTGGCTAGGACCACGCTCCTAGCTCGAAGTATCTGAATTCCCGAGTTAACAGAGGCCAATTTAACGAGCTTTCACTGTATCCAACACCCAATGCAAATATCGCTGGTCTAGCACCAGTGATATGTGCATCTTTTTCGTTTGTTGTCTTCTTGCATTACATCTGTGTTACGGAATGGTCACCTCGGGCAGTGCGTGAAGATTCCCCATTTCAAGCTCCTGGTTTGCCTGCTTGTAGAGCTCCATGAGGTTGGCAAACATGCCTCGCAGGGCATGACATAGTCCCAGGAGGGGGAACAACTTGTACTGCTGTGCCTGGTAGTCCAGGATCTGGCACTCGCCCTGCCTGCAAACACACACACAAGCAAGCAATTAAGATCGGCTTTCAGTAAATAAATTTTATTCCTTGATGTATTTACATAAAATTTTTCGAGCATGTTAAAAATAATTTAGTGACTACTCTCACAAAACTTCACTGTTATATATCCAGAGAGTTGTTTTCTACTATGTATATGTACTTTTCCCTCTGAATCTTGTAAAAAGGCTGCAAAGAAAATGTGGCACAAGGCTGGTTCACCATTCATTGCATACCTATTGGTGTGCTATAGGTAAAGACATTCTTAGAATTTTTTTTTTTTTTTCACAAAGCACAAATTTTGGATTTTAGTTTTTGCAATGCAGTGTCTGCTGGCATATTTAGAGCAAGAACAAAACTTCATAAAACAAATTTAATGTTTTGAAAAAGAAAGAATGTCTTGATCTGCACTATGATCCTACGAGTGGACCAAAACAAAGGCAGTCAAAATAGATAAAACAGTAGTAAAGAAATCTGCTCCTCAAGGGAAGTACCTAGGTAGAAAACCATAACGAGAAATATGCCCATTTTTCGAGTATTTCCCCACAATGCAAGCTGCCGCGGTTCACGACACAATTTTTCTTACAGTACTTCCTGGTTTATTTAAGCAACGAAACCTCAGGACAGCATAAAAATTGCCGCATACAAGCAGATACAACCATATTAAAAAAATCAATGATTTGACCATTTCTTGGGGATTTCAAGCCACGTCCCACATCAAACCGGCCTCAGTGCAGGCTTCACCAATGCCTCCTCTATTTCTATGCCAGACACATCATTCATTTTGCAATAGGACCCCATTGGACAGCTTAGTTTTTGTTGTGCTGTGTTGGGTTTTATGGCACATAGGCAACTGAGGCCATCGTGTGCCAAGCACAGGACACCTCAGTTTGTTCAGCAAGGCGGAAATTTGGGCAAGTTGGTAAGTATTCATCATTTTTGCTCACAGCGCTACAAGAATGGGACACGAGGCAAAAGACTAACACAAACAAGCACTGACTACCAACCGGTTTTTTATTTAAGAACGAAAGAATATACAGACAATGAAAGACTTATCAAGACTTATATATGCCTTTCGTTCTTCAATAAAAAACCGGTTGATATTTCAGGGCTTGTTTGTGTTAGTCTTTCGTCTCGTGTCCCGTTCTTGTTGCGCTGTGAGCAAAAATGATGAATACCCCAGTTTGTAAACTTGACACAATGCAGTGCACCTATGGGAAGCAGTGGCTTACATCACAACACAAGCTTCTGGCAAATCTGATGATTGTTCTTCTGCAAGGTGTCATGAAGAAGAACCAAAATTTGTAAAACTGTCACAAAATTGTGTCAAAATTTTTCCCGTGGTATGTCAAGGAACAAACATGTGTTGATGACATCCTACTCAAAATCAAAAAGAAAAAATGGGCATGGGCAGAGCATGTAACCCAAAGGCAAGATAACCGATGGTCGTTAAGTGTAACAGAGTGGATTCCAAGAGAAGGCGAGCAAAGAGAGGTTGGCAGGAAGTCAGGTGGGTGGATGAGAATAGGAAGTTTGCAGGAATAAGATCCCTTTAGCTGGCACATGACAGGGTTAGTTGGAGGGATACAGGAGAGGCTTTCATCCTGCAGCGAATATAACTAGTTTGATGATGATGACGATGATGCCATTCCTAGTCATGCCTTTCACTGAACATGTTGCGCAGGCATCAAAGCTGGCAATGGGAGAAGAGAGGAAAGGCTAGTAGGAGATGGCATGACTCTTTAATTAAAAACTCACTGATTTCGCTGGCGTTGAAAATGGCGAGGCATTGGTTTCATCACGCTACTGCTGCTGTAGAGGCTACTGGTTGCCGCTGGTTTCAATCAAGGGACTGATTAGTAACCCCCTGTTAGCATCTGCACAAAGTGCAGCCATATAGCTACAAGGGAAACCTACACAGCTTCAGAGCCATCACAGATGAGGAAAAAAATTCATCCTGGCCTGGCGGAGGTGCACTTTTCTAATGGCGATGTATTGCACTGATATGCAATGCATCTTTTACAATCTGCATGCTTGACCTTGGCTCAGACCACTCTAAATGCAAAGTGCTTTGCCCCACAGCTCATTTAAGCTTTCTAGTTTCTTTCAAAGATGTAAAGATTAAATAAACTCATTCTTATAGCTAAACAAGGCATGCAGATCTCTCTGGTTATACAGGTAAACCTAGATGTAATGAACTTCAGTGTAACGGAATCCTCGATGTCACAAACTATTCCAGCTTTCATAACTTTGCGTCCATAGAACACCATGTATTTTTCGCTTCCAATACAATGAAGTAGGTTTTGTCACACTTTCAATGTAATGAAATTTCATTGCTGGCTGGAAACAAACCTGAGGAAAAATTGTATCACGGGCGCAAGTAGTTGAGCGCAGCGTGTGCAAAGTGCGCATTGGAGTGCACATGTGATATGGGCGTCGCCCGGCTTTCACATAGAGAGTGCATAGGCAGACGCGAATACAATGACGATCATAGTGGCGAGAGCGCCTCCGGCCGTGCCATCTGGGGTAGTATGGGTGAGGCTGTCAGCGTCTGCGTAGCCTTGGCTGCCTGCCAGGCTAGCCCACGATGCTTGCTATCTCGCCCAAAATCGCTGCCGAATGCAATGCACTGGATGCGCTCAAAGGCAGCACATCACACCTATCGCATTTACAGATGCCTAAAGCTTGGTAAGAGGACTGGAAAGGTCAGTGCCATTGGCAGACCCCTCAGCTTTGAAGTTTGTCGCTGCTCTTCACATCTGACAACCTCTCTTCTCAGTCAATGTGCAGAAAAGCACTCGCATCTACGACGTGAGACACAAGAAGTGAAGTGGGCCTTATTTCGTTTCATTGGTTGGTGATTGCAGGAAACTCTTCTCCCTCTCGCAGACATGGAGGAAGAAAGTAGTGTAAGGGGAGAAGGAGGTGAGGAGAGAAGGAGGTCGGTGTTGCCCGCTGCGGCCTCCTGCTGGAGTTGTGCTCGGGGCACTTACAAGATGATGATGATGACAGTCAGACCAAAACTCAAGAGAGCTGCATCGCGCCATCACCCATAAAGTGGTTGGAGCGCAGCTTGTGAGCTCGCAACATAAGCAAGATGCATGTAATACCGTTGCTGCTAGCGAAGAAAAGGCAGAGTGACCACTTTAATCACAGATAGAGGCCTTTCCCGTGAGTTATCTGCAGCGCATTTTTGAAAGATTCTTAGCATGCTAGGAGGTGAATTTTGATGTAGGGAAATTTCAGTATTATGAAGTAAACTGCCAATTTTACCAACTTCATTAAATTGAGGTTTAACTAACAGGCTGATGTACGGTTGTGAATCAAAGTCTGCTGCAACAGTATTTGGATTCTGCAGACTTCTTTTAAAACATTATCAAGGTAATGAGACTACACTGCGCTAGTGATGGTGTCCAGTGCACAACCCCTTTCACACCATTTTTTGCGGTCAGCAAGGCAGATGGCATCTTGGTGCATCCAGCACATAAAGAAAATGCTACATGGTTTCATTTTTTCATTAAACTAAGCCACTAACTCAACCAAAGTTACCAGACCATCAATGGTTACAATGCAGCCATAGATGTTGCTTATGACGACACCTACCCTGGTGTAATCTCTGACTGCCTCCGCACTGCGCTGTATCGCACGGCGATTGTGCACGCACGGGCAATGTTGAATGCAAACATATCCAAGAGCAGCACTCGCACAAACACCATAGTGCCATAGTTGAGCTTGTCACTGGCAGGTTTGACGTAGTCACCTTCTTTTGTTACCTGGATGGCAAAAAAGAAGGCAGGGCTCTCTCAAAGGCCAGCGAAAAGTGGCTAGCAAACATGGTCACAAGAGAACATCTCTCACGAGTAATTGAGGAATGAGCACAAGAGGCTTTCTTATATAAAGGCTCTCCCTAATGCAAAATTCTTTTGGAGAATTCCACATATATTGTGCACGGAAGAACTGAGGGCACATACAGTTATTAACTGCATGTGTCCTACACAACTGTATGGTTTGACATTTGTGTTGGCAGAAAGAGAAACCTCAGGCTGTCAAAGAGTGACAGAAGCCAAAGACACATCATTAGCAAGTGCAATGACCATAAGCAGACAAGAGCACTCGCAGGAAATTCAAATGCTACTAGTACATATTGTTTGCACACACTCCTGCAGACGTCAGACCAAGGCAAAAAATGCCAGACATTGCAGAAGGGCTTTCTGACATGCCCCAATTTGACAGAGCTTACAAAATGACATGCTCACTAAAGAGAGCAGTTTCAAGAAATGTTCACCAATGCAACGATACTGAGAACGTTTTTTTTTTCAATTTTTGCCCATTAGGATCAATGCAGCACAGAAACATATATATACTGATGCTACTTGTTCTATTTCTGCTTTGTTAATTACCGTTCAGGAGAAAAATCTAATGAAAAATATTTCAGGTGTAAGGCTTGAAGAAATTTAACTACAATGACACTACATTGCCCTCACATAACATAGCTAGGAAATTTACATGATGCAAGATGTCACCACAAAGCACCTTATTTTCATGCAAAATTATGAAGCAAGCTATGCATGATAATAATCACAAATATTTGAGAAAAATGCTTTACTGTACCTGCGCATTCTTCATCAGCATGTTTTCCCTCGGAATGCGGACGTTGTCCAGTTTGAGAAAACCGTTGTCAGCAGCCCTCATTCCCATCTTCGGTCCAATTTCACCAACTGTGATGCCTGCACAAAAAAAATTCAAGGGACAAAATTTTTAAAATTGTTACCGTACACAAAATGATAGGACTTAATATTCAAGTTGAATTATTATTAACAGCACAGTGCAATGATCCTTTTTCCTAGAAACACTTGTAAAAACACTGCAGAACTCTTGGGGCTACAAGGCCATCTCGGCTACAAAGCTTTTTCTCCCTCAGACACGGAGCAAGAATGTCAGACAAAACGTCACAGGCTCACTGCAGTGACCTTCAAGCCCTGTCCTGCGCCACCTATGGCCACCCTATCCCCGCAAGGTTTCTAAACTATCCCATCTGGTTCTTTGCTAATCCCAGCTGAGCTACCTTCTCTAGTAATAATCCACTCCAATACCCTAAGGAATTTCACGTGAGTAAGGGCTACAAGTTGGGTGAGTTCGTCTTACAGCACTGTAAAAGCAAACAGCGCGAGGAAGAGAGAGCAGAGAAGAGACTTGCACACCACATGGACTAATTCAAAACTGGACATCTACCACAAAGAAAGGTGTCAAAGAAAGTGACCATCGCCCAAAAACTATCAGTTATGTGCTCTCCGCATTACACACCCTGCATAAGTCTATTTCCTCATCCTGATTTCATATAGGATATCATTAACTTGCATTTGTTCCCTAAACCACCATCCTCTCTTCCTGTCTCTCTCCACAGATCAGCCTTATTCATACAGACACTGTCAGCGACACATACAGCTTGTTAAGGGTTAGAACTCACATCAGAGTGGGCTGCCAACAAGCTGGACTCTTCTAATTCTATCTACAAATACCTAGATGACATGGCAAGAAGTGTTCTGTGCAGTGACACTTTGCAACATGGCTTTTTGAAGCATTCTGTTTTGCTTGAACGGTGGCGGCCCCAGAAAAATGGCGAATGATTCTGGTGCAACTTGGCTCACAAAAAGTGGGGGGGGAAAATAAAGGCAGTACTAAATCACTCACCTGGAAGAGGTGCATGATCCTCCATGCTGCGGATTTGCACCATGAATGGGTGAATCCCATAGCACTTGCCCTTGGTGTACAGCTGGGCTAGCACAATGGCATGATTGGCAGTCTTCCCCACTGGAAACGAAGAAAAGAAGCTGATGAGTGATGAGTCACTGCTAGCATCATGAAAATAATGATAGGGTGACTGAGAACCAAGAGATGCTCACAACTTCCAGGCCACCATTTTATGGAGGACAGGTTGGGTGTGTTCAGGACAAACTCTTCTCGCTCGGGGTCGTAGGTGGCACGAGTTTCGAGCCCACGAATGAATGTTCCTGAAAAGCAAATGATTCAGTATAGACTAATAATGTCGTGATAATAACAAGCACGGACATTCCCACGATGCTTTCTATGTCTCACAGTACACGCAAGGTAAAAAAAAGGAAATTATATTTAAAGAAAGTCAAAGCACTGGTTTGATGTGAAACAATTCCACTTAATTTCAGGAGGAATGTCGCAAGACAGCTTTAGCAATAACAAAGCACTATGATGAAATAGGCCATGCTTCTATGGAACTACATCAATCTGAATGACATGTAACATTTTACGCCAACAACTGCTGTTTAAAAACAGCAGTTAGTTGTTAATGTTAAATGTTAAATGTTGTTTTGTTAATTATGTTAAAGCCTTTTGCTAAACTATGTACATTAACAGTAATAGCACATGCCATACTTAGGTCATACCTTTAAAATATAGGCAAAGACCTCGGAGGATTTCTAAGTGCTATCTTAGTGCCACTGAAAACAAAAGAGTGGCTAAACACAGCGAATGCCAGTAACCAATAGGTACACTTCATATGCCTACCTGTATGCCCCATAGATGAAAGAATCACAAGAGCGCATAGGACTTGTTTATCAGTCAGCATCATTTGCACTTTCAGCTAAATAGCGTCATGTCTCAATATGCTTCGTTGCTTCCACACAATTAAATAAAAATGAAGCATCACAATAAAAGACACGAAAACTACACATGGATGTTTAGGAATGACATGTAGCTTTGATGATACAGTAAGAGAAAGGTTATGCAGAAGGAAATCCCATAGGCATGCACTACATCGGGACCTCCTGTATCAGTAAATGTGCAAATGAAGTTCAAAATAAGCAACAAGAAAATGCAATCACAAATGTTCACAACCACCAAAAAAGATGTATCAAAATACTACAAAAACATAATGAAGTGACTGGTTAACCAAACAAAAGGTGCAAAAAGCAAAAACAAACAATGGGAGCAGGATTCGTATTCAAAAATGTTTTGCTCAAGCTTATTTAAACTTACACAATGGTTTGAAATCTTTTAGCTCATATGGCAGTGTATTCCAAAGCTGTTTGTTTGCCAAACTTAGTTCAGACCTTGAAAACGACAGAAGTCTAGCCTTGAGAAGGATAGACTCCAAATTTTTTGTAGCGTATTTTTGCTTTGGAATGATGCATAAGGCATTAATAAACATGGATCCCCACTTGAATTCACCTGTGCCCAGTAAATAATTTACAACTTACATTTACAATAATTTGCAATTTCTTTTCCCATGTAATTTCCGTTCCGGTTTCAGTATCTAACGGTGGTAGCAACATCCCAAGAAGCTATAAGATCACGTGAGGAAAAAAATATATTTTAGTTTTCACATGCCTCAAATGAAATCGCACTTCCTTGTGATGTCACAACCACAGTTCGGCTGCTGAAACCGGAAGCAAACCTACATTAGAGAAGAAATCCAATGATAAATTATTTACCGTGTTGGCAAATTTCACATGGTGATCCATGCTTATCAACAGCCTAAGCACCATAACCAAAAATTAGGCATCTCTAACATTTAAAAGAGAGGAATTACCATGACCAAGCTCAGTCTGTGCGTAAGATCCAATAATCTTCATTGTGAGGGCATCGGAAAGCCACTTGGCCTGCTGCTCCTCATTGGCATGGCCCATGAGGGCAGGGACAAACATCACAAAATGGACATGCACTGGTGTCGAGTCATGCAGAATCGCATCAGCAACAGTCCTAAAGTAGAGGATAATAAGAAAAACAAAACAGCAATTACAGAAAAAGAAAAGGCAACTGCACAAGCCAGGCTATAAATGGGACATATTAGTGAAACATTATGGACAAATGCGCTGCTCCACGACAATAATAGATGTGGCCCCAAATGTTGCTAACAAATGCCGACACATAAACAAGTCGCAGTAACACTTTACCGCCTTCGTTGTTTGGCTACCTGTCTGTGTCTGTTAACGTCACAATGCAGCACATCAAGACGCAAGAAACTGCGCGCAGGATAAGTGAAAACATGCTGCCCAGAAATGAACAGTCACGTTTAAAAGCCTTAAAGGTGTTTAACAGTTTGACAAAAACCACCTTTAAGATGGACTGTAGTTTTTTTTTTCTGCAGTCACTCAAGAATCAAATTTTCTGATAGCAGAAGCAATGACCTGCCAACATGTAAACTTTTTACAACACTTCTGGTGTTTCACGCTCTTGGTGAAAAACGAATCAACAAAAATTCCTAAGTACTGAGGTGCAGATGGTTTCATGATACGGTATTTTATACAATGCAAGGTTTAGCATCCTGAATCTGCGCCTGGGTTATGAAATACGGCGTAGGGGTGGTACTATGGGACAACTTTGAGCCCCTGGGGTTCTTTACCTTCCACTGACATCACACAGCATATGGGAATTTTTGCATTTTGGCCCCAAAGAAATGCAGCAGCTGCAACCTCATGTTCAACAGTAGAACATATCGGACGCTGACTGAGCCACTGCAGAGAGTGCAGATGGTTTCAGGACTGTAAATAAATGTTTTCTCATCAAATGTGGCTTAATAAAAAGGGCTGAGCGTGCATCAAATTTCCAACAGACAATATCTTCCCTTTTTTTTTATCAGTTTATAGACTATATCAGTTTATAGAGGAAGACACTTCCATGACACAGGAATGTTTCCACTTCATATGAGAGTTCAACGGTTCAACGGTTACTATACAGTCTTGCAGTTTCAATTAGCGCTACACTGCATTGCATGCAAATACACTCACAAGATTTCCCTGGGGTCAGAGAGAACCATAGCCTTTTGGTAAATTCTGAGGCATTTTTGCAATGCGTCTGCATATGCCTCCGAGTAGGTGAGGTAGCATTGCGGAACGTCAGTCTTGAACTCTGGGTCTTCATGGAAAAGTTTCTCTGGAAGTGAGCAAAAGAACTGCTCTTTATGGTCCGCAGTCATAGTCAGTTTTGGCTATTTAATTCAATCTTTGTGCATAGGCATTCGATATGGAAAGGGAAGTATTACGATGTTTTTGACCAGGAAAACATTAACAAGCAACAAAAAGAACGGAAGTGCAACTTCGTGCAATGCTTTCTAATGGAAAAACGCCAAACTTGTACAAGACGCTTCCGCGCCGAATCACATGGCAACACGATGCAGCCATACAAGTTCTTTCGACGCTCACAACTCCGTGCATGCAGTGCGGACTACAGCAAAAATTATCCAGCAAAACTGGTAAGCACCCGAATTTCGCTTTAACAATGAGCGTAGGAAAGCTAGACCGGAAATAGCGACAAATGTGCTACGAAAGACTGCCAGAAATTCGGCCGGCACGGTGCGCTGGGCAATCCGGCTTTCAAGGAAAAACTTGCAGCTCGCGGCATGGTGACCTTGTGGCCTTGGTGCTGGATGTGTAAATACTAGCGCTTGCTAGGTGCCGGAGAAAAAAAAAAAAGCTTGCAGTCCGCCGACCACGTCAGTACAACCCAAGAAAATCACGTAAAACAGAGGGCGAAACTAAAATCGAGACCATGTCATGCGAAACATCAACAAAAGTTCTGTAGTCAATTACGCTGCTAAAGAAAAGTGTCAGCGGGGAGGCGCAAACTCAACCTGTAATATGTCTCAGTCTCTTAACCGTCGTCACAGAGTTGCAGTGATTAGCTGACGAAGGCTCGAGCGTAACCAGGAGAAAGACAACCCGCCCGTATCCGAAATTTCCTCGGTACGTCAAACTAGGCCACGTGTCCTTCGGCGTTATAACTCGAAATGAACAAGTTGAGGGCATTCGAACTACTCACCCAATTCTTTCCTGCGTTCGGTCTTCTCACTGCCGCCATCCAATAGGTGTGTCAACTCGCGAATATTGAAACTAGCAGCAGCTCTTTCCCGCTGCAGTTCGGGGTTGACGTTACCCGAAGCCATCTTGGATACGACTGACGACGCGCTAGGGCGCGTTTGCGACGAGCGATGGCGCTCGCTTGCAGCTACGGTTCTTGTTTCGTTTTGTTTTTGTTCCAACCGGTACTCTTTCCCCGTTCAGGTCGGCACGTACAACACATGCACGGATTTCGTCACGAGCTCTCAAAGTGAAAGGGAAGTTTGCTCAGCAGGTAACGAAGGCGAGAACGTTACGCCCGGAGGGAAAGAAGAAAGACACACACACACGCACACACTACCATGAAGATCAACAATTTTATCTGTCAGATATGTGCCCGGCTGTCCCGCTCGGGGAAAACCGGTTGTTGCCTTGATGATTGTGCAGCACGGAGGGTGTTACTTTCTAACGCGCACTTCAGCATTGAGTGCGCTAGTACGGAAAATGCCAAAGCGGGTGTGATTTCGTCAGATGCCATGGGGCATACAGTGAGCAATTTATAGTTACGCAATTGCATGCCTTTCGGGTAATGTATTGCAGGAAAGGAATCAAGTCGAAACACGTGGTTGATTATATCTGCTTCCCAGCCTGGAGCGCCAGCGAATTGTCTGCCGCCCGTGGTTTCTTCTGGTAGGACTTCCTATCTACTTGGTCTAGACCTGAATCGTCTCGCAATGAACATGCAACATGACTCAGTCACGAGTGCCAACAGGCCCGAGGCGTATCCCATTACAACAACGAAAAATGCGCCCTGGAGATCAACGACATTAATGGGACGCTCTGCATGCTGTTCCGTTTCGGTGTCCTCCGTGTTCTTCCGAAGCTGCCACAGGAAATCGTTGAGCCACTTCTCCACGAGGCCCATGAACATAAAATTCTTCATCCTGCAGAAAAAGAAAGTTGAGAGAACAGATTACGGAAAAGACCGGAGTTGATTGTTGTTTTAAAAACATTTTTTTTTTGCTCGCGCGCGATCATACACGTTCAGTAAGCAGGTATATAGCAGATATACAGGTACAGAGCAGATATACGTAAAGCAAGACTTTCTTGTACGTCGAAATCAGCACGGCGTCCGGTATTGGACACAACAGTACCGTATTTAGTAGAGAATTGCACTTGTACGTTCTTGGACGCAATATATAGTACCTTATATTTCAGCGAGTATTCAGTTATTGTAAAACAGGGGAGCTGCCGCGATGGCTCAGTGGTTATGGCGCTCGGCTGCTGACCCGAAAGACGCGGGTTCGATACCGGCCGAGGCGGTTGGATTCCGATGGAGGCGAAGTTCTATATGCCCGTGTATTGTGCGATGTCAGTGCACGTTAAAGAACGCCAGGTGGGCGAAATTTCCGGAGCCCTTCACTACGGCGTCCCTCATAGCCCGAGTCGCCTTGGGATGTTAAACCCCCATAAACGAAAGCAAACCAAACAGAGGTCTCCTTTAAAGAGACATAGGTTGAATGCAACTTTGCTTTCTTTTTTTTTCTTGGCAAATGAGTGATTAACAAGTTATACGGTCCTTACAACGAGATAACATTTAAAACTATGCCTGTGCACTGATCGAGGCGCTCAGAGCAGGAAAGGGCTTATAAACTCCATAGTTCTTTGACATCGCCTCAAAGTAAGTTCGTCGCGCGATTTGGTTTCGAGACAGCAAAAATTATACATACTTAAGGACGCTAGCGCGGCCTCACTCGGTTCACAGTCGTAAGTATTATAATGTTTAGTTTACATATGTACACTTCCTCAACACATATCCCGGAGAATAATTATGCTCTCAAGTTTTTCTTTGAACGCATACTTCATTCTCGGCTCTAGAATTTCGCTATCAGGCTAAGTTAGTGTTTAATTCAACATTGCAAAAATCCGCAGCAGCTCGCTAATTAAGTGCGGTTAAAAATGATTTATACTGTCTTGCATATTGCAGAAGCTAAGAGACGCGCAGAGTGCTGCATTCGCCTCCGGAAAATTAAAAGGAACAAAATAGGTAGGAAAAAAATAAAGGCCTCCATGTGCTGTTCTTTCCATCGGTCGGTGAGACCTATCGGTTCGTTGGCTTTCAAAGGTACTCAATGATAGAAAGTATGCGTTAATTCTCATTCGAACTTGCCGCCACGAAATGTGTGAGAAATCTTGTCGTTACTCGAAATCAGAGCAGTGCACCGACCTTCTTTCTGGGGCCCGGCCCAGGCCGTACCGAACTGGTTAACCTAGTTAGCTGGGTCAGGCGCCGGAATGCCTTTGGTTCCGCATGCCCAGAATTCTTGGACAAAAAAATTTAGAAAATTGCAAAATTGTAAGATACTGGTATATAAATACTGAAGATAATGGTCCATTCTTCAGATATGTAGAAAAATCTTTCTTTTATAGCATTTCCATCGCTCGCATCGAGCAGTTAAGACTGGCATAGAAAACCAATGGGGAGTGCTTTTGACGATAGCAAAAAAAAAAAAAAATGCAAGCCTGCCGACGGGAGATCTGCGACTATATTGATTTTTATAGTGAAATCTTACAATATAAGAAAAAATGCGCTCATAAACTCCGTTCCGTTCAAGAATGCTTTTGTCCAGAATTGTTGGGTATGTAAGCCTGTAGCTCCCACTACCAGGTTAGCTTAGGAGTGTAAGAACACGCCGAAGGAGGTATCGTAAGAAGCTGTAAAGAAAAAAAAAGGTTTCGCTGTGCCTAATTCGCACCCTTGTATCCTCGACATGGGTGCAAGGTTGCCCGCTGCAACCATACAGTTGGGTGTAATGGCTTAAGTTGCACCTTTGTGCCGGCTGATTTGATGTTGCACAGGTTTCGATAGCAAGTAGCCACTGCTTTGAACGACGCCGGTCTTTTTTGTGGCGTGAGCTGAACAGTCCCTAAAAAAAAATCTCACAACTACCGGTCTCATTGCGCGCTAGAATTACGGTAAACGCCACTGTAATAATGATTCCAGTATATGTATTTCACCGCAGCTGTTTGCAGTAGAAAAAAAAAATCCTCGAGGGCGAACGCCCTTAAGCAAATATGTCCTCACAGCAACGCGATGCTAACATGGGTTGCATGCCTATAAGCAAAGGGACACAGCCAGGTTTAAACGTCTTTGGAGCAGGCCATACGACACTACTGAAGGGACAGTGTTCAAGAAAGAAGTAAACGTCAACGCGCCCCATACCTGCAGATTGCACGCTTACTTTATCCAGGTGTATACGAACCGCGTCTTGATACATCAGTACACTGAACCCAGTAGTACACTACAGCGAGCGAAGCACCGAACCTATCATAGCTCATTAGTTACAAAAGTGCTGATCAAAAAAACTAGCGCGACCTGCGGTTAATATTAGCTTACTCACCTGCAGCGATTTTTTGGAGGCTAAGGAAAGGAAGCGAAGTTTATGAGCATCACCCTAATAGCGCTCAGACCGCACACGGCTCAATACTCAACAAGGGGACCTCGTGTTGCGCTGAGTAGAATGCCGCAGGTGTCGTGAGAGTAAGCTAATTATTTGGACGATCATAGTGCCCGATTTCGATGCATGTACCCGATGGTGAATTAACCAAGATCACGAAGAATCCAAGCGCCCTGATGCAGCCTTTTCGTGGCCCTTGGAATATGCCTGCTTTTTGAACTGTGGAAGTGTCTCAGTTTTCTCCGGTTCTATATGAGCAGAAGTTCACAGCTGATACCACATTCCAGTGTTCAGTATGATGGCTGCCTTCGACGACTTTGTTTTAAAGGCCTATACCAAAGGCAGGGTGGCAAGATAACTACGATAAGAATTTACTTCAGAATAAGGATTTAATTACGATAAAATGCAAGGAATAAAGACAGAGCAAGCGAACGCGGCACATTAGTGACATTGTTCATCACCCGTAGCTGAAGGTGGCGACGTGTGGCGACCCCTTGGGGAAGGTGTACACGGCCATGGCGTGGTAGAAGGCGTCCCGGGAGACCAGAAGGCGGCCTGCGGTTCGGGCTTCCTCCACCTTGAGCACGGTCTCCGGGAACATGTAGGCGTAGCGGGAACGCAAGCAGCGCGAGTAGCCCTCGCGCTCCGTCGGCACCAGGGTACGCCCGGGATGCTCCAGCATTTGGCGTCCGATGTCTCGCATGATGCCCGTCTTGGCGCTCTGCGTGGTCCCATCTCACTCATTCATTCATTCATTCATTCATTCATTCATTCATTCATTCATTCATTCATTCATTCATTCATTCATTCAGTGCCCCGAGGGGCCGTGCAAGGCATCTAATAAAATTTAAAAAAAGCGTGCAAATGCTTCCAGTAGGCTATGAAACGACCCGCAAACGCCACTGTGTGCAGAGCGCGTTTCAAGACATTGCATTGCTTCCTCATGTAAAGCCTCATACCATTTACATTATTTTGTTTGCATTTCGCGCGAAAACACGTTACGCAGCTGAGCACAGTCGATGTCGCGTTAGTATTGCGATGGTGCAGTACAATCAGCGGTGTTGCAGTACTAATAAATTAGTAGCGAAAGCGATATTAAATGGACCTGAAATGATTTTGGGGTGCATATTCTTGTGCAGCAGATCTATAGAGGTGGTCTTTGTGGGTATTTGAGCAAATATTGAAAGCTCTGCGTGCACCCTAAAATTTAGAAATACTTTTAAAAAAGCGCTGCTCGCAGCAGATCGCTCCGTCTGCCGACTGACGTCATCAGGGTAGGGGACGCGCGGTGCGGCGCGCCGCCCTAATCTGATGCGAGCTGCTGCGAGCAGTGATTTAAAAAAAAAAATAATTCTAAAGTATAGGGTGCACGCAGAGGTTTCAAATTTGACTCAAATAAGCACAAAGATCACCTCTACAGATCTGTTGCACTAGAGAATGCTCGTTGAGGTCATTTCAGGGTCCCTCTAACACAGCGACTGCCATGAAGCAAGCGAGGGGGGGGAGAAAGTTGGAACCGGAAGTAGTGGTAGCAGACGACTTTCCCATGATCCTTTGCGTTAACTCTGGAAATGCACCTCTCCCATTGACGGCCGGCACCATACAAGAAGAGCCCAGCTTTAACATTTCAGGAATCGACACGTTTTGTGGTTCGCGATATCTAGCGTCAAAAATACGCTTTAGACAACTCGTTGAGATTGCTTTCCCGCATTGTGCATTTATAAAATGGCAATTATCGCATATCTAATGCACCAAATATAGACGCAGTTTGTGCATTTTATGAACTACAAGAAGTTAACCTGATTTCGTCGACGACACCGCGCGCAGTCGTGTTTGTCCTATTCACATTTCAGGGAAATTTTTCTGTCGGCAGAATGTTCCCATGATCAAACAACACGTATGTGCAGGTACGATCAAAGCAACGAGGTATAGATTATTTCAAGAACCAATTTTATTTTTGCTCCGAGGTCGAATTCAGAAAATGTGAAAGGGATCGCGCGCATGAAGTTAAAACTATCTACAAAACAAACAGATGAACAGGATGTCTGTCCTTCATACTTGGGGCCTGATAGTTCATCGGGGATGAGTAATGGCACACTGCCTGAGGGAAATGGTCACATATGTCCTGCTGGCAGCGAACTGTTGCTCAGCCAAAGCGGCGACGATCGACGTTGAGGTCCTAAGCGAGATGTTCTAGGCTTCGTTTTAAGCCACAGCGGATATATGTTTAGATGCCGTAGAATGCAGGATGCAGGACATTGTGCGGACTAAAGCAACTCCGACACTTCAGGGCTTCAGCCCTCTTAACGGCATTATCACCGGTTTTCCTCGAGCGACTTAAAGCGTGGCCGCTTCCTTATCCGCAAATCCCAACTAACTTCTATTGTTAATATGGTTACCGTTAACCTTAATTATCCCATATTCACGGCACTTGATCGTACTCTTATTGCGGAGGCGCTTCCTTTCATCAGTAGTTTGGTTTACGGTTTATTGGGGTTTAACGTCCCAAAGCGACTCAGGCTATGAGGGACGCCGTAGTGAAGGGCCCCGGAAATTTCGACCACCTGGGATTCTTTATCGTGCGCTGATATTTTAAGAACATCGTAATTCCGAAACATAAGCACTTCACCCATCTCATCGGACACCTGATAGCGGCCATTCATTTATGTTTATACACCAGTCAACAGAGGTGTCCCCGTGAAGGCTAGTGGAAAATTGTTTTTTTTTCCGCAAAGTTATCTCAATGAATTTTATGTCTTTTTGTTCATTCTAGGCGCTATACAATTGAACAGGTTCTTTTACAATGTTTTATTAGTTGAAAATCGAAGCTTTTGCCAAAACACTAAAGTGAATTCAGATGCAGCGGAAAATTTTTGTGCATAGCCCTCTCATTGAAACGTTTATCTCTATGTTATACATCCATGCGACGTAATTGAACTTGATATTGAAGCAAAAATGCCTGGTCCGTATGTCCGGGAGCGCACGTCCAACATCAACTGAGTTTTTAAACCAATGGCTCCAACTCGAGAAATCTCCGAAGTGTCCAACAACCGGTTCGCTGCAAATAATTGTCTGGATTGCTACTAAGAAAATGAAGGTTTTTTTTTTTTGAACGTCGAGCGAGCGCACAGAAAACACTACAGGGTCAGCGGGAACGAACCGACTTAGTTTAAATGTCGTTCTCCAAGATTTGCATGTGTCCTGAAAATTTGATTGAAGGAAAATGTGTAGGCATGGATCTGTTCTTGGGCACCATATCTATGCGTTATATGACTAATGTATATACAATTCCCAAGCAGCAGAGGTAAATTGCCCAATATTGAAAATGGCTGGTTTCACTCGGGTCCTTTGTAGGGCCAATATTTGCCAATATGTTCCTAATATCGGGCTGATTATAGTTGTGCTGCTGGGGAACGTCACGAGTAGCGTGGCGTGCATCTTTATCGTAGCTGCTTTTAAAAACCCTCCTGCCTCAGCCGTTGGATCGTTTGCGATGAAACTGCAGCGCATAGCGCTTGCGTATTGCGATAACAGTGCTACCTACCTGGCTCTGCCGCGCATGACGCTAGTCCGAAATTATCTGCGCCGAGATCGAAGGACTGTAAGCCGCCAAAGTCGGGTTTGCGCAGAAGGACGGCGGTGGTGCCAATTGTCGTCTGCATAGGCGCAGACGATTCGAGGCTTGCATCATGCCCGGCTGAACTAAGGAAGTACCGTTGCCAAACTTCGTACCAGACAACAGTTACCGCACTATGCTAGCTCCGTGCGCGGTTTCTCTCCAAACGAGCCAGTGGTTGAAGCGGGAGGATTTTAAAAAGCCGCTGCGTTAAAGATTCAAGTTTCGTTGTGTTTTCAGTTTTTCTTTCAATAACGGTTGATAAGTGGGACGTCTAAAAGACGCTGCCTCGGGACGTAGACGTTCTAACTCAACCGGGATGTCGCTGGGAGGCTTGCAATTTGCCGGGATGCAGGAGTGAATCAGGAAACGTGTGCACCGCGCTCCGTCTGAAAACGGCATGCGTCTTTCGTTGTCTACTAGAGCGGTTGCAGCAGGAGCAGGTAACGAAAACCTCGTCTCTTCGCGTTCGCAACGAGCAAAACGCGATAGTCATCTCATGGCCCCGAGAAATGAGCCTGCTTTCGTCGAGCAAGGTTACCGTGCCCTCGCACTCGCACTCGCAATGCGCTCCCGCGTTTCGTTTCCTTAATTGCGTGCAGTGCACTTGGAAGCCACGGTAACACACAGAATAATTCTGAGAGGCCGAGAGCAGCCTTGAATCTTTTTTCCGGGTCGATAAAAACGGGCCAAGTGCGTACGGGTAATGAGGGAATAAAATGATGGTGGTGATAACAGCGTTGAAACAATTTTCTTTTTTTTCTTAACTGGGGCAAGGGTTAGCAGTAGTAGTGGTTTATTATAACAAAAATAGTAAAAGGAAGGAAAAGATGACGTCAGCCGCGGCAATGACTGTCTGATATCTTAATGCCTTATGGCCCCGAGTGTACCAGAATCTTGAAATAGCTCTAGCATCATCTTAATCCGTAAGAAAGGAGACGCCAAGGACTTGAAGAATTACAGACCGATTGGCTTGCTGTCCGTTGCCTATAAGTTATTTGCTAAGGTAATCGCTACTAGAGTCAGGACAACCTTTGACTTCAATCAACCAAATGATCAGGCAGGCTTTTGTAAAAGATAATCGACAATAGACCATAATCACACTATTAAGCAGGTGACAGAGAAATGCGCAGAATATAACCAACCCCCTATATACAGCCTTCATAGCTTACGAGGAAGCATTTGGCTCAGTCAAAACCTCAGCGGTCATGCAGGCATTGTGGAGTCAGGGTGTAGAAAAGCCTTATGTAAAAATACTAGAAGATATCCGCACAGCTACGATAGTCCTACATAAAGTCAGCAATAAAATTTCAATACGGAAGGTTGTCAGGCAGAGAGACACGATCCCGCCAATGCTGTTCAACGCCTCGTTACAAGTGATATACAAAGGCTTGGATTGGGAACAGTTGGTGATAAGAGTTAATGCAGAATACGTTAGTAATCTGCGATTCGGTGACGACATTGCCTTGTTAGGTCACTCGGGGAATTAATTTTAAAGCATTATCAATGACTTAGGCAGAGCAGAACGGTGGTACTAAAAGTAAACATGCAGAAAACCAGAGTAATATTCAACATTCTCGGAAGGGAACAGCGGATTACAATTGGTAGCGAGGTTCTGGAAGTGGTTGGGTAACACGTCTACTTAGGGCAGCTACTGACCGCAGATCCGAATCAGGAGAGGGAAATTACGCATTTGGCAGGTTCTCTCAGATCACAAATGGCAGTTTACCAATATCCCCTGAGAGACAAGTATATAACAGCTGTATCTTACCGCTACTCGCCTATATAAATGTACGGACCCCGTAGAGTATCTGTTACGGGTCCAATTGGACTTATTTTTGAAAATGTGGCGGAGAGTTTGAAGGATGCTTCACTCCCGCCACCGGTTGGCCCGGTATTGCACTACCTCCGGGATCGGCCTTGTCTTTAGCGCGTCTTTACTATCCTGTCTTTCTATCCGATCTTTCAACTCTCCTGCTATCTGCACGTGGTAGCGATTGTGGCTCGTCTTGAGCCAGTGAGCAGGCCTGTGCACTTTCCTTTTCTTTCTTCCTGGCATCTATCTATCTATCTATACTCGCCTATGGTGAAGAAACATGGAGGCTAACGGACTTGAGTTCAAATCAAGTTAAGGACAACGCCGCGAGCTATGCAAAGGAAACTGATAGGTGTAACGTTAAAGTACATTAAGAGGGCAGAGTGGGTGAGATAAAAAACGCGGGTTAATGACATCCTAGCCGTAATCAAGAGGAAGAAATGGGCTGGGGCAGACATGCAATGCGAAGGCAGATAACCGATGATCGTTTAGGGCAACGGACTGGATATGAAGAGAAGGCATGCGTAGCAGCTGCGGCAGTAAGTTAAGTGGGCGGATGAGATAAAGAAGTTTGCAGGGATAAGATGGCCGCAGCTGGCAAAGGACAGGGTTAATTGGAGACACATGGGGGAGGCCTATTTCCTGCTGCGAACGTAGTCAGGCTGCCGCCGCTGCTGCTGATGATGATCTTAAGCAGCCCCGTATATCTGTTTTTGCTGCACCCCTGACTAGTGCCATCAGATGCAAACACACAGTCGCATACTCGTACTGCAGCTGTATTCGTTTCGAAGCTGTGCAGCAGCAACAAGGGGACTAAGCATATTCAGTCAAGACAGACCACTGCCCTCAACGTTCATCCAAATCAGCTCTTGACGACCCGGACAGTGTACATATAGACTAATTCAATGACCTAGCTAGTAGCCGTTGCATCGCGTGTTGAATGGATTACTGCGATTAAACAGTCAAGAAGACGTTTAGGACGCCCGCACACGTGCTGCACACAACTAAAAGGCGGTGCATCCCGCGTCTCGCCGCAAGAAGTGTGCCTTACAACATTCATGCGACCTCGGAGGATTCCGCTATCGCGCGAGGCCCACTATACGTGCCTCGGGCGATGACGCGTACGATTTAAAGCGCCGTTCGCCTTCGCCAGCCATGCACGACCGAGCCTACGACGCGAGAGCTGCTAGGTGCTCCACGGAGGCCGGTTGTGATTGTTCGCGGTAGCAGCAGCGGCGCACTTTCTCCTCTGTACACAGCAGGCAGACCGCGCCGCCGACTGCGGCAACTACGTGTCCCTGTTTGTTGCGCACGAGACACGTCTCCAACGTCGTCACAGCTACGCGATTGTGCGCGCGGGCTTGACGTTATAGAAGTGGGGCTCTGCTGAGTGACTCACGTCGCGAGCGCATCGCAAGGAAAGTGCGTGAAAAAGGAGCGACGGCGATTTAGTAGAGCCCGTCGGCTGGCAGTTAGTTGTGCTCATAACCGTGCACAGACAGGGTAAAAGAGGGTTTGGTGGTTTGTGCGGGTTTAACGTCCCAAGGCGACTCAGGCTGAGAGGGACGCCGTAGTCAAGGGCTCCGGAAATTTCGACCTTCTGGGGCTCTTTAACGTGCACTGACATCGCACAGTACGCGGGCCTCTATAGAATTTCGACTCCATCGAAATCTGACCACCGCGGCCGGGATCGAACCTGCGTCTTTCGGGTCAGCAGCCGAGCGCCGTAGCCACTGAGCCACCGCCGCGGCCGGTAAAATAGAGCAGATGCATCCCTAGCAGTCATTGAGAGGGGGGGGGGGGGGAGGGGGGGGCACAAATTTTGAAAAAAAAAGGTTTTTAGGAAAGGAAGTGACGCAGTAACTCTCTCTCATATCATCTCGGTGGACACCCGAACCACGCCGTAAGGTGAAAGATAAAGGAGGGAGTGAAAACAGAAGGGAAGAAATGCCGTAGTGGAGGGCTCCGGAATAATATCGACCACTTCCGGTGTTCTTTAACGTGCACTTTAACGTTTCGCCTCCACCGAAACGTGGCCGCCGCGGCCGGGTTCGAACCTGGGTACTCCGGCTCAGTAGACCAGCGCCTTAACCACTGAGCCACCGTGGCACATTTTCTGCCACCCAGAAGACATGAACCGGCGCTAACATGAGCTTTGCATCCCTTACCCTTATCGAGAGACGAGTACACTCCTGGTGCTCGCGCTTGCAAGTATGACATTTGCAGTCGTTCCCATTAGTGAAACACAGTGGTTTTCGGGAAAGGAAATGGTGCAGTAACTGTCGCACTTCTTGGTGGACACCTCAACCGCGCCGTGAGGGAGGGGAGGAAGGCGGAAGTGAAAGAGTATAGAAGAAAAGAGGTGCCGTAGTCGAGGTCGATGCAAGTGTCTTCGGAATAGCATCGACCACCTGGGGATCTTAAACGAGCGCTGACATCGCACAGTATACACCGGCGCCTTTTGCGTTTCGATGGAGCCGCCGCAGCCAGGTTCTTCGCGGCGTGCGCGCCGTAAGGGAATGGATGACCGAGAGAGTGAAAGAAAGAAGAGAGAAAGGCGCCGCAGTGAAGGGCTGCGGATTGATTTGGACTACGCGAGATTTTTTAACGCCCACTGTCATCGCACAACACACGGGAGGCTCTCGACTACTGAAAAAAAATCTGTAATAGGGAGGCATAGAGAGATGAAGAAAACTTTCTCGCTCTACGCATGGGGCTCGAAATAGGCGTGCAGTGATGTACAAGGACCCTGTACAACGTAGCCAATATTCGTTTACATGTGCTGTGGGTTGATTACTATACTTAAAGAAGATGTAGATTAAACCGTTATGCCTATCGATAACGGTTTAAAAGATAAATGACTAGATCTGACTGAAATATATATACTGCTTGAGTTTCATGCCAGAAGCAGTGCGTCTTCAAACCACGCGCAGGTCACGCTACATGGATCTAGGTATGCGCTGGCCAAAAAAAGCGAGAGAGAAACAGGAAAAGAGAGAGAAGACGGGGATTTGCATGAGCTATATTCTTTGCCCCCAAGGTCTCGCGTGTTCAGTGCAGAGGCTCAAGCTGTTCCTTTCTCAGCGACCTGCTTAGACTATTTCCTGCCATTCTTCTCGACGACCTGCTTACGTGTACGCATGTGTTGTGCGAAGATGTGGACACTGCTCCGGAGCCGCTTGAAGACGGCATAATTAAGAGAAAAGGAAGGGGGATGGCGGCTGTGCGAAACAATGCGGTCGCGGTGAGTGGAGGATAGGAGACGGAAAGTGCACGCGTAGACGCGGTAGCTCAGTGGTTAGGGCGCTCGGCTACTGAACCGGAGTTGCCGGGTTCGAACCCGACCGCGGCGGCTGCGTTTTTATCGAGGAAAAACGCTAAGGCGCCAGTGTGCTGTGCGATGTCAGTGCACGTTAAAGATCAAAAGGTGGTCGAAATTATTCCGGAGCCCTCCACTCCGGCACCTCTCTCTTCCTTTCTACTTTCATTCCCTCCTTTACCCCTTCTCTAACGGCGCGGTTCAGGTGTCCAACGATATATGCGACAGATACTGCGCCATTTCCTTTCCCCAGAAATCAATTATTATTATTATTATTATTATTATTAGAGATTTATGCTCGCGAACGAGAGGTGCAATGACCTGTTCTCGTTAGATCAGAGTCTTCAGCATTTTAAGTACACGGTGATTAATTCGCCAATTTATTTATTTAATTGAAGGGATTGACGCCCGCGGGCTATGAGACGAGACACCGCAGTGGAGGCCTCCGGATGGCTGTAAGGCTACGACGTTATCCTGCTGACACCAAGGTCGCGGTGTCGAATCCCGGCCGTGGTGGCCGTTCTTTTTTTTTTTTTTGATGCGAAATGTAAGCAAGTGGGCTGTACGATGCAAGTGTACTGCAAAGAACCTCAGGCGGTATGAATTAATTTGCATTAAATTGGTTTACTCACGAAAAAGTCAACGTGATACGCTCGTCTTGCCTCACACAGAACGATGCCGAACAGAGCAGGGGATATCCATACGCTATCTGAAAAAGCGAACTCACGTTCAAACCGGTTAATGTACTGCTTGCGCACATGCGACGTTCCGGCGGCAAGGCAGTTTTCCAAATGCAAATGAAGCTGTCCGCTGCACCGCTCACTTGATTAAACTCCACCGTCTAACGACACTTAAGGGTAATGAGGGCAGTTGTGACAGTTTAGCCCTGTTCATTTCTGTTCCCCGTTTAGAACAATGATGAACAGATCAGCTCGAACAGCTTGGCCCTTACGCTGTATAGGTTCCTACTGGTGTGTGTGTCGTGTCTATTACGATTCCTGTTATGGCGTATGAATGAAATCATGGTTTGTATACGCGACACTGACAGTTAAAAGAAATATCAGGGGGTATAGGCATATTTACAACCCGAAATTTACTGGCCGACCGAAGCCAGCTGAGTCCCATAGCAGAGTTCTAGCACGAGCTGCTTGTACCTGATTCTCTTTGTCTTCGATGTGGTCGACTGCTAATCATGGGCGTCACAATACAGTCGAACATCGTTATAACGAAACTGCTTATAACGAGATAATGGATTTAACGAAAAAATGACGATTCATTTTGGAATGTCGGTCAACACGCGCTATAACGAAGCTACGGCTATAACGAA
This sequence comes from Amblyomma americanum, assembly GCF_052857255.1. Taxonomy (NCBI): domain Eukaryota; kingdom Metazoa; phylum Arthropoda; class Arachnida; order Ixodida; family Ixodidae; genus Amblyomma; species Amblyomma americanum. The sequence goes on along the minus strand of NC_135503.1, from coordinate 47,498,917 downwards.
GTAATCGTCGGGCTTCGTTTCAGCGCTGCGTTAGAGTCATGACTCAGCGCGACCGCGTGCATTTGAATGGTATTTTCTCCCTCGCTCTTGTCTGGCACAATGCGGAGAAAAATTTCCTTCCTGGAGGTGTAGCGCAATGACTGGAAGGCGAGATGCGCCGCTAAGCGCGAGCTTTCTCCCCATTCACGCCTCCTAATTCCAGAGAGGTGAACTTTCTTTCTTTCTCTCCGGAAAACAGAGATTACGAAAGAGTAGACGCTCTAAACGGACGCGCGGTAAGCTAGCTTCCTCATGCGCGCACCGGGGCCCTTTGTTTGTCGCTGGAATAATTAGTCGCCGCTCGTATTTCGCCCTCGCGAGTTCGCGGCACATCTTCGTGTGCTAAAAATAAAAATAACACGAGGAAAAGGAGAGAAAACTACGGCACTTATATCCTGTAATTCTTTGTCTCGCTAACACCGAGCAGCGCCGTTGGGGCTTGCGATGACGTCACCAAGAAGTGAAAGGCCGGCCGAAGCCCCCGTGCTCGTTCAATCGCGTGATAGGTATTGAAGCGAGATAGCTAAGTCCTCATTCAGCCATAAAGAGCTCTCACTTGTATGCGAAAGTCTCGGAGGATTTTGACCTCTGCAAAGCCAAGAAGCAAGAAGAAGCGAGATTCAATGATCTCATTACTATTTTATTTCATTTGGACTATTTAGGTCCTTCGGTCATTCCATGAAGTGAGTCACTCTCTTGCTATCGTCAGGATCTGCCCATACGCACGGCGGACAATACGATTGGAATAGCACGGAAATAAAGGAATCGTCGTATTATACACTCTAAACTGAACCAGTAGAACGGGAGTAAGCTGTCCTCTTCTATAAGAGGGTGTGCGCTAAAGGACAGCTTACTCCCTTTCTATGCTCCCACACAGGGTGTTTAGAGTGTATCGACCCCATTCTGTACCTTGACAAGGCGGCGTGGTTTTGAGGAAACAAAGCACACGTGGCTAATTTGAGTCAAGAAAGCACGGAAGCGGATGATGTCAAACAGCTTGGACAGATATGCCTGGTGGGATTGGTTGGTTGTGAAACTTTATTTCCAGCGGATATAGAGGAGCGACACGAAGTCGCCCCCCGCTTAAACGGCGGCCGCTATCCCTTGGGCAGCGGCGGCGTCTTCAGCCAGCTGGAGGAGCTTGATCTGTATCCCCGGGTCGGGGCTGAGCAATAGAGCCTCCCAATGAGCAGAGTCGGTAATGAAGTGACTCGCGGGTAGGGACTGCGGGCAGTTCCAGATCATATGATTTAGATCGGCTTTCGCATCACAATTTTTGCATTTGTTTGAGTAGAGTCCTTCCGAATAGAAGCTACACAATTGGGGATTTGGATAGGTGTTAGTTTTAAGTTTACGCCAGGCTTTGGCCTGTTGCTTGGAGAGCGTTTTATCTGCTGGGGGGAATCTGAGTCTTGCAAGCCTGTAGTGCTGCAGGATTTCTCTGTAAGGAAACAACCTGTCCTTGCCAGAGTATAGGGCGGGTGGACTGCACGACCCAGCTCGGCGGGACAGTTCTCGAGCTAGGTTATGAGCCGCCTCATTACCAGCAAGGGAAGCATGAGCAGGCGTCCAGATTAGGCGAATGCGCCGCGTGGGCTGATACTTTAGCAGAATCCGTGCTGCTTGTGGGGAGATTCTTCCAAACGTGTAGTTACGTATAGCCAATTTTGAGTCGCTGACAATGGTTTCTGCCGAGGATCCCACAATGGCTAGAGCGATGGCTGTTTCTTCTCCAACATGTGTGTGCTGAGTGCGTATAGTGCCCCAAACAGCTTGGACAGATATGCCTGGTGGGATATAAGCGATCGACATGACGGGCGGGCTTTGCAAGCCTGAGTTTTAAGAGAGCGCTTTCAGGATAGGATAGGATAGAATAGGATAGGATAAACCTCTTATTGCTCTATTTTACAGATATTACGGTCGACAGAGTTCTTCTATCTTCCTGGTGAGGGCGTGGCTCTGTCTTGCAGGGTCGGCGCCCCTATTCAAGGGCACAGCTGAGCTTGGCTGCTCGCTGGGCATGGATGATCAATCCTTGTTGGAGGATTGGATTGCCGCTGGAGAGCACACTCTCCCACTGCTCCGCACTCGGATTTTCGGACCCGTTGAATGCTTTATTTCTGTCGTATTCTCAAGTGATATGATATAGGGTGGGTGTTGCACCGCACTAAGCGCTTTCAGGAAACTTCATCTTTACGTTAGGTCCCCTCCGTGATTTGGCGAAACGGTCCTCGTTAACTGTACATAATGATTAGAATGGCACTTCATCACGCATGAGCAGTTCTGTGAGTATGGCCGCATATTTTTTTTAGGGACGAAGGGAGACACACAAGGACGAGCGCTGGGCACGCAGCGATGGCGATGTAGGTTACAAGAGCGCATGGATGGACGGACATACAGTTCAAAGGGCCGGATGTACTGGAGATGAAACAGGCTAAAACAGAAGTTTTGGTGAGTTGGTAGTCCAGTGAGTAGAAACAGGGCGATTTGAAAGTGAGACGAAGGAAGACACACAAGGACGAGCGCTGGGCACGCAGAGATGGCGATATAGGTTACAATAACGCGTGGATGGACGGACATACAGTTAAAGGGGCCTGATGTACTGGAAATGAAACAGGATAAAAAAAGCTTTGGCGAGTTGGTAGTCCAGTGAGTAGAAACAGGGCGATTTGAAACTGAGACGAAGGAAGGCACACAAGGACGAGCTCTGGGCACACAGCGATGGCGATGTAGGTTACAAGAACGCGTGGATGGAAGGACATACAGTTAAAGGGGCCTGATGTACTGGAAATGAAACAGGATAAAAAAAAACTTTGGCGAGTTGGTAGTCCAGTGAGTAGAAACAGGGCGATTTGAAACTGAGACGATGGAAGACACACAACGACGAGCGCTGGGCACACAGAGATGGCGATGTAGGTTACAGGAACGCGTGGATGGACGGACATACAGTTCAAAGGGCCGGATGTACTGGAAATGAAACAGGCTAAAACAGAAGCTTTGGCGAGTTGGTAGTCCAGTGAGTAGAAACAGGGCGATTTGAAACTGAGACGAAGGAAGACACACAAGGACGAACGCTGTTGTGTGCCCTTGTGTGTCTTGCTTCATCCCAGTTTCAAATCGCCCTGTTTCTATTCAACGGTCTAAATTAATACATAACCCTCCCCTACGGCGTCCCCCATATCCAATGTGCCGCTTCAGGACCTTCAATTCCACACATCAACAAACTTTTCCTTATCAGCCATCAAACCAATGGATAATTTTGGTAATAGCGGGGGCAAAGACAGAAAAGAATCTACGTGGAATAGAGCTGGAACGATCATGTCGATCTTTTAATCTTTTTTCTTTTCCTCGAGGCTTTCCTGTAGGAGGTTTTGAGGAAAACCATTACCTCAACATTTTCCCCATCGTTAGCTTTGTTCCTGCACACAGCGACTGGTTAGTTTGCACGACAGGCACGCGCTTTTCTTTAAAGAGAAAGGAAAGCAAAAATAGAACCGATGAAGCTACTTTTAGCGTCATTGTAAAGAAGGAAACGTTCAAACACCCTGACGGTGCGGAGACATTGGGAAAACCAGTTGTGTAACGTGCTGAGAATGGCCGGTGCACTTGTAATGGTTTGAGCGGGCCGAATGTAACCCCTCCCTCCCCTCCCTCCCCCCTCCCCTCTCCACCTCTATTTATTTTTTCGTGAAACGTGTATGACCCTGCTGTACAAAAGTGAACATCACCATATATAATACAATACAACATATATAATAAAATGATATAAATTAACCTCCTCAGACGCCCCTGAGGAGACGAACCCATTGTTCCTACCAGCAAGGTGTGGTTACGCTCGGGCAAAAAGAGCTTTTTTTTTCGCCTCCAGAGGACAGCTTAGTTCCTTCCTACTCCCATATAGGCGTATTAGTGTTTGGAGTGTGTAGTGCCGCCCTTTGCATGCTTATGCAATCACGTGCAGGGTGTTTACGTTCCATAACTGCAAGAACGCTGTCTCGAAGACTACCTTCGCGGCTACCCACAAGATGGAGGCATGAGGCGACGAAACCCGCGTGCACGACGAGCTCATGGGATCGAATATTTCTCGCAGTGGCCACATGGCGATCTAGGCGAAATGGAAAAAAAACACTCGTGTCCTGTGTGATGTGCACGGTCGAAATAAGTTAGTAGTCCTTCATTCACAACGTCTCCTTTTTTTTAATTCCCTCCTTCAAATCATCCCTCATAGCGCGGTTCAGGCCTGTGCCGTAAAGAGAGACAAATACTAATTATTTCCCTTTTTCATAAAGCGTGCCTTGCTTAGACAGTTTTATGCTATGTTTGAAAATAGCGAAATATAATGTATGGCTTTGAAAAAAAATTCACAAGACCGCAAAAACTCGCTGCAAAATCAACATTCAAGTTCAGCTACAAAAGAGAGAACGGGGAATACAGTAAAACAAACCAGAATGAGCTATAGGTGGTAAAGTTGCTGTGAATGAGCTCATATGCCTCAAAATGCATGGAAAGTATAGGACCGACTATGTGCACTTAATGGTGGACATCCAAAGCACGCCGTGAGGGAAGAGATGAGGAAAGGGGTGAAGGAGGGAGAGAAAAATGTGGAGTGGAGACCTCGTGCTCAGGAGCAGGACACCTTTGACTCACGGTGAAGGCTAGCTCCATCTCGGTGTGACGCGTAGTGCCGACAAAGATGCGTCCGGCGAGCAGCTCCCGGCGCAGCCGGGGCAGCGTGTCCAGCGCGGGCTCCATGCCCGGGTGGCTCATGAACGAGATGAGCACGCTGCAGTAGGCGCACGAGATGACCGTGCACAGCAGCCACCAGCTGGCCGCCACTAGGCGTCGCTTGAAGCTCGCCGAGAAGCGCCTATCGCAGCCTGCATGCCAGGAACAAAAATTTTCCCGAATTTTTTTTTCAATAATGCAGATATGACGGTGGTTTCTACAATCGCCTCTTGAAGGCAGGGTGAATGAATGAACGAATTAATTTTAGAAAAGGATGGCCCGCATCCGTTGGTTTGGGAGATGAGATGAGGGATGTGGGATCGATGGGGAGCCAGCCTTTTTGTTGCTTGGGTCGCTTAAGGTGTCGTGCGGTGTCTAGGTCATGAGCCAGATCTTGCACTCGTACGCGAAGAAGTTCCAGAGCCGTGAGTGTGTCAGCGGGATTATGCGAACGGAATGCCCCAATGTTCGTTAAAGCGGACGGGCTGAGGTGTGTTGAGGTCTTGTTGCGAGGAAAGGTGGGGACAATGCGACACTTGAATAAGCGGGTGGTTCACATTAAGCGAGTTCGAATTGAAGACATCCCACTATGTAACAGATACGGGCCAGAACAGGGGCACAAACAGATAAAGCATGCTTGCCGAACTCTTCACATCTATTCCGACTATTATGCCGTTATGCGCAATAGCCGTTGCAGCTAATAATTGTATTATGAGAGGCGTTAAAAAGCCTTGGGGTGGGCGAACAGTACTCTTTCAAAACCGAATCGAATAAGATAAGTATAGCCGGCAGCAAAATCGGATCGTGAATGAACCGAACAGAAAACAAATCGAACATTCCTGCGAATATTCAATTCGACTGGTGGCACGCAAGCAGAAACAGCGAAGCGCGAGCAGCAATCTGAGGTCACTGGCCCCATGGAGTTGTAGCATAAGCTGTGAGAATATGCAACACTGATATTCAGTACGCGAGGGGGGTGGGGGAGGGTGCAACTTTGAGTCAGTACATAGTTCCATGACCACCACATGATATGCATAGCAAAACAAATCTTCTCGTCTGCTGAACCTGCTGACGATAGCGAATCGACTAGCACCACATGTCTGTATAAATGAGGGGGGGGGGGGGGGCACGATATATATGAGCCATTTCATCAGAGATCGGGCATGGCAGCAGGGTTAGCTAAACCTGACTGAACCTTGCTGTAACGGCCAGTCTTGGAGACCATGCATAAGTGTTATGACCATGTATGAATGTTTTGTTTGGAGCGTAGTAGTGTGCTGTGCCGACACCACCTAGATCATGCCTGCATACTGACATAGCAAAGTACACACGCGTTTTGTGTGTCAGTGTTATGAATGTTGTATGAGTGTGAGTACCATGTATGAGTGTTATGAATGCTGTCACACGAATGTGCCGCATCGCGGCGCTGAACCTTCGTTGTCGTGTTGACTGATCGCGGTAGCATGCTGCGCGGCGTAAGAGCGGGCTGTTTTGGCAAATGTCACTGAACAAAATTACGGGTTTTCTTGTTTCAGTGATTCATACTTGAATAGAGACCCGAATATTTTCTAATAACTTAGAACATGTCCTATTTGTTCCATTCAGTGAATGGAATAGAATGATATTCGATTCGTTATTAGTTAACCCCTAGTTAAATGGTTAAAACGCGCCAAAGGCGCCAGACAGTTCACTTCGCTTGGCTTCAAAAGAAAGTTACTCCAAAATTCAGCAACTGCGCCCAAATGGGCTACTGTAATGCAAGTATAGGTGCAGTGCTGTCCATATACATCAATATAGAGCTAAAGGCAACGGTTGACTTACTGTATCGAAATTTTATTAGTCTTCAAACGCCGACTAGTACGTGTTAAGAATTAGTCAACAGAGTATTAGAAAGTACAATTTACAGCCGATTGTCTTAAATTTCCTAACAGAAAATGTTGCGCATCATTATTGCTTTTACTTCAAAAACGACAAGTAGCGTTCTTTTTTCGTTTTCAAGATAAAATTTTACGCAGAAGAGGCAATCAGTGCCCATATTTGTCGAATATAGGGGAAAAATGCAGATGCATTTTTTCTATCCCTTCTTTGAGCACTTTTTGGGGTCAGTTTCGTATTTGTAAATAATCCTAAAAGAACAATCATTACCAGGAATTCAGATTAGCACCTAGCCAGTGCCACTAAGCTCAGCGGCCTAAAGCGCTTCAGTGGGAAGCCACTCGGTCACTATCTTTCTTACGTCATGAATGACGTCAATTAACTTTTTTGAATGTTCAAAGCCATGCGCCACGTAGCGGGCGCCAACGGAACTGGAAGCGTTTGTCCCGAATCCCTGCTAATGAAATGCGTAATTACTTCGCTGCTGCATGCCACAATGCCGCAGTCAAGCTTCTCATCTAAATAACTTAACAAAGGATGGATGGATGGATACGGCTGAACCCTTTAAAGCGGGCGGTGGCTCAAGCCACCTAGCCATGACTTATGAAATTTTTGACTTATGAATTACTTATGAATGACTTATGAAACAAAGGGCCAGGACAGCAGCGCCACCTATGATACACTTTATAGGAAATAGCCCTTCGCTTCGGAATGTTCGAAGGACTGGTGTTATCACTGAGCGCCCAGCCGGGCCCTCTTTATGATTCGTTGGACATAACGTGATCAGAATATAGTGGCCCAGCGTACCCTGCCAAATGATGCCGAGATAGAGCGACAGGGCAACGTCCCCGGTCGAGAGGAAGCCGAGTTTCCCGGTGCGGTCGTGGCGGCGCTCGATGCGCATCACAGCCACAAGCAGCGCCAAGGACACCAGGTAGGCAGCCAGCACGCCGACCCACACCTGCGGCAAGGACGGCCCCGAGAACGTGTCCACGAGGCAAATGGTCACGCGAAAATCGACATACTCGGCCATGTCGACGCGCTCTCTAGACTGAAAAGTGTAGATGAGGTGTAAGGTATCATCCAGCGCACTCTCTTTTATGAAAGGACCATGCCAACGTACACATCAAAAAGAAAGGGGTGATAAGGGAGTAAGATATTCTCTATAGCTTTATTAAAGGGGGTGCGCAAGGGGATAGATTACTCTCTTTTTACTCCCATATAGGCGTACTCATGTTTAGAGTGTAGCCACATGAAGCAAAGTACTATAAGGAAATAACTCAACAAATGATAGAACAGTATAAGGTACGGAATGAGGGTAACTCCCCGAAGCTGCATATAGGCTAGAAGAGATGGCGTACACTCTAAACACAAATACGTTTATATGGGAGTAAAAAGGGGGTAAGCTGTCCTCTAGCGTTAAAGGGGTGCACTAGAGGATAGCTTATTCACTTTTTGCTGCTTTCTGTTTAGAGAGCCCTGTGACAACACCAAGGCTGCGTGCTGACGTCGCAAAGTACACATGAGTTTTTGTGTTCGGCCGCCGCGGCCATCCTTTTGCTCTGTAGCCGAACGCCATAGCCACTAAGCCACCGCGTCAGGCATCACATAATTCAATTAGTAATTAGTATATTATAAAAAACGGAAAGGAAAAGTTGTTCATATGGCGTGCACCGGCGTCACGCTGTCCGCCAAGTTGGCGTAACAGAAGCGCTGTGAACGCCTGTTCATTGTCATTTATTTAGTACAAACTTCGACGCCGGGAGGCCATGAAACAGGTGGGGAAATGCATTACAGCAAATACGCATCAGTGCGAGGGGAAGCACACATGGAATCTGCGCTTGAGTCAGAAGTAAGGCAGTCATAAATGGTACACGTTCATTCGACGAGTGCCCAGCAGAAGCCTAGTGGAAGCCATGCGTGGTCCATCGTCGTGGCACCTCCAGCGTCCAATGCAAGCCATCGATAGCGCTTTATTAATGCGTTACCATTAGAAGGGTTTGTGCATGGACGGATGGATTGATGGATAAGGCTGAACCCTTTAAATCGAGCGGTGGTTCAGGCCGCCTAGCCATGACTTGTGAAATTTTACTCCTGTCTTGATTTTAGCCACCAATCAGATAACCTTCGCTTGGTTACTTCTACCCGCTTAAAATCTACTTTCCCTTCACTGTCCCTAAACCCCAATGCCTTGGATAAATCAGCCCCGCTGCTTTCCACTGTAGGGTGAAGCCATTTACAGAAAAGTATCAAGTGTTCAGCCGTTCCCTCCTCCTCTCCACACACAACGCACAACGTGTCTATCTCGTGGTACCTGACTCTATACGTCTTAGTCCGCAAAACTCCCCTCCTGGCTTCAAACAACAAAGAGCTTCCCCTAAAAGTATCATAGATATTTTCTTTGGCAATTTCCAGCTTAAAGATCCTGTATGTTCCCAGTGCCGATTTCGTTAATAATAATAATAATTGGTTTTTTGGCGGAAAGGAAATGGCGCAGTATCTGTCTCATATATCGTTGGACACCTGAACCGCGCCATATGGGAAGGGATAAGGGAGGGAGTGAAAGAAGAAAGGAAGAAATAGGTGCCGTAGTGGAGGGCTCCGGATTAATTTCGACCACCTGGGGATCTTTAACGTGCACTGACATCGCACAGCACACGGGCGCCATAGCGTTTTTCCTCCATAAAAACGCAGCCGCCGCGGTCGGGTTCGAACCCGGGAACTCAGGCTCAGTAGTCGAGCGCCCTAACCACTGAGCCACCGCGGCGGGTCCGATTTCGTCAGCATCCCTGTTTTCCACAGAGCTCTCTCTGTGGAAGCGGAAATGGCGAGCGCCATCTGTGAGTAGCCAGTGGAAAACAGGCTGCCATCTGCAGACCGTGGCAGGCAGCAGTATGCCACCTCGAGGTGGTATACTAAGGTGGCAGTATACCACCTCGGAATAACGTCTGCTAACCTCAGATATAAGGAACTTTCGTGTCCGGATTTCGGATGTAACGAACTTTGTGTGTTGACCTAGGATATAACGAGGCGAAGTTATATAACAAACATTAGTGTGTCAACCTCCGATATAACGAACGTTTGGCTGCTAAGCGTCGTTTCACATGCTGCGAATTTCACCGCGCGGCACTGCGAATTCGGTCCCGCCGTTGACGCCGCAATGCGATTGCCGCTCAGTCGTTTCACATGCAACGCAGGACCTGCGAATTCGTTCCGTGTGACAGCAGGGTTGCTAGATGACTGCTCATGGAACTTGTGATTAACGTGGCATTAATGCAATAAGGAATGTGGTCGTGTTGTTGTAGTCATGCGTGTTTTTAGACAAAAAAAATATTTTGAATGTTTTTTATTAAAGTAAACAGTTCTGAATTATTCAAAAAGTACGTTGGTGCGCTGAATGAAATCATTGTACGTGAAAACCAAAAGACACTTTGTGTTTGCCGCGGCGCCGCTTCAGCTGTGGCACGTGACCGCAAGTGACGTCAGACCCATGAGGCGTGAGTGCAAGGACAGCCATAGCTGGCCAAGACAAGCCTGGCGGGGAGCCAAGCAAAGGATGCTCCCTATTGGTCAGTCGCAGAGCGAACACACCGACGCTGCGAACGAATTCCAACCGGACGGAAATCGTTCGCAAGCCGTCTGCGGCAAGAGCGGCGGCCCTCTCCGCCCCAGAGCGAACGAATTCGCAGTGCCGCGCGGTGAAATTCGCAGCATGTGAAACGGCCCTAACGCATTCAAACAATCCGCCGAGGATCGCCGAAGAGTTTGATTTGTTTCAGAATGCAAAATCAACTCGCCGACCCCTCTGAGCCTGCACGTCTATAATATATAGACCTTTGTGTTGCTTACAACGGATAATCCGCTCTTAGGACCTTTCCGAACGCGAGCTGGAAGTTCGTGCCAGCACATGCTCCGTGATCGCGCCCTATGCGTACATTCCATCGAGCAACATGGTGACGCGTAGAGGGCGCTTGTTGCGAGCGAAACCCCGCCCTCTGGTTAGACTGTATTAGGTCATACACGCTTCAAGGGGGTACCGAGTTAGTATCTCACTAGTGGCATCTGGTGGCCAGAGGGAAAACCGCTCTCCAATACATTTAGCACAGCGCTGAGAGGAGAGTGCCCCACCCCGGCAGCGGGTGCAGTGCGGCGCGGGCGCTATTAATTAGCAAAAGGACGCTATACGCGCGCGCGGCTTTGTGCGTACAGTGCTCTTGTGTGTGTTTTTTTGTAAATATATGCAGAAGTCGCTTGCGCGCCGTTACATTTCTGAAAATGCCTGGAACTCGCGCGTGATCGGCGCAAACTTGTTTACCTTTTGTATTTTGTGAGAATAGTGCACGTAACTCTCCCCTGTCCACTCTCGCTATCGCTTCCCCTCTATACTTCTAGCTGTCTTCTTCCTGCCACTTTTATTGCCGCCAGCCGCAGCTCGGCTTTTTAAGATATTAATTAGATAGTAAGTCTACTGCTATTAAATATTTTATTGCGCGCCGCAGGGCGCCACCTCTGCATCTGGCTGCACAGAGGTGTCACCCATTCATGTGACGTTATTTGGCTGCCTGCACGCGTTCCGGACATAATCTAGTCTTCATCACTCCGCGCTTTATATAACATAGAACAACAGGCCTTCGGCGATCGCAGGCACATACCTCGACTACGAACGGCCGGACGATGACTAAGGCGCGCGGTTTTTCGGCCGGCGCCCGGACGATGAACTTCACCACCTGGATGTAGTAGTAGTGGGTGTAGTCCAGGACTTCCTCGCGGTACGGGGTCTGGAATGATGCGCTCACTGCCAGGTCAACTTCCTGCGTGCGAAATGAGGAGCAGCATTTTATGGTTGCCCGGTTGGTGCGCGTCGTTCATTTAATAAAAAGAAAAAAAATAGCATAAAAAGGCGAAGACGAAGTAACAAGGAGTGACAGACACACAGCGCACGCTCGCACCAACACTACGCTATGTGCCTTTCATTTCGAGCGTTTTTCTTTTCTTTAATGAACGAAACGAAAAGCACGGGTGACAAGGGTCTCATTCACGGGCGCGCGGGTGTTTAATTTTCTACTGTTCGCGTGTTAGCAGCAGCATCGCTTGTGCAGGTGAACGAGTTTCATAATGCCTCGGAAAAAGCCATTATACAGTATTTTGAATCATATCGCACGAAAGAAACTTATGCATGGCCACTAGCTCTTTCATTTTCAAGTAAACTTAAAATTTCATCAGACCGCCCTTATCGTACGCGGAGCGGAATCTTGCAGTGCATTTATAGCGACGGCTGCGTTTTTATGGAGGCAAAACGCTAAGGCGCCCGTGTGCTGTGCGATGTCAGTGCACGTTAAAGATCTCCAGGTGGTCGAAATTATTCCGGAGCCCTCTACTACGGCACCCTTCTCTTTCTTCTTTCACTCCCTCCTTTATACCTTCCCATAAGGCGCGGTTCAGGTGTCCAACGATATACGAGTCAGATACTGGGCCATTTCCTTTCCCCCAAAACCAATTATTATTATTATTAGTGCATTTATATTCATCGTCATCTGCAGCGCAGTTAGCAGGCATGCGATATTTTTAAAGACTGTATTGCAAAATATGGTCCTGCCCGCAATCTGCTATTCACAGGAACGAACGAGGTAACTGAGCTAATCGTCACCTCAACAAGCATATTACGCACTCGGAACAAATTTTTGTAATTACATAAATTTCGGTGTACTGAGACATGCGGTATAGTTTTTGATCAATAAACATCACAAAACCGTTACTACTGCGGCATGCTAAAGTCAACAGTTTTTTATTTCAGTTTTTTACTTACTTTTCTCCCAAGCGAATGATCTTAGTGTTCGTAGTGCAAGTGGGGCTACCCGTGTTTCATCCAGTGCTTCATCTACAGGGTCTGGAATCGCTACTGTGACATGCACACTTGTACCTTGCACAAATAGGGCCCGCGACAAAGGTTCGTGTTTTCCTGCCACCGCAATGACTTTGAGGCTCCTTTGTTTTGCGTGGTGTCAGAAGTGGGATGAACACAACATATTGCAGTGTATCCATTCACTTGCCGGGAACACAACAAAGCGGTCAGATGACGCCCTTGTTCTTGCGTATACTTTCACATATGCAAGAACAATGGAACGGATGAAGCCTTTTCTGCGGTCGGCCGAGTGCGAAACAGAACCCTCCGTAACCAAAGGCATCTGTACCTGCGATGCCGCCATCTTTTCCTTTTGTTGCCGCAAAAAAATAATTGGGGGCACATATCAGCCTAATCCGATTGGCGGTTATTACAGCTCCGTAGCGGTAAACTCCGCCTGCGGATGTCGTGAACAGCGCCGTTGACTAATATGTCACAATATTTTCCTACCTGACCACTTTGTTGGAGTGCTCGTAATGGAATAGTGCAGGCAAAAGATGAGCCGGGGAAGCGGTCGACCTTGTCGAACAGGAAACACGTGCCAGGTGCACGATACAGCAGGAGAGACAGAATGCTCAAGACGGAAAACGATTGTGTTGGGGGAAGAGAGAAAGGAAAAAGGAAAGAAGAGAAAGAAATCCGCAGTTTCGAGAAGAAGAAAGGAGCGGGACCAAAAGGGGTCTCGTGGAGGAGGCGTAACACCGTCGGCTTCGTTACAGACCACACTTCTCTGCACACGGTTTACGCAAAAGCGAGGCGGGCCTCGTGCCTGTTTTGAGGGCGCCGTATAGACACGAGGAAGGAGACGGACTCGCAAAAAGGGACGGCGTGTCGTCGGCGCGTCAACAAAGCCGTCAGGGAAGCGAAGCGCGTATGCTCGCTTCGCGACAGCTTTACACCTCACGAGCTAGCTGAAGCGCCCGCGCTCGAGCAACGTCAGATCTTGTGCCCGTAAGCGTTCAGCCTGAATGAAATGCGAATGTGCATGTCCGCTGCGACATCATGCTCACTGCGTATCGTAACGTAAACATACATTTTTTTTGCAACACACGAAGGGCCTTTGCCTTACACGGATGTAATATACCTTATGCATGCTGAGCTCACTAAGCGCGAAATGTAAAAAAAAAAATATGTTCACGTTCACTGCCACATCAGGGAACTTCAGAGTGGCGAAAGTACCGTGACACGAAGAACAAATAACCGCTGGTATGCTAGAGAAATAGAGCGACATTGAAGAGAAGCAAAACATAGCTCAGAGTTGCACAGGGTTAGGTGGGGTGTTCAGGCAAGATCTGCGGGGGTCAGTGGGACATTCCTTGGTCCTGCGTGAGTACAGCTTGACTGATGATGAGGATGATTAAGTACGTAAAAAATTGGCGGTGGTTTAGCTCCGGTTATGCCTGTAGTGACGCGATAGCTACAGCTGGCCGAGTGGAACTTGGTCACGTGACGAACCACGCGATCAGCCAAGGCGCCGCGCCGCCAGGAGCTGCTCCGCATGACGTGACCAAACACGTGACAGCGTAGGGGCACAGCCACAGGGTGGCAGCGCCGCCACCGCCGCGCCGAAGGCTTGGAATGCTACCGTAATGTAGCTATCGCTACAAAACTCTGCTACGCGTAGAGTGTGGCATGCTTTAAACATTTCGGGCAGCATGGATCCACATTTGCGGACATGCCTATACGTGTCAGCGGTGTTGTTAAGAACAGTGATACGCTTAGTTCGACTTCCTCCCATGCCCCCAGTAACGACCCCGTGAGTTCAGGGCGGGCTTGTTCTCTGTGTGCATGTTCCCCTCATGTTCTTGAGACGCGTGGTTTCAGTACACGAGCGCCGTCTCTCATCAAAGAGAAAGACGAGACTCTCCAGTGGTCAATTCGGCGTTGAATGCAGTGCGTGGAAAGGGCCTGAAACGACAGATACCAGCAGTGACAACAAACACATGGGAAAATATTCAGGGTACAATCAAGGGAAGCATTTGTTCACTATGAGGTGCACGTTGTCGTTGGTGATATTCCTGGAGTTATTTTCCTAGCTTCTTAGTGGTCCTTTACAGGATGCGAAGATTATGACAGAAAAGGAAAATAGGACAGGGACATGTGTGGTTTAGTTAAAATGGGACACAATGTTTTTCTCAAAGCAAGAAGAAACAAACAGTGAAACGAAGAAAACACGCTGCGCTACGGGGGCGAGACCAAGCAGGTGCATCTGGGCTCCGTACTATGAGCCATACTGGAAAACACAGTGCACAAGCGCATGTCGTCAAGACAAGCAAGTTCTGGTTAAGTGTTCGCGAAGTGCTCGGATTATCTGTGCGTGCTAACAAAGAGGCGATCCGTAAAATTCGTCTAAATGCAGCCTAGGTATAGTCCTGAGTTGTGAGCAATTCCGTCTGCTTAGCATACATACCGGTACTTTCTTGCGAAAAAGTCTGGGCTGCAGTCACTGACCGAGTCTCAGACCGAGGCTTATATTGGAGCGATTGTGCAACACCCACTCCGAAAGCGGGTTCTCCTACTTAGTCTGTTCGCGTTGAAAAAAAAAAGGCAGTAGGAAGAATATGTAGAGCAATATTCTCGCCGCCAAGGAAGGCTGCCCTAATGCATGGACACGAACCCTTCTGGAGACCATTCCCGCGATGCCGGTCCAGCGGCCCTTCCTCTTCGCGCCCCAGGTGGCTTCCGGGTCTCGTACGGGGACAAGGCTGCAGCGGCCGTGTCGTGAGAGCCATGCATTAGACACAGACAGACAGACAGACAGACAGACAGACAGACAGACAGACAGACAGACAGACGGACAGACAGACGGACGGACGGACGGACGGACAGACAGACAGACAGACGGACAGACAGACGGACGGACGGACGGACGGACAGACAGACAGACGGACGGAGAGACAGACAGACAGACAGACAGACAGACAGACAGACAGACAGACAGACAGACAGACAGACAGACAGACGGACGGACGGACAGACAGACAGACATACAGACAGACAGACAGACGGACGGAGAGACAGACAGACAGACAGACAGACAGACAGACAGACAGACAGACAGACAGACAGACAGACAGACAGACAGACAGACAGACAATACTAAGTTGACCCAGATTAGCAGACTATTAGAGGCTGATTCTTATTCGTCTTTACAAGTTTTCCCACTTTCAGAAAATTGTTTGAGGATATGACACTGAGAATTACTGGGGACTAACGGGGAGCCTGTGGTAAAGTACTGAAAAAAAAAGTCAAAGGAAAGCGGGTCTGTAGCCCCGCGATTACTGTAGCTGCGTGCTTCGAGCCTGGTATATGTCTGTTACGTTAACACTAGCTGCATTCCGATTGTGTGTCTCTTGCAAGCCTAGTGTAGTAGTCTAGCGTGTACCCGCCGACTTGGATTACTATTTGCCCCTGAAGAGGAAGCGTTCTAGTCATGCCTTCCACATCGCACCAAAACTTCCCCTAGGGCAGTGCAAAAAGTGGTGACGGTGGTGGCATCTACCGCATTGACCGGTAAGCTTACTCTTCCAGAGTGCGAATTTCCGGCACATCCTTGCATAATCATCAACAGGTGGCGGCAGCAACCGCAGCGCGTGAGAGTACGCTTTTTTAATGGAAAGTTACGTTGTCTCGACTTACACGCAATAGACATAAATACCTACGAGAGCAGCAGATTGGACAGCCGTAGCTCAGTTGGTAGAGCACCGGACGCGATATTCGGAGGTCGTGGGTTCGGAGCCCACCGGCGGCATGGTTGTTTTCTCTGCTGCTTTATAAGTAATTTTCTTTAGGTGACAGTTGAATCGAAGTATTAAAAAAGCAATAAAAATAATAGAAACATTCCCTGTGCACCTTGGTTTCGGTGACTGTTGGCTTCCTTCATATGTTTGTCGAACGAGCCCCCTGTCCAACCAAGTACTTATTAATTAGCTACCTAAATAAATAAACGAACGAACGAACAAATAAATAAATCAATCAATCAATCAATCAATCAATCAATCAATCAATCAATCAATCAATCAATCAATCAATCAATCAATCAATCAATCAATCAATCAATCAATCAATCAATCAATCAATCCTAATATTTATGCTGCTGCAGTTAGTGATACCAGCACTGATTTCCAATTTGCGAAGACCCTCACCTCATGTTGAAGATGTCGGCCAAGTTGAAGATGAGCGAGAAGTCGACGCCCTCGTAGACAACTGCACCGGCTGGCCTCGTTCGTCTTGACACAGAGAATGGCGAGTACTGGGGAGCAGGGTGTGCAACAGCATGAATTAAAAGATGTTAAGCAAACGGCTGCGGTCAGGCAGGGAAAGCTCTTTGTTTGAAACAGGTCTCTCTCTGCCTGCCCGAGTCTCTCCACTGGCTTTCTCTCTCAGAGATCTTCCAATGGTGGTAACCTTTCTATTGGTTAGCATGGTAAAAGGTCAACAGAGTGCTTTTTTGCTTGAATTTTGTAACATGAATTTTTATTGCCGTATGCGACGCAGCTAGACGTATTTTACGATCGTAGGGTGCGGTTGATGTGTCAGGGTGGTGCAGGAGTAAAACTGCCTTCGGAGGGGCGCTTTGCTTTTTGTGTACTCGTCTTTTTTTTTTTACGTGATTGGCCTGCATATCTCACCGACGGTTCATGAGTTTCTCAGACTTTATTGCTACACAGGCGTGATCCCGTCATAAGAAAGGCTAATGACAGACTGTTTGCCAAACTTTTAAAACACTCAAACGTACATCTTTAACACAGCAACATTGATTACTTCTTCGTCTTAAAAAAAACAAATAAACAAACCTTTGAAACCTGTCATATCGCGTCATGCTCAGTGCAACTATTTTACCATACGTTGATTGATACGTTGCCCACAACCAGGTGAGCAGGTTACCACCTGCCCACAGTGACAGGTGGCCCTACCAGAGGCTTCGGACAGACAAACATTGGCGAAATCTGAGATTGGGGATATTAGTGCTAGCGCATGAGGTTTCCTGCCCTGTAGATCTATTAATCTTCCACGAGGTTGCGAATGAATATACGATTAGAGGTTCTTTTAATGAAAAGTTTAACAAATTTGTTAAACGCTTGCGATGTTTCGTCGATCACTAGTTGTCGTGTTACGTCTTAAAAGATGTAGAGTCAAAGATAAACAACTAAATGCATTTGGCAATTATAATAACGAAATCGGACGACGCCAGAGTTCACAAATAAATTCGCCGTTGCTGTTCCACGTGTAATTTCCTATAGAAAATGACTCCGCTTTTTGAACTGCAAGATTGAGAGGCGAGTAGAAGGAATTGTTCAGGAAACCACCGATAACTTTAAATTGGTGATTTCGGCATAGAAATACTTTATAGGTCAGTTTGACATGAACTGCTTCAAGATAAATAAATAAAAAAGATAAATACCTAAAAAAGTGACGTGTGTTTAGAAAAAAAACTCACTCATAAAAGGCAAGGAGAATCTAATTGCGCCTTCTTAAATTACCAAAAGCTGACCGCTGTGCTGACGGTTGAATACTGCGAGCAGCAACCTATGATTGTAGTGAACATATGGGCAACTCTGAAGAAAGAGAAAGAAAATGTGTGTGGAAAAGAATAAGCACGTACCTCCACATACCCGACGCGCAGTTGTTTCTGTCCAAACTTGCGAATGACGGGAGATAAAGCAAGCGGCGACACAGTGTCATGAAACCCTCTTCCCTTACTCCATTGAGCATAAGTGTAGAGTTCGGAGCAGTTTTTAGACAGGAGGTTTGGGCTCATAACATCGAAGGCCACCTGTGACGATGAGGAAGGAATCCGCCGTTATTTCTCCAGGTATTCGCGAAGTAAATAGTAGTAGTAGTAGTAGTAATAATAATAATAATAAGTTTTTGGTGAAAGGAAATGACGCAGTATCTGTCTCATATATCGTTGAACACCTGAACTGCGCCGTAAGGGAAGGGATAAAGGAGGGAGTGAAAGAAGAAAGGAAGAAAGAGGAGCCGTAGTGGAGGGCTCCGGAATCATTTCGACCACCTGGGGATTTTTAACGTGCACTGACATCACACAGCACACGGGCGCCTTAGCGTTTTGCCTCCATAAAAACGCAGCCGCCGCGGTCGGGTTCGCGATGTAAAATGAAAATTGGCTTTTGGGGAAAGGAAATGACGCAGTACCTGTGTGTCATATCGACGGACACCTGAACCGCGCCGTAAGGAAAAGGATAAAGGAGGGACTGAGAGAAAAAAGGGAGAGAGTGCTGCCGTAGTGGAGCGCTCCGGAATAATTTCGGCTACCTGGGCATCTATCGTACACTGACGTCGCACAGCACACGGGCGCCTTTGCGTTTCGCCTCTATCGAAACGCTGCCGCCGCGGCCGGGTTCGAACCCGGGTACTCCGGATCATTAGCCGAGATTTAGGGCGTTGCCTTCATTTGCAAGTGACGTAGTTCTAAGATGCCAATAAGCCCGCATGCATATGAAGGAAGTCAACAGTCACCGAAACCAAGGAACATAGGGGAATGTTTCTATCCTTTCTTTAATTTGTCTTGTTGATCAATGGGAAATTAATAGTGTAACTATTTTATCGCTGAAAGATAGTTGTTTAGGAAGTAGAAGAAAAAACAACTACATGCCGCCGGTGGGACCCCAGCCCAAGACCTCGGAATTTCGCGTCCTGAGTTCTACCAACTGAGAAACGGCGGCTTCTGTCCAGTGCTCTACTTTCGGGAGTATTTATGTTGCGTGTAACCTAACCTTGAGAGTGTTCACCAGCGCCACCCATGTCCATTGCGGCGGACGTAGTAGGTCCTGTACTACCGTGTCACGTGGAACTTGATCGACCGGCGAGGGTGGTAGCTATGCGAGAACCCCCTTATGCTACCTATGCCATCAAGACTGTCAGAACCGAGGCCCTCGTTAAGATATGAAGAGTCATTAAGATTTGAATGGTACGGTCAGATCTGAACACCGCAAAATTTTTAGAAGAGGTAAATGTCACTAAGACGAATTATTATCAGCACGGCTCATATAGATGCTAGATAGTATCAGCATTGCGAAAGTGTTACCTTCGCGCTGTGCAGTCACTCAGTTCGAAATCTTTGATCGCGAAGGTCACCTAGTTGTACTTAGCATGCTGCCAATTCATTCTGCAGCGTCTAGCTTGCAAATGCGTTCAAAGACCCGACACTGACTGTGAATGACACTTGTCGGGGAAAAGCCGGATATTGGTCACATGACCAGTTAATGTGACCGCTATTTAATTGAGCCATGTGAACCATCGGTCATATAATCGATGACACGGGCTCTTATGACTTCGTATGCGATGACTTCTCTGCGTGCGTACTTGCCTGGCCCCTGTCCAAGGGGGTGACAAGCAGAAGCCTGCATGCTCCCAAGGTGTTTGCCAGTGGCTTGGAGGAGGCTGGCAGGAATACGACGTACCGAAAGAACCGGTATACCACTGATGCGCCGACTACTTTGTGCAGCTGTTGTTGTGGGAGACAAAACAAAAACAAAAAACCTCAGTGAGACGAAGCCGTAGGATTACATTGGCGCGTATGTATAGCTTGCCAAAGCACCATATATTGTCAGGCGTCCGACGACATATTCCGGCGATTTGTAAACTTTGTTTACTAACAAACACACGTATTGCCTTTCAACTTGTTTATGTACCGAAAGTTCTTGCTGAGATACTATAGTTTTCGGGATGCCTGCTCACGGAGATAAAAATTGTAGCACTGCATTTCTAATCAGTCGATTGGTATTGTTACCAGCCTTTTAACAGCGTTATATGTTACCAGCATTACTTTCTCAAAAATTCAAACATTTTTGGCAAATAGATTACATGACTACACCAAAATTTTTCCCCGCACACTCGCGTTCCGTAAGTTTTTGTTGCCGGTACACTACAAACAGAAATAAGTAAAAAGGGAACGAGCTGTCTCTAATTCACTTTTTACTTCCATATAGGCGTATTTGTGCTTAGAGTAGTACGTGTGCTTACGTAAAGCTGGTAGCTCGAACAAGAGAACTCCGCACGCATGAACGAAATCTGTTGTTTGCAGTGAAGTAGAAAGTGTACGGTTATTCACGCGTTATTCACAAAAAAAAAAAAAGCTATTTAGGAAAGGGTGCAAGTGTCCTCGTTGGTCATAAACTTTGAGCAATCATTGAATACTCATCAGGTGTTCTCTTTGTATTGCCGTTACCTTAACGTCAAGTAAAAAAAAACAGAAGAGACAAAACTGTTGGTACATTCCCAAAGTTCATTCAGAAAAGACGAGGGCGTGGGCCGTACCTGAATCATTTCGGGCGATTGGAGAGAGGACACGAAGCACAAAACATCGAGCTTCGAGAGGCCGAAAGCGTGCGTGTCTAGTGTGCGCGACATTTTCAGGCTCCATTGCTCGCCGACATCGTACTTTAAAGACAAAACAGTAATTTGGTCATCTTGAAGAGCTTGCGAAATGTTGAACAAGCAGTCTGCGCCTGAAAGTTAGAAATTTCTTTTTAATTGAACGCAGAAAAGTTTGTTATTTACATTCCCGAAAAACGCAATACATAAGTTCAGTTCCTGAAAAAAAAACGGGCTCAGAAGTTGAAGCTAAACGCGCATGTAAAAATAGCACAAATCACTTAAGTGTGACACTGCGTGAGGCTTTGCTAACAAACGCAAAAAAAAGTAGCGCGATTGAGCTAATTGTCAAGTAGCCATGGATAGGCACATTCGCAACACAAAATCATTGAGGAAACGAACGGGGCTTGGTATCAGTCAGATAGCTAAAGCTATTTACGTTAAAGTAGTACTATGCCAGGTGTGCGCACAGCGTGGCAGCGTATAACTGAGTTGGGTAAATGTTTGCAGGTTGAACGCATTATGAGGAAGGTGGGTGCGGCATAAATTGTAGGATTATTCAGATGAGATGGATCGCAGTAGACCTCCTTTTGCGACCGAAGCGACATGCCGCTGTAGTCCTGCAAACAAACACGAGTAGAAGACAGCGAATGTCCTGGCTCAAGAAAATTCGTTAATGTAGTGGAAGTGCTTATTATTCACGGCACACTGCTTTCTCCTCCACGAGGGCACCACATGTCTGTAGCGTTGGAGCATGATCGACTGCAGCTTGGCGCAGTAGCCCGTGTAGCCCCTGTCTCGAAGGGCAGTGCCGGTGCCGCCCTTGGCGAAGTCAGTCACTATACGCACCAGCTGTCTAGCGTACTTGGCGTCACGTTCGATGTTCTTATCCGTGAAACTGCTGCCACTGCCCTTCTCATCTCTCGCGTTCAAGAATGCGCCGAAGATGAAGTACACGTCGTCCAGGTGCGATGGCCTGGCCTGGTGCACCGGCAACGGGTTCCAGGAGAAGGGTCGCTGGTCTATGATGACGTGCGTCACTTCCGCTCCCAAACTGCACATGCGCTCGGCGAACAGCACGGACGGGCAGTTGTACAGAAGGTCGCCGAAGAACTCTATGGCGAAGACGTGCAGCTCTCCGCGGCCTCCTGGCGGTATCTTGTAGTGCGTGGCCAGGTCCTGCTGGAGGATGAGCAGTTCCAGGTACGTGCGAGTGTTTTCGTTCAGGCCGATTGCGTCTAGCGAGCTGTCGAACGTGACGTTGTGGGGGCTAGTCTGGCCGAGCTTGCTGAAGTACGTGTGGAAGCCCTCGAGAGACGTGCTGGTCAACAAGAGTTGGACGTCGCTGTAGTTTAGGGAGGGGAAGGAGAGGAATTCGCGTGGCGTCGAGGAGAGGAACTGGTGCGGGTGGAGGACGGCCACCGATCCTGGGTGTCGTTCCATCGCCGCCACTAAGTCGGCAGGCTTGGCGGCGGTCAGGCACGGCATCAGCTCCTTCTCGTCACACCCCAGCTGCTTGATGAACCCGCTCCACTGTCTGCTGGCGTCGAAGAGTGGCGGGAGCATAAGCGGAGAGCCACTGCCCAGTATGGCCTTTTTGATACCGTACCTGCATGGTAGTGCCAGGTTTCACAGAACATTTCGACATTTATTTAAGACGCCATGAAGTGAAAAGGATGAAAGGCGGCCGTTCTAGAAAACTGCGTTAAATGGACTGCGTCAAAATAGAGACGATGGAAGAAAATAACGTTATATGAAGAGGTCCCAGACTATAGCCGCATGAAAGTAACTGTACAAAGCCTCAACAGGAGGGACTACTCAGCACATACTACTGAATAAGTTGCATGCAACTGGATTCAAACCAGTATATAAGTCTAATAGCCGAATTTGTCTTTTTTGCCGTGAAAAACTGTTGTGAACCTAGTGTTGCTTTGTATCTAGAATGTTATCTTGATGTATTCTAATTTTAAGACTGTGTTTTTAGGATGTGTCTAATTTTCTGTTTTTTTGTGCTTTACTGTGTGTCTTATTTTCATACGGACAAAAGTAATATGAAACTCTTCGATGTATAAAATAATGCAAATTGATCTTTCTTATAGCTGTTGCTCTGCCAATTATTGTAGGGGGCCAGGGCCTTGTCAAGCTGTCTTTCACAGCTTGTAGTCCTGGCCCCTTTCTTTTCGACGAAAAGAAAAATAAACTTGACTTGACTTGACTTGACATCAGTATATTGCCTAACTGATGGAGAACGACCTTGAACCAGTTCATTAAAGTCAGTTGGGCCAGGAAGGAATGCTCTTTCTGCTCGACTTCGGATATGTTTAGAGGTCTTCATGTACGAGCTGCTGTTCTTTACAACATGATGTAACGGCGACTTGGCAGCTAAGAACTTGGTCTTTTCTTCCCTCACCGTTGTTTTTTTTCTTGAGAGAGTATCCTGTGCCAGGTCTGCTCGCTGCTGCAAATGACGTTATTATCCACAGTATAATGTAACGTACCTGCGACTGAGCTTCGGGGATAAGAGGAAGAGCCCAGCCGTGTAGGCACCCCAGTCGTGTCCGTAGACGACGAGGTCGTCTTTGCGGCCTCCTAGGACCTCGACATTCTGGTACACCCATTCCAACGCCAGCACCTGGTCGCTGAGGCCGGCGCTTGTCTCGGTGCCCGTGATCGCATTACGCAAGAATCCCAGTGCGCCGAGCCGGTAGTTTGGTACCACCACGATCACCTTGCCCAAGCCACTCAGCGTCTGGGCGTTGTAGAATGGCATCGAGTTGCTACCCCAACGCAAGTCGCCGCCGTGGAAATAAACCATGGTGGTTAGTGGGCCACAGGTCTCGTTGATGCTACCGTAGATTTTGCACACGGGCACCCAAACGTTAAGCGAGAGGCAGTCTTCCGATGGTGGTGCGCTTGTGAACGTAGCGGCCTCGGCAAGCGGCGCTGCTTGGTAGCAGGAAGGCCCTGGGTGGGTGGCATCGTAGACATGGCTCCAGGGCTTGGCCGTGTTTGGCGACTGGAAGCGGCTCTCGTTGCCAGCGTCTTGAGCGTAGGGAACTCCTTCGTAGGCGACCACTTGGCTCCATCCAATATCCAGTACCTTGCCTTCAATCCACCCTAGTGAAGTCTTGACCCGCCTCGTTTTGGTCTTGGGGGTCGTTAGCCGAGTGGATGTAGAACTTGCGGTAGAAGATACTGGAGAAGACGTCCGAGAAGTCGATGGCACCGCTGTTGAAGTTGAGCGCTTCTTCGTGGTCGATGTTGGTCTCCTTGTGTTCGGGCTGCTTACGCCGCTCGTGCTGCGTGTGATGGTCGTGGTCGTGGTCGTGGTGGTGGTAGTAGTTGTAGTGGTGGTTGTAGATTTCGCTCTCGTGGTTGCAGTCGTGTCGAGCTGAGTCGTCGCAGCAGCGGTCGTCTTCGTTGGAGTTCGAGTCAATGGTTTTGAAGTACGGCTGGTCACTGGGACTGCGCTGGTCGCGGTGGTAGGAGTTCGAAACCGCAGCTTTCCCGGCACCAGCCCTGAAAAGCTTGCTTGCCCCAGCTGCGTCGTTGAGGAGGCGCCTCCTCCGGCAGTGTCCGCGAGGCCAGACAGAGACTCATCGTCAACCAGTTCTAAGGACATACAGACCAGGAGAATGATGGTGAACAACAAGAGACAGGCTGCTGTGAATCCGTACACTCCGAAAGTTTGCTTCTTTCGAGGAGTGTCTTTAGGTTCGTCTGGCAAGCTGAGCTGCTCAGGCGGGTACCCAGAGTAAGTCATCCGACCATGCTGCTCCCAGGACGTTAGCACAAAATCGGAGAAGTCGTCTTCCTCACGATAATGTAACGCAGTCATCGGAAGGGCTTCGCATCCCTTCGTCGTCGGGAGTGGTCCTGCACGCAGGGTGCTTGTCCGACGTGAAGACAGGTGGGGCCTAAAGCGGGATGGACGAATGAAGATGGCTGCTTTGCTGCTGAACGCTGGAACACGAGCGCGGACCGCGTGAGCAGGAGCCTTGAGGTCTTCGTCTTTTTCTTCGGGGTGCTAGTGGCGAGCCCATCGTTGAGGCAAAATTTGAGAAAAGTTTTCAATCATTTTCCGAAATTTTCCGCTAGGGATACTTAGCAGCAAATAAGTGTTAATTGTGAGCAATTCGGAGGTTGCTGAGATATTTCATATTAAATCCTACCCCTAAAATCTCAAGGTCTAATGTTCAAAATTCTTTATTTAAAGGCAGCGAGTAAATCACGAAGGAGATTTTGCGCCTCTCTGCTACACTCCTTTATTTCCGGCATTTTATATTTTATGCGCGCTGTGCCGTCTGTGTAGATATTCTCTCAGAAAATTTCCCATATGCTTCCTCAGCGGCTTGACGACGTCATGCTTAAAGGGACACTGAGGAGAACTCTATCATTTTTTTTTGTTAGCAAAATCTGATAGTTCGGCATTTCATGGCTTTGTTGCCGCTTGTCCGGGCGCGAAAGATGCATTTATTTCAAAGAAATTTGGATTCGAAGATGGAAAAGTTTTTCCCGCCGCTCTGATTCAAACTCAGGGAACTCTTATGACGCCACGGCAACTCTTATGACGTCTCAGAACGGAGTGACGTGATACGTGACGTAAACGCAGACTCCGTGATTTCTGACGGCTAGCGGTGCGGTGCGCAACCATCCTTTGCCAGCCTCAGAGATTCATGGCTTCCATGAAGTAAGGAAAATTCTTCCAAGGTGGCGCCTCTTGTCCTAGGAAGTCACCACGCTTGTACTTGCGAGATTGTCCTGTGGCGGCGACACCTGTATTTTGGTTCTTGCTATTTTCTACATTACAAGAGCTTTGTTTTCAGTAAGAGTGGCGTTTTTGTGATCAGGAGCTGCTATTCTATCGATACAAACCAACTTCAATTTCTCCTCAGTGTCCCTTTAAGTGAGCGCTGTTGTTTCCTGTAAATGCCATACTTTTCAAGTAAGCAATTGAGACTACTTATTAGAGCTCGTTGTCTTATTCAAGTGCTTTCTGTAATCTAATACTTATCATGCCTTATATACCATGACTGTCTACGAGGCACTTGGGAGTGAATCTGATCAGGCCAGGCAACACTGTGCCGAAAGTGTTTGCACTTATGTTATTTGCTTTTAGAGTTAGTGCGTTATTCTCAACATGGTCCGTTTTTATCAAGGCATTGATTTTCTGACTTGTTATCTCTGTGGTTATTCTCTAAGCTTAGGTAGAATAATACTATATATGCCAGAATAATAAATCCTACTACAGTAATATATTTGTTTTCATTCGACCCTTTGACGCTTTCATCAGATCCTTGCCTTAATGGGCAATCGCGGCGGCGAACCTTAATCGAACTGGAATAAAATCTGAGCAGAACCGTCAAATTATTCCTGGTCAGGTCTGGTCATGTGCGACAAGCACTTAGCTCAGAGGTTTAGCATTTTCGATAATAAGGTCAAATATTTGCTTTCTGTAGATCTGTCCCCAAAGAATGACGTCTGTTCGACTATCGACCTCTAATCGTGGAAATGTAATTGTCGGCACGTTCCTACTACCACGTAAAATTAATTCACTTTTGTTGATTATCGCGAAGGAGCTGCCTTTTAGGTCTTAGTTGCTTCGTAAGCCGCCTTTTGCAATTTTGTGTAAAGAAACTAAAGCGTGCCTGCTCTACCCTGGATATTTTTGGGCTAAGGTTGAAGCACAGGATATTGCAATCAGCTAGTATTTTGATAATTAAATAGAGCATTGTATGTGAATACTTTCTTTCCGTTTAAGTGCTCAGTTGAACGTACTCACTTCCCTAAATTCATTTTTTTACGTGCCCTCTTCTCTTTGAGTCATTTTATCTATCTTGGATTCCTCACTGTCAACTCTTTTTGTCGGACAGTTATCGTGTTTAAATAATTGCCACTACCTAAGTGGGTAAGGGAGCGCCAACAAGACCACCTATGTAGTTAGTTGTGTGTCTTTGAAAAGGCAGCGTAGAAAACAGTCAGCATCAAAAGGACATTAAAAAGATGGAGCCAAAGGAATGCAGGGCAAATGTAATGAGAGGAAGAAGCTAAACAATTTTTCACTGTGTCGTGCAATGCTGCTTTAAGAATGGTGACATCTTATTCTTAGTCTATCATCACAACAATGTGTTAACTGCATTTGCGAATCTCTTGATAAGTATTGTGTAGAGGCAAGCTAGGCTGCTGGAATCTGCATACACCAGATGCCGCAGATTTCAAATAGATCCGCCAGGTATTGTGGCTCTTGCGTCACTGCACTTGTTTCGCTGACTCAGTTTGCTTACCTGGGGGAGAACCTAGAACAACCTACTCACTGAGAGAGGCTCCACTACAACCTTTAGTTATACATGACGAATTCTACCGCAACATGGCTCTAGACAAAGTTTTCATTCTGTCAAACAAAAATCACAACCACTGATTGCTGGCTGTAAAATATTCGCACGGAGAGAAAATTCGGTGTCCCTTTACCCATATTCTTTATATTTTCATATACCTCGTCCAGAGGAGCTCTACAACTCTCATAGCAGAGCAGGAAATAGGTAAAACGCGCACTGGCTCCGTGATGGGAACTGAATAATAAATCCTTTATGACGTCCTGCGGAGTCTTGAAATGAACGCTTCGTCGGTGTCAAAGAGGCGCCTTCGTAGCATGAATGAATGATGACATCATCATCCTGAGGCTGCAGGCAGAGAAGGTGCCGCTTGCCACAGGAAAGCAGATTGCCTCTTTGAAGCGAAGGTGTAAGCCTAGGATCGCGGTGATACCTTGCGGCCGAGAATCGTGAAAGGCTGTGTCGTAAGAAGAAAGGTTACTCTCGGCCAGCAAATGGGAGCGCTTGAAAAAAAAAAAAACGAACATGCGCGAGATAACGGCTCCATACGTAAAATAGAGGAAGGAGCATAGATGACCAGTACGTTCATCCGCCGTTCCGGGAACGCTGTTGTCATACTGCTTCATAAAAAATGGATGTGGATTGAGGTGCTTGCATGTGTTGCTATCACGCATGGCACGCTCTAAGAAGCCTGTATTCATACTTGGTTATTCGGAGCGCACTGTGTTAGAACTTGCGAAAAACATGACGCCCATCGTTTTATGCTTTCCTTGTCTTGTGCACAGGCCCTCCGAATAGGGTCTTTTCCTGCAAGGGCAAAGAACTGTGCGAGGGCTCTAGAGGTAAAGTTGCCTACGCAAAAAGCTAGCACCTTGCCTAGATATTCAACCCAAGTAGCCTGATTCGTTCGTTGATTTATCATTAGCTCCCTTACTTTGTGAATAGCAAAAAACGTTGTGAAATTTATTGAGAAAATGAGAAAAATAAAAAAAAATTGACACTGACAACGTTTTGCGACATGGATGAATGTATTTAAAGACACTGGAAATTAACAGAGCGAATAAATTGGCAAGAAATGCGAATGTTTTCTGACGGTGTAAAAGCGCGTGTATCGGTATGCGTACCTAAATGATTTTTGCGAACTGCGCTAAAATGAAGGGCAAGCTGGTTTTTAACGCCATCTGCAAAGTTTTAAAAGTGTACTCTCGAGTGACAAGCGGCGAGTTTCTCGGTTGACAGTTGAGCTCCATCGTGTGGGAATGTGACGATGAAGGAGATGAAATGATGCATAGAGAAAGAAGCGGTGTATTGCAAGGCTGCGGATTATTCTTGGCCTCCTGAGGTTCTTTTCCACTCACTGACATCGCTCAGTACGCGGGCTTTCAGTGGTTGCTCAAAACCCAGTTGGTTGATGTTAATAGTTTCACCCCACAGCTCACGTCAGTGGTGTGCACATAGAGGACGAGCAGAGCGCCTATTGCTACCATTTCATCTTAATAATAATAATTGGTTTTTGGGGAAAGGAAATGGCGCAGTATCTGTCTCATATATCGTTGGACACCTGAACCGCGCCGTTAGGGAAGGGACAAGGGAGGGAGTGAAAGAAGAAATGAAGAAGGAAGTGCCGTAGTGGAGGGCTCCGGAATAATTTCGACCACCTGGGAATCTTTAACGTGCACTGACATCGCACAGTACACGGGCGCCTTAGCGTTTTTCCTCCATAAAAACGCAGCCGCCGCGGTCGGGTTCGAATCCGGGAACTCCGGATCAGTAGTCGAGCGCCCTAAACACTGAGCCACCGCGGCGGGTCCATTTCATCTTCGCCGATTGCGTTTTCTACTCAATTCAACCTACTTTATTCTTCGGTGCTTTGGTTTCTTGTTTTTGTCTGGAAACAACAGGTACTTGATGTTTTCACCATTGTTAACTACCTGCTGCTTGAATGTGTTCTTTATTTATTTAATAACTGCAGCATTTTTTACTCTCGTTCAGATAGAATGTTATAGTTTACATTAGCTGGGACCCTTAAACAGTTCTTGCTGGGTTCCTGTAGTTGTGCTTCGTATTTTTGTACTATATGCTAAAAAATAAAACTCTGAAACCGTTAAACATCTTCGCGAGGTAGAACGTAGGGCTGTTGCTGGTATGAAGTGTTTGCGCATGGCTTCTCCTGTATACGCACATTCTGGGAAAGAGAGAGAGAGGGAGACAGAAGGAATGGAAGGTAAAGAAGGAGGTGACTACAGCAACGATGAGTGGATGTATCTATCAGCGGACTTGTTATTTTATGTGGCAACAAAAGCGGATATGATTTAGCGGTGCTCGAAGATCTAAGAAACAAGAAGTCGCGACCATTCCCAGAATTACCCGCATTGGGTTTGGCACCGGTATGGAAATAAGACAGATGAAATCCTCCCGGGTAAAAACGTGTTTCCTGCTGCGGATTATGGCCCGACAGCATGCCTACGTTTCATGAGCCTCACTTTCAGTGCGAACCGATTCACGTTTGCTGAAAACATTTGAAACACGTGCGTGTTTGTTGGCCGCCCAATTCCACTATTTTCGGTCCTAATGATTTCTGTAAAGTGCTGAAGCGAAGCACGCACAGTGGGCTGCCCGGTCGTGTCTGGTGCTTATCCGCTATTCAACTCTGCTCTGGAAGGCACTGCATGCACTAAGGTTCTTCTATGCGAATGTAACCCCATCTGTTGGAATAAACGCTACGCCTATGATACATATCTGTATTCGACAAGTCTGGCAGTGTAGCGCTAAGCAACGTGTTTCTAGAGCATAACTCTTCCACCCTCTAAGGCCGCTCCCTAAAAAAACAAACAAACAAGGGAAGTGAAATATATGTGAACATGTCTCTTACTCTCGTCTTTCCCAACGTACAGCACAACATGGGAAGCCTGTAGTATGCGCTTGGCAATGTCTCTGACCAGAGCTGGTGAAAACACGCAGGCCACAGTAGATGCATCTGTGTAGGTGGCTGTCGATGAAGAGAGCAAACAGAGTAAGCTCAGATGAGACTGCAGAGAAGCGGTCAAGAGGCGTTCGAATACACTGCATGACACAAAGGCGTGAAACACTGATGGGGCTTTCCACACTATGGTTGTGTGATGAATAGGGGCTTAAAGTGCATATATATATTTTTTCAATGACACTGCGCTTGTCTAAAGAAAAAAAGGGCCTTCGCAAAGACTGCTATTAGTACATGAGACTGCTTATTCAGCAAACATCACCAGATATGATAAATTTATCGGTGCATCAAAAGTCGGGGGCGCTTATTCATTATTGTCTTATTTGTGTGTTCGACACTTTGTAAGTAGTTTTGCAACAGACAACAGCTACTACTAAGAAAAGCTTGTAGTGAAGTATTTTTTCAGTGAGTGCAGGTACTTGGCATGTACTTAACTCCGAAATCGCTAAATTTTCACTCCGCGAATTCCTGCCTCCAAATTTGATGCACAGCTTGAAAAAAATTGCACCCATGTCAGGCTTCTGAAGAATATTTTACTGCTTTCAATAAGGGTTGGCGAATATTCCAAATGTTCGAATAGCGGAACGAATATAGTAAGTAGTTTCGCAACACGTAACGGCCACTACTAAGAAAAACATGTAGTAAAGTATTTTTGCAGTGAGTGTAGGTGCATGGCATTATACTTAACTCCGAATTCGCAAAATTCGCGCACCTCAAATTTCTGCCGCTAAATTCGGTGCAGAGCCTGAAAAAAAAAAACTGCACCCGTGTCAGGCTTCTCAAGAATATTTTACTGTGTGCGAATATTTCAAATGTTTGAATAGCGGAACGAATATCCTTTTGGATTCACTGAACGCATCAAACGTTGCATGCGCAAAATTATTCGAAACGAATAGAAAATGTTCTCAAGTTTCGAACGGTTTTGAATAACTGAAACGAAATTGAATGTGGCACACTGCAGTTTTCTTCGACCACTGTTTCATAAGCAAGGCTCACTCCGACACCGCATAGCTTGCTGCTGTGATCGGTTTAAGTATAGTTTGTGTACGAACCAGTTGGTTGTTAAACACTGCAGTAATTTGCAAGCATTGCATACTTTTACAAGAAAGCTATGTTTTTTCTATTTATGCATTCTATTCAATCCACTTTCAAGAATTTCTTGTAAAACTATGCAGTGCCTGAAATTTACGGCAATTTACATTGTTTGCAAGGAAAGTATGTTTTCTTGTAAACAATGCTGATCTTGCAATTTACTCGAGCGATCGCTTTGCTTGATGTAGAGCATTCTGCCAACAACACCTAGACTCTAGCCGACGTTGTTTCAGTGCTGAGACGAGGTGCAATGTGCAGCATATTTGTTTCCGATCTTTACTCTGAACAAAATAAGTCGTAAGTCGGCGTCATGTGTGCATACTCTTTCTTATGCCCTGCTCTTGTCAGCACTGCAAAAAAAAATGCATGAAAGAGAACCCACCGAATAAATTTATTGGTCTGCTTTGCACGTGAGTACATATAGATCGAGCGAACCAAAGTTCAACGTAAGCACCAATAATAACGAAGCGGTTTAGATGTAAGAAACCGAAGAAACAAACTCCTGAATAACTTTAGGAGACTTGAGTCAAATATTTCGATTCTTCTTTGCTATACTGTGAACGTTAGGCGAGTATGAACTAGAAAATTAAAAAAGAAATTCGGACAAATAGGCGAATCTGTTCTCAGAAAAATTCTTTCGTCGGGGCGAATAACCTGCCACGTTGTCCAACGGGACCGTTCGCAATGCACCGGCCAGTGATGGAGTGATCTCATGCAATGAAAGTCTTCTTAAATTTAGCGCCTGTTCAATAGAGGTGAGAAAACTGTTGGCCAGGATAGAAAAATCGTGCGAAAACTTCGGATTGCTAAAATGTGGCGACTCTCAGATCTCAGCTTCTTCTCGCGCTTCTAACGATCGCGTAGTAGACTAGGGCAAAATTGAGATACACTTTTGCACGATAGGATCTGAGCTGAGGTTGAAACAGTGAGTGGCCTAGTTTCGCTAGCCTGCCGGCTTATGTTGCGTGGGGCCTCACGATGTGTCGACATTTTTCTGGGCAGGAAGTACTCAAGAATTGCAGCGATCATTAATTACTAGGTATAAACTAATTAGGCTAGTTAGGAACGAACACATAACTTACATTCAAAAGTCTCGAATGCCAGGATTAGTGAGAGAAGAAAAGCTTTGAACGTGGCCATTGCAGACACTTCAGGCTCTGGGGATTTCGGATGTTTTCGAGGGACATAAAGCTCATCTTGACCCTTTTATATATAAAGGCCCAACGAAAAAAGATTTGTTTAAATTTTAAAGCATCACCTCGCCTTGCAGTAACTATCTCACCAAGCAGCTTCTCATGTTAATTTTCCAGGCCAAACTTTGCCTTTCACTCAACTTAATATAAATTTAAAGCCACGATAGAGGCACGGTTCGAGGGAGTCTTCGTCCACGACTGTTTTCCATTTATCAGCCAGTCTGCTACTAGCTCACATGCAAGCACTGGAAGCCCTGCAATAAGAAGATTGTGCAAGCTGGCGGGTTTCAGGAGCATTATTAATCATGCTGCACGCGCTGGCTTACTCGTTTAAACTTCGTGAATCTCGAACAGTACTTAAGGTTATACTTGAGCCAGGCGTGATCCGCGTCTAGTCCTAGCGACCTTAAGCACGTGAATTTTGCAGCGACTGATTCCTACCCGTACTTTAAAGCAACACCCACTTCATGTTCTTAGCGTTGAGACACAGAAGAAGCGTCTCTAGACGAACGTAAAGTTTGAGCGGTGCTTACACTAATGAAACAAGGGCAAAATAAAAACGGTCTAATGAATTGTAACTGATCAACAAATCCTTGCATTAGATAGGAGCGCTAGTGTAGGGTGAGAGTAATTTATATGGTCCGTGGAGTCTGTATGTAATCCTAGCATGAAGTTCATGATTCAAGATTTATGAACAAAGAATGGCCCGTCCCGAATCTTAATGATCCTGTGGCTGACGCAAAAAGCAGTCGTCCATCCTTAAGTCCGTTCTTTCGAGACCATTAGTCTGAGAAATCAGAGAGCGGATGCAAATGAGGAATAAATATAATTACACATTCAGGGTACGTGGGTGGGGACTTTGATGAAGCCAAGCATCTTACTTTCTGAGTTGTTTCCCGAAGCAGGAATATTATTGTGCCCTGGGAGATCGGGGAAGGGAACGCAACAAGAATGAGTGGAAGTCATGTATGCAGATAACGGTTTTTTTCCCGTTGCATATATTTTGTTTGTACATATCCACGGCAAGTGTTTATTGGCAATTTAGTAAGCTATATCCCTCCGCTGTTCTTCTACAACCGTTCATAGCAACTTGTGGTACGACCTCGACTATAAGCATTGCCTTCACAAATTCATGAAGATGCAGCATTAAACCTGTCCATGCTTGCATTAGGAAATTACCACTATTCCGAACAGTACTACACGCAGTCGCTCGCATGCAGATATGACCAGATTACAATAGGTTTTAATGACATCATTCTGCCCTCACTGCCAGTCATTATTTCGGCCTAGTAAGCTGGACAAGCATCAAGCCGTGTTTTCTAAGCCTAATTGATGCTGTTCCGCACAGAGGGAGCTAGGTGGCGTGCTTTTTAGACATTCACATATATTGATGAAACTTAACTGAAACCTCTCCTGTAGGTTCACGTCGCTATCTTGATTATTTGTGTCTAGCTGTCCAGCCGTGTTGTGTTTTATATCCAAAAACTTGGTACAGTGGCGTCTCATTTCACAGTCCCTCCTTTATCACGTCCCTTACAACGCGGTTCATGTGTCCACCGATATGTGAGGCAGGTACTGCGTCATTTCCTTTCCCTCAAAACCAATTTTCATTTTTTTTATTAAGGTTATCGGTATGCCGGCAGCCCGGCATTTGCATGTCATGCCTGATACGTCACAAACATTACCGTCTCGTTAACATCCACTCCTGGTTTGAAGAACCAAGAAATGTCGATCTTATTTTCGATCAGTTCAGGCTCTCTGTGAATAATGACGTCGCTTTTGAAAACTGAAAAATTGTAAGACATTGTTATGAAAATATTGAAGATAATGGTCCATTATTCTGATAAGCAGAAAATTTTTCTTTTAAAGTGTTTGCAGCGATCGTATCGAACACTTAATAAGACGGCTATAAAAATTCAGTGAGAAGTGCTTTTGACGACAGAAAAAACTTGAATAGAAATAAAGAGTACAAGACTGCGGTCGGGTTATCTGCGAATATATTGATTTTATAGTGAAATCTTTCATTATATAAAAAAATGGCATTCATAAATGGTTTCCCGCTCAAAAATGCTTTTGTCCAGAGTTGCTAGGTATGCCTGTGCTTTCAACCAAGTTCTGGTTTCAGTTCACTGTTCCTTTTAAGATTAATTTTGCTTCGCTGAGTACATTTAAAAAACGTTCGCAACGAAGGTAGGCAGGTGTCAGAAATATAATGTGGCTATCTGCTATAAACTTTCACAACCTGCTGCAGATGCACTTGAAAGAGGCAGCGACAATCCACTTATCGACTCAGCGACGCAGCTTGCGATCAACGTGGGTCTGCCTATCTAACTCTGCAGGTAAGCCGAAAACTTTATGCGAATCAGCCAGCCTGGATAGTTGTTTCTTCACGCTTTGAGTTGTTGCTCGAACTGCCTCAGATATAACTGCAAGCCATGCAAATAAATTGTTGATCCGCACTACATAATACGATTTTTCATGCTTTGCGACTACCACTGTGAAGACACGATGAAAGTTACGCGTTAATACGCGATTGCAGAAAAAATTGTTTCCAGCTGCACTTACACATTCTACCATATCATTTTTTTAGTCACGCCGAAACGTAAAGGCTGAGGCCGCAGAACTTGTGGCGACATCTCGCGAAGTCACGTCTGACGAAACGTAGAAACATTGCTGAGGTGTTGTAGAATGTGCTTTGTCGGTCTCCTGACGCGAAGGCAGTTCCTATAGGTATAACGCGTTTGTATAAGACAATTATCTGTGCTATTATTCATGCCAATACTAAGGATGACAGCCGCGTATTGAAAGAACTTCCCTGAAGGATTTTAGTCAAGCGCAGATTTAGAAAATGCCCCCCCCCTCCTAAAAAAAACGTAGCTCTGGTGCATCTCGTTCTCATGGTGTTACCTGTACTACGGTAACGGTAACCGGTGTCGGTCAAGTTAACGATCACTTTTGTTATCTGGCGTCGATTCTGTTACCTGTGCAATCATACATCTCCCTCAGGGTTCTGGAACATTAACGGTCAGAGAAGATCTGACAGGATGGTTAGGAGTTCATGAGGCAAATATTCAGCGTTAGTTGGCCCAGATTAAGGGAAGGATTAAGGATTAAGGGCCCGGGAAAACAGAGTACAGTTAGGGGAAGGTGGGAAGAGGGGGGGGGGGGTAGAGGTTATTATTCTCAGCACGGTGTTATGAGCTCATTTCGCTTCTGGAGCGGGCGAGAACGCCAACGACTACTACGCCGAAAAATCAGAGTAGGATCTAGTAAAAAGCTAATTCTGCACATAGAATGGACCCGCGAGATGGACTGAATTAGAGACTTCTTCTGACGGCCTTGGAGTTGCCGAATGTCTGCAGGACTTCGATTTTGCTGTTTGTATGTTTTTAATCCCGCATGTAAAAAAAAAATGACTAGCTCCACAAGTCCTGTCCTCAATTCAAAAGACGAAACTGGCGACAATAGAGGTTAAACAAAATAAAGCAAGACTATGACCTAGTTAAAACTTTATTCACGGGTTTTCTTCCGCAACTGATTTTTGCGGGCATTTCAAAATTCTATTGAAGACGACAACTTCAGTGCAACGAAAAAGCGCTGAGATGTTTCTGAGTGCTACTGCATTGAAGGCAGTTGAGGCAGTTATTCGAAGCCTCGCTGAAAGTGTGTGCCATAAGGCCATAATTTTATTTGATGACACGCGCTTGCATATATCCGCATGTTTTTTTTTCTTTATTTATTCACAGGCATAAACAAAGCGAAGACATCTTGAGCTAGAACAGCTGTATCACAGCAATTGTAAGCAACTAAATATTCTACGCGCTCAATTACTAAAACTTGTAAAAAATTAGGGTGAATGTGAAGACATGCGTTACTTTCGATGCCGGTTCATAGCAGAGGATGATGACCAGTGACATAGAAGGGAAATAAATGACAGCCTACAACATGATCACAAGACCACCGGTGAGTATATCGGACATTGATCACGCAGATGACGTAATATTCCTAATTCCCAGCGAAAAAAATGACGTCAGACTAGACTTAGTTATGTGAGCGCCGAAGTCTCCTTACGAGGTCCAGCCTACACAAAGGAGACAACGTTTGTAAGGGCTTGCTATTAGACACAGACGCGGGCATAGGGAAATTTACGAATTATGAGGTCCACAGTGCTGCTTGCGAGATGAGTTGGCATGCTGTCCTCATGCAGCGCGAGGACGACTGGCACAAGCGCACGAGTGTTAGGAAATTATTGTTAATATTACGTGCACCCTAACTATTCTTACGGCACAGGTACAGTCGAAGCTCGTTATAACGAAATAATGGCTGTAACGAAGGAATGATGATTCCCCTTGTAAGACCTGTCAACATTGTCTTTAACAAACCTACGCCTATGACGAAGTAATCACCAGGACCCTTTAACTTTGTTAAAACAAGGCTTAGCCCTACTACGCGCCAAACAGTTCGACGTGTACTGGCTAGGGCACTGCCTTCAGCAGCATTCAAATTCGATGGTTAACCGATTAAACAGCGATCGATCTATGAAATCGATGGTTTTGCATTGAGCGAACTTGCAAACGCATGATAGGTACCGGTAGGCATCGATTAAAAATTTGATCCGAATGAATAGCCTGCCTTTATGCGAATGATTGGCTGAAACATGTGCATGAGAGCTGTGAATCCTGTATTATTTTAACTTGTTTACGCTGTCGTGGATTTTTTTCTTTTAGTTTTGCTATGCAAATTGCATTCATGTTATGCTGTACTGTGTGGCTTTGTAATGTCTGTGCTTACTTTATAAATGTAAAGGAGGCTGGTTGCGCTTGTCTTGCAGTTTTTCTTTTTTGCACTCTTCTATCATCGCTAGCATGAGAAATAAAGATGTTACTATTAAGAAGGTGAATGATTTGCAGCCACATCGCGTAAACAAAGAAAAAACAAAACGGTAAATACTAAATTGCCATCATCATTATCACCCTAACTACGTCCACAGCAGGATAAAGACGTCTGCCTCTATTAACTCTGTCTTGTTCCAGCCGTGGTCACTTTATCACCAAAAACTACCCTATCTCACCCGCCCACATGGCTTTCTGACGCTCCCTACTAAGCTTTCCCTGCCTTGGAATTCACTCCGTTACCTTTAAAAAGCATCGGTTCCTTTCTTGAATTCGCATTACATGCCCATTTGTTCTAGATATCAACTAGGATATGACTAATTCGCATTTGTTCCCTGACCCGTTGTGCTCTCTCCTTGTCTCGCAACGTTTCACGCATATTTTCCCTTTCCATAGCTCGCAGCGCTGTCATCAATCTATGTTTAACGCTTTTCGTTAGCCTTCCACATTTCTGTCCCATAGGTGAGTGCCGGTAAGATGCAAATATAATATACTTTCCTCTTGAGGGATAATATTATACTGCTATTCAACACCTCAGAGTGCCTGCCAAATGCGCTCCACCCCATTCTTATTCTCATAGTTATTTCTCTTTCCTGGTCCGGATCTGCGGTTCCTGCCTGCTCCACACACTTCAAGCAAGAAAGGACTAAACGTGCCACGGGGGTTAATCCTTTGGCAGTAAGTGCGTATCTGTAGCCATTAGTCCCTAAAAGGACGAACATTTACTCTTTCAGGATGTAATTAGAATGGGACGTCAGTCACATTTCGTCTCCACACGGTCTAACTGTTCCCCTTGATGAAGTCACGCAATTACTGCAATTTTGCCCCATTTCGGCTTAGAGTGCTAGTAGATGTATGCCCATACCACTTCCAATACTTCACTGCCTATCGATTGTTGGAGTTATGGTGTGTATAGAACTTGATTATCAATGATTTTATGAATTATGTTTTTTTGACGTTCCGAAGCACTCAGGCTACGAGGGACGCCGTAGTTGAGGGCTTCGGATAATTTAGACCCCGTGCGGTTCTTCAACGTGCGCTGAAATCGAACAGTATACAGGCCTCTAGGATATCGCTTCCATTTAAATGCGATCGCCGCGCCCGGAATCGAACCCGCGTCCTTCGGGTCAGCAGCCGAGCAACATAACCAGTGAGTCACAGCGGCGGCCGATGATTAATGGGGTAGAATACATTTGGTAATGGCTAGGGTCCATTTGGCAGGCGCGCGGTACAATGAGAAAATAATGTTGAATGTAAAACCCGCTTTCTTTACTCTGTGCGCTTGTGGATGTGTCTTGTCTTCTGGCTTTTTATGTGCACATGAATTATGACTGGTTCACACTCAATGCTCGAGACTAATGCTTCGATCGCATGTCATGGTATGAGCTGCACGGCGCATGAATGAAAGGTGAAATATGTGGCCAGAGCTGTGCCGAGCAACAAATCGTACAGTTCACACATATAGTGAGAACAATGTTGCCCACGCGCATTCGGTGCCGTGCCGCCAACTTTAGGCCTAGAGCACAAACACCACGTCACTACGGTGGTTGGATCAGACTTTGGCGTCTGTGGACTTGGCCATGGGTTCCATTTCTTTTTCCTTGCAGTCACCCTTCTCGAAACCTTTCTTCTTGTCGTTCACCCTTCGAGAAAAAAGAAAACAAAACACAGATTGTATGCACTGAAGGCGTCAAAGAAGTGCTATATGAAAAGAGGCTGACGTGGAGGAATAAGCGGGAATACCGAGGAAGTTATTGCTGAAAACTTGATAAACTGCATAACCAGCATGGCGGTAACGATGTGATTTCGAGTGTGCACGAATTAGTCAGGAGGTTACTTGCATTACTAGAGCTTTAAGGTTTGCGCGTGAGTGTTTAGGCCTGCCCAGTTGCCTGCTCTGAAATGCCTACGCAACAGGAAAAGCCATATTTAACAAAATACGATGCCGCCATTTCTTGTGGTCAACACGCAATAGCTAGTTGAGCTATAATCTGTGCACGAGGGAATTACCCTAGCGATGCCACTGAGGGCTTGTCTATAAATTTCGCATGTTTTAATCTTTGAAAGCCTTTTGCAATCCTCGTGCTCCTGCAGGCAAGTACCACAAAGCTACAAATAAGAAGTAAACGTGCTGGCCCTAGATCCTCCAAGGTTATGTCCCGCACCTGTTCAAGGAGAAGAATTTCTGCGTCTTGCCAAAGTCTTCGGCATCCTCTATGGTCTGACAGAGCACGTAACCGTTGGTCTCAGGCAGCCAAGCGGCCGACACTCCCGCTGCAGCCGCCAGAACAGCCAGAAACAGGAAAGGGATCCAGTTGCCATATCGGCCCTGAAATCAGGAGGCAAAAGCGAGCAGAGGCTACAGGAACGGATCCATCAGGACCGCGGACTTCCTTTTAATTAAAGGTTGCAGGCATGTCCTAGTCAATCAAGGAATGACATGCAACGTTTCTGAGCACCCTTGAGTGACGTGCCATTGAGCGAGCTCTTTCAACGAGGAGGTTATTGGTTCAGCTCCTCAGCAGCACGTTTGGCGTGACGTAACAAACAGTTTAACAGACCGCGTGCGAAGCTGGCGATGACTGCACCGTGTTATTCTCGTGACTGCGCAGATAACAGTGACGTTTAAACGGCGAATGCATTTGTGTCAGTGTTTAACAAGAAATGTAGCAATGTAGGCCTCAGGCTTGACCGAGACAGCGCGCGCGACTTCGTAGAAGCTGCATTCGGTGCTGGCAGCGCCTGTAATGTCGCTTTGTGAGATCGCAAACTCGGTGAGTTTGTATACTTATCCATTTAGCTCCAAACAGATTATCAAGAGAGCGCAGTTCCTCGAGCAGCGTACCGAACCTTGCCGTGCCGTACCGAACAGTAACATAACTACACCACCACACCATACCAATACCACACCATACCACACAATACCATACCATACCCATACCACACCATGCCACACCATACCATACCATACCCAATACACAGTTTAATTTCAATTCGCTCACTGTACAGAGTAAACAGAGCGTAGAGCTCGGTTGTGTTAGACCTCCGGGAACGTTGATGTTACGTGTTATGGCAACCACTGCCACACTTACTACGCACTCGGCTATCGCGTTTCCTTCCTTACAGCTTCGCAATCTAGTTCTGCTTCGACAAACAGACGCGTCGCAGCACGTGTGGAGTGGGCGCGCGATAAAAGACCGTGAGCACTGGATGGTGCTGACGAAAGGGCCTTCGTGACAGCCTAGAAGATGTTCTCTTGCCGCTGCTGCCCAGCTATTCCAGACATCTGAGTTATCTTTGCCACGCCGGCGCGTGCATTTACTGCTGCGGCAAATCGTGATTCGCGGGTTTGCAAGACCGAGCCGAACGGGAGGATTTATGAGAACACTAGTTTTACTGGCAGCAGAGAACAAACAGACGCCACGACTCTCGTCAGATGCTGGCTCCCGTCCCTCGCAGAGATATAGAAAAGGAAGAGAAAGCGGTGTAATGGGATCTCATCGAAAAAC
Source organism: Amblyomma americanum (assembly GCF_052857255.1). Taxonomy (NCBI): domain Eukaryota; kingdom Metazoa; phylum Arthropoda; class Arachnida; order Ixodida; family Ixodidae; genus Amblyomma; species Amblyomma americanum. The sequence continues at coordinate 47,458,041 of NC_135503.1, read as the reverse complement.
GTCGGCCACTCGGGTTACATCATGCATTCCGATGAGTGAGGAATTTTTACATGATGTCTCATGCTGTTGAGGGGAAGACAGGAAGCACAAAATGATTGGACAAGTATCAAATAAAATTAACCCGTATGCCTGACAAGGAATCCGGAAGGCCAGGTAACGCGACATGAAAAGAAGTTATATTGCGGCTGCTATACCATTATTGCGAAAACTGTTGAGTAAAAGGAGACACACTGTATATAGAGCGGTCACATGTGCAGTTGCTACATGTGGAGACATGTGGCTGACATGTGCTACATGTGGAGCGGAGACGCTTTGCTGAAAGGAGGACGGGTGGGGTCGGAGTGCACTAGAAGGGCAGAGTTACACGTACCTAAATGAACTTTGCACCGCCCATGAGGGCCAAAGCGGGGATGTGGCACTGACGGCACGAAATGGCAGTCAGTTGTTGCAATCACGCGACAATTAGCTTGTACCAAAGAGGCGGACGAATTAACGTTGCAAGGGAGAATGCAATCAAGATTTCACAACACACTGCTCTCGTGACCTGCTGATATTTTAAAGGCTTTCCAAACAGAGGCCGCGCCACTGTGCTATCCTCGTGTCTTCTCTAGCTTTCACAAGAAATTGCGCCAGTCGTCTTTGTTTGCGCAGCTATGCCTGACTCCCTTTATCCGATAGCAGAGCAGTCTGGCCGAGAGGATCGTCAGGCGTTTCGCAAAAGTGTCTGGCTGCCCTCGTGTGCTCCTTACGGCGAGGCTCGCACGTCCAGCCCGATATGCGGGAGTGCCTTTGGCGCGCGTTCTTGGAAGCCGAACCCATTTCGAAAGGGGCTCTGGCCTTACTCCAGCCGCAACTTAATGTTGGCAGAAAGCGCCAATCGATGTGATTTAAACTGTGCAATGCGCATCTGGCCTGCTACACGACAGCTCACGCACGAAGCTCGTGGAAAGCGGCGTAGATTTTTTGCGATAAAAGCCACGCCGAGCTCTAAAGCACCAGGCTTAGCACCCGAACATGAAATCCGGGCAAAAGGGCTGCCTTTTTTTTCCGCGCTCATTGCTTCATGTCCAGTCCGGGGCCCTGGATTTTTCCGTTTCGATTCTATTCAGACAAAAAATTTCGGGTTCGGAGACGTCGGCTTCGGGAACATATTCGGCGCAACTTTACGCCCCCACTTTGCATCGTTTATAGAACAAGGCACAACTGAGTTTGCCGAGAAGAGAGACTGAAACCATCTTATGTTTAAGTAAAATGAGCGTAGTAGCCCTTTTATGGGTAGAAGGAGCTTGAACAGGTGGCGAAAACAGGGCTAACGCTTACTAACAACTGAAAAATTTATTCTGAAGGAGTAATACGCCTGATAAGTCAAGATTTGTTCTGTATACCTAGGACAAGCCTCGATTGGGAAAGCCATCATCGCTCTCAATGCAGGTGCCAGTGACTTAGTAGTAACCGCTGTTTGTAGTGTGTTAGTAGTAACACACACACACACACACACACACACACACACACACACACACACACACACACACACACACACACACACACACACACACACACACACACACACACACACACACACACACACACACACACACACACACACACACACACACACACACACACACACACACACACACACACACACACACACACACACACACACACACACACACACACACACACACACACACACACACACACACACACACACACACACACACACACACACACACACACACACACACACACACACACACACACACACACACACACACACACACACACACACACACACACACACACACACACACACACACACACACACACACACACACACACACACACACACACACACACACACACACACACACACACACACACACACACACACACACACACACACACACACACACACACACACACACACACACACACACACACACACACACACACACACACACACACACACACACACACACACACACACACACACACACACACACACACACACACACACACACACACACACACACACACACACACACACACACACACACACACACACACACACACACACACACACACACACACACACACACACACACACACACACACACACACACACACACACACACACACACACACACACACACACACACACACACACACACACACACACACACACACACACACACACACACACACACACACACACACACACACACACACACACACACACACACACACACACACACACACACACACACACACACACACACACACACACACACACACACACACACACACACACACACACACACACACACACACACACACACACACACACACACACACACACACACACACACACACACACACACACACACACACACACACACACACACACACACACACACACACACACACACACACACACACACACACACACACACACACACACACACACACACACACACACACACACACACACACACACACACACACACACACACACACACACACACACACACACACACACACACACACACACACACACACACACACACACACACACACACACACACACACACACACACACACACACACACACACACACACACACACACACACACACACACACACACACACACACACACACACACACACACACACACACACACACACACACACACACACACACACACACACACACACACACACACGCGCGCGCGCGCGCGCGCACGCACGCACAACACTTCTGCTGAATGTGGGTACAGGCACGATACACTAAAGCCCATGGTGCGAGCGGTGGAGGAAGGATGCATTGCTTAAGAGGTGTCATATTTTAACGATTCTCTCCCTAAGGTCCTCCCACAACCTTTACCCATACATTTCGTAACACGGAGAAACAGCGCAAAAGAAAAGTAAATTATTGAGCAACCAAAGCTTCCAATTCGACGCCCTTCTGACATTCTACCTCTCACAAAAAAAGGGGAAAGTGGCACAGCTTGCCACTTATCAGCCGCGACGTCACAGAGGATGAAAGCCAATAAAAACTTGTAAAAAAATGAATCGCGCGAAGCAAGAATCGGCTAAAGCGCAGAGATAGGATGGTTTTCCGGCGGCAGGATTATTTTTGTTGCTGGAGGCGGCACTCACGAGGTAGATGATGTAGGGCATGCAGATGCTGAATGCTGAGGAGAAGGCTGACGAGGCACCCAGCGCGAAGGAACGCAGCGGCGTGGGCATCACCTCGGCCGCCTGCTGGTACATGATCATGAAGGACGCCGAACAGGCGAACTTGGCCACCAGCGACGCCGTCACGCCCGCCACGGTGGCCTCTGCGAGACAGACGGGAAGAGGCGCCAACGCAAGCTGAAAGAGTTGCAGCGTCAACATTACGGTGCAGTGCAAAGCGCAGGACACCTTCGTGTGCGTGTATGCACGCTAGCTTTCTTCGTAAAACCACCATATCGTAGCTTTGAATCTGCTTGTGCAAGTTACTGTACACATTGGACATTTTATTTCGAAGTCGCGTAATTACAACTTCCGGCTTATTCGAAATGGCGTCCTGGTCAGGTGAACATCACGTGTCGAAAAAATCCTTCCTTTAGTTCGTACTCGACATTATTTTAGCAAATTTTCGAAGAAGCCGATGGTATTATTGCACGAGTACCATCTGTCCTAATTAACTATATTGAACTGTACAGACGCATAATGAGAGGCATGACAGAGTGGAAGCATTACCTCCTATTTTTTTTTTTTTTTGCGAAAGTCCTGCGTCCTTGGCTTCAGTGGTCAGAAGCACAGAAACTAATGAACTCATGCTGAAGTAGGTGATATGTACAGGTCTTATGGCGTATCCAATCGGCAATCCGGAACAAGTTTCCTTGCTCCGCGAAACGGAAGAACGTGTTTCAATCGGCGATTTGGATTCAGATCCTCAGTTCCGATTGGACCACGATGAATATCTTGTTTCTTCGTGGATTTGGAGAGCTGCTTCGGGTCACCGTTTGGAATACACTGTTAAAGCAAGTATTAGGTGTCTATGAGCCAGTGCCTTCCTGTGTGCGCACAGTGTTCTTTGTTTGTTCTTTCCCCTCTTTTAACTTTTGTTTCCCTGCTTTCACCCAAAAGCGCACAGTAAGAAATCGTGCTTCTTTATGGTCAACATTATTTTCATTATAACACCTTTTCTTTCTTCTCTCTGAACTCCTATCTTCCTTCTTTTTTCCTCTCTCACTCTCTTTCTTTCACCTTTTATTTCGCTGCAGCAGACCAGAAACACTCTACTCGAACCAACCGCATACTGCCCACCCTCTGTTTCGCCTTTCTGTCTCTCTACTGTGCTGCCGGCTATCCGTCGTGCACCGACGACGCACAATCAGCATTGCATGAAATGCAAGAAATCTTCATGGCTCGCAAGGTGGATTGTTTTGTGAGGTGCCGTTATGATCTATTGTCTCGTCGGCTACTGTAATTGGCTGTTGTATAGACTAACCCAGATAGACGTCCCAGCTGTCGTCTTACGGGTCTGTGATAATACGTTATGGCCCGAGAGTCGGCCGTCCCAAAACTTAAATTGCGATGCACGGAAACACCGACAAAGTTGTAGTTCACTGTTTGAGAGGGCCCCCAATTTGCAGCAGATTTGTAATTAGGGAGTAATTGATCATTAAGATAGACCCAAGCGCCGCCCTAAGGCTAAAAAAAAGTTGTACAGTGTTAAAACAAACCTTAGAGTTAAAGAAAACTTCGTCCTCGCTCGAAAATCGAACCTTAGACCATCACTCATCCGCGGCAGTAGCTGCACTAACTAAGCTAACCAGGATGGCTAGCAAAAAAAAATGTCCGGGTGAGGCCAAATTGATCAACTACTCCAGATGGGAGCAAAAAATTCGGGGGTCACTTTGTCCTAAAGTGCGGTGAGGCGAAAGCCTTTAGCGCGGTGTTGCTGCTTGTGTCACTGATGTGTGGTTAAGATGTTAATTAAGTACACAATTGTTTGCGGACCTTAAATGCTGGAGACACTAGAGGGCATTTGGGAGGCATCCATGTGATTCGACGCCTTTCTGCAAGCATTCTCCAGCGTCTTAGACAAGGAAAACTACATATGCATTGGCAGGCAGTAGCGTAGTCGTTAGCATGCTGAGCTGCCGAGCGGAAGGGTGGTTGTTCGAATCCCATCGTGCACTAAGACTATTTTTTTATCGAGTTGAAGAGTGTTACGAACAGACGGACGGACACCGCATGTATGAGCCGTTAAAGGCCTTAATACCTTTTCTAGTTTCAGGCAGGGGGTCAGGCCTGTGGTGTGAAAGTAGTGTGCATTTTATAGGCATTCCCTTTAGCACACATTGCAGTGTCGTCGGTTTCGTCTAAATCACCACTCACGACTTGCTGTGTAGTGCTGTGAAGAACGAATTCTTCATGAAACATGGACACAACATGTATTAAGTAACAAATATCAAGCACTAAACTGAGCGCTGTTACTTGCACCGTAGAGACAACCTCGTAACAATGTTGTGGACCAAGGCTGCTCTACCTCGCCTAGTTGTACTTCTGACAACCCAGTGACAATGCTGTTGGCCCAAGTCGCTTTGGCTCGCCTAGTCGCAATGCTAAGTTCGCAGCTGTGTGGACCGCATGCGGCAGTGTGCATGCACATCAGCCGCCTTTCGTGGATTTATTTGGAACACTGACGACGCCTCAGCGCAACAGTTGATGATTCAGAACACACGACATTCGTATATCGTCAGCGTTTAACATTGAACAGCAGGGCTGTCTGCTGCGTATGAAAAGTTGCCTAAAAGCAAGAGTGTGAGAGTATGGATGAGAACAAAAGGGCCAGACCTATGGGTATGAAGCAGGACGCGACGCAGGCGACGCTGACCATGAGCTGGAGAGCGACGTTGGTCCAACGGCGGCCGAAGTACTCCATAGTCCACCAGCCCACCACCGAGGCAGGGAACTCCACCAGCCCAAGCAGGAAGAAGTTGAGGAACTCGTTGCCACTCATGTTGGTGACGTTGATGTGCAGCCCGTAGTAGGCGCAGCTGTTGGCCATCCTGTGTGAACCACGCGAAGGAAAAGAACTGTATCAATGAACTTTTATGGGATGGCTTGAGACAGGCGCTGAAGAAGACAAGTGTCGAAACACTTTCAGGTGTTCAAGTGGACAACTGTGATAGAACACGAATGGTGACCTAGTCGTATGATTGCAGAACTGTGCCACCAACTCTTGCCTTTGATTATTATTTAATGCATCGCTACAGTGGAGCAATTGCAGGCAGGATGAACGCAAGGCTAATCCACCTATAGCCAACAACGCAGACCTCAACCATATTACTGCAGTAGTCAGGAACAGGATTCGTGAAACTGTCGTTGCCTGAGGGCGGTTCCTGACTGACTGATGACCTCCTTCCATTGGCTATTATAATTCGTAGTGTTTCGAGTGACTATTATGTTTCAATCGAATCAGCACAGTGAATGAAAAAGAGTGGTCAACTATCGCGGATAACCTCAACCGAAAACAATTTTTTCGAATAATAATACCGCAAACTTTGCAACTCGCCGAAATGTATCATTTATGGAGCGCTTGCATTGCAAGTTTCGAATTTTTGGGGTTACGATTTTGAAGAGTGGTCCCCGACGACAATGCGATTAACGCATGAACAGAGAGGCCACTCCTACCCTAGGATGGCGGTATGTCGAAATTTCTAGTGTATACCATACTGAAAGTTTCTTTATGACGAGTCCCATGCAGCATACGGAGTCGGTGTGGACTATATGGAAGCTCATATGAAAGTCTATGGACTCCATATGACGTCATGTACACTGCATGAAAATTACATGGAATCCTTATGGACGCCGTACAGACAAGATATAGATTTTCATATATCTTTCTATGCCTTATGGTCTCCACATTCCCATAATTCCATACGAGCGGCTCATATGGAGAATTTCAGCAGGGATAGTAGTAGAAAATACACGTGATGATGCAGGGAATGTGTGCACACAGCATTTAAAGGATCATTATGTAACTGTCACTGGCCAAGGGAAGCACCTGCTAGATAAAGAATGGGACACAGCTAAGAACGTACGGCTATCTGGGGAAAAAAACTCAAGAGTGTAGGTACAGGATCTGCTGCACTATAGCTATATTCTGTTACTTTCTCCTTCATTATATCTATCCTATACCTATTAGTTTTGTGAAGCATAGGGGCATCCGCCCCAGCCGTCTTTGCTTTCGCTGCCCAAGTGTCCGTGATCAAACTGGATGCCTCGGACTGCCTTCACCGCTTCCTCCTCTCCTCTCCCCTCTCTCACCACGCCGCCTTTCTACGCTGTCCACAGGCACTGCGTATTCATTTCATCCGCTGTTCGACTTCTTTTCTCATGGGGTCAAACACGTGGCGTTCACGAAACAGATGTTCGCGCCGAGTTCGGTCCGTTTAACATCCTGGTGCCTTATTATCCACTTTCTCTTTCACAAAAGCTAGAGATAGGTGAATAAAAAACACCAGAATAATACCGCAACGAGGAGGTGAATATTTTACAACACCAGCGTTTCCCAATTTACATCGCATGCAGCGCGAAGCGCCCTCTTTTGATGGCGCACTCGGCCTTTTCACATACGCTTGTGCAAGGCTCATTCAAAATTGCGGCAGTGCGGCAGGCACGCGACGGTCGAGCGAATTTGCATGGAACAACAAAGGGTCGGGGCCAGACTTTGAAAAGCAAGGAAAAAGACGCTCAGCCATCGTCACCCCCCCCCCCCCCCCCCCTCCCAGAAGGGCTCGCTGTCGTTAAAGGGCGGCGCAACCGTAATGTCCCGAACGTGAGGCCGAATCGGAACCCTGCATTGTCGTCATCCAGGGCCCGGGCGGAGCACTTACCAGCTCACGGTGATGATGATGAGGTTCTTACGAATGCGGGCCTTGCGGAAGAGGTCGAACGTCGAGGCCGCCGCAACCTCTTTTTCTTCGGCGATCTTCTTTTGAACTTTCTGGTGAAAAAAAAAACAGCGAATATAAGAGAGAAAGGAGACTATGAGAGACAGCGGAAATGGCTCGGCGGAGAATTGAAGTCAGGAGTTTGCTCTCTCCATTCAAGAGACTTCCTCAGTTGGGGTCTCTAGAGAAAATGTGGGGCTTTTTGGCGCTGCTGCCCGGATCCTCTAGACAAATCGAGACGAAATGAGGCGAAAGAAATTGCAGGTTGTTGGGGAATGGGTAAGGAGGGCGGTGGGGATGGGGAGGTTGAGACGGCAGTGGGAGTGCTGGGAGTCCGTTGGCTTAGGAAATAGGGGAGTTTTATCTTCTCGAATATGTGCCGTTTGAAAATGGCGGTGCCCTGCGTTTGATGAAATGTTAAAGTAGGGGCTATAGATGATAACGGCGGCAGTAAAATGAGTCAACGCTACCGTTCTTTTCATCTTGCCACGGCAGGGCGAAAAGTATTGTGCATAGCTCGGCTAGGGCGCAACAGTTTAGGGTTGGTAGTCAGGTATTGGAGATGGTAAGGAAGTGCCAACAGGATGAGCATCTTTATTGCTCTAAAATTTGTCTACTGAAATCTAGTTTCATTTCGCAGAACCTTATTACTAACAAAAAAAAAGCAAGACAAGCAGAGAGGGAGAAATTCTCATCCTGGAAGGCTCTAAGCATCCAAAAGTCAATTTAGTGATAGCAAGTTAAGCGCATCTTCAGAAGATAACTTTGGAGCCTTGGGTAACAGTTCCTGTCAAGGGTCATAGTTCTAAAGGGTCAATGAGGCTTTCGAGCCCAAATTTTTAGAGTCCTAAAATCTCAGTGTATTGTGTAATCTACAAATATTTTTCCTTGCACAATAAACAACTCCGCAGCGAGGACCGATTTGCCCGCCTTGTGGCCTGTGATAAGAGCATAATACACTTAGCCGCATAATACACCCGGGAGGCCTCAGCACAGCAGATATCGTTGCGTATAAATGTCTCTTAGCTTCGAAGACGATGGTGTGATGTTTGCCAGCCACCAGTTATCATTTCTCGCCAGCCTGCATTATCGTCTCTGCATGCTGATATGAACCACTCAATGCGCCCGCCTCGTGGGCACGTATCGATAGAAATACAAACAGAGACATCTGATTGCAAACACGAACGCTTTCTTATCTGTGTAGAAAAAAATGACTGCACAGCGTCTCGTGCGCGATGTAAAAGCAGCCGCTAATGTTTTTACTGCATTTCCTACGCGCCCTATATGAAGACCACTGGAGAACAAAGACAGCGGATCGGATCGAAGAAGGCTGCGACTACTCACCACTAGGTCTGATGCAAGGTCTTCAGGCGGTTCAACGCCGTTCGTTTTCGCGATCCTGTTGAGAATGGCCATCGTGTCTTTGATCCGGTTTTGAGACAGAAGCCACCGTGGCGACTCCGGAATGAGTCTACAAAAAAAAATGCATATGTGACAAAGTTAGGCGAAAACTATTGCGAACCTGCGAATGGACTAAAGAACAGGTGTTCTTAATAACGAATCACTTTGTGCTTCTTAGAAGGTGAATTTGATGTTTTGTCTTAAGCTTCAGTATGATGTTCTTTGTGCGACTTTTTTGTCCAGGTAATATTTCCTTTTGACGCTTGTCACAGATGCAAGCAAAAGTTACCGATACTAAATTATTACGTCACAATCACGGTCTAATTGTCAGCTCTTTGATGGGGTGGTGGTTTAGGGCGGTACCACATGTACAGTCTTTTTTTTAAATCTTTTCCAGCTTCACACTTTTATTTTCAGAACTTCCGGCTTCAAACATTTTATTAATTTTTCGAAATAGAAAGCGAAGCTGGTATGGTGTTCAAACACGAAACCTCTCGCTCGAAGGGAATGACATTTGAATACATTACGATATCCAGCAAGTAATGGCCTGATTAATATGGTGCGCTCGAAACAATTTTCTCGCTCACTTGTAGTAGAACAGGTTGGGAATGGCGCAGGCAGAGCATATGAGACCCAGAAGGATCCAGGAGCGCGCCAGGTAGGCGATGAGCGGCAGTATGCAGAGGCCCACGGTCCAGGCGATACAGCCCACTCCCAGCATCAGGGTGCGCTGTTTGGGACCCACCAGCTCCAGCACTGCGCGCACACACGCGGTCACTGTGTCATCCGGGGAAATAGTTAAGGATAGAGCCAGTCCTGCGTCGTCACTACACCCGATCGTAATTGTAACGCGTAAAAGGTGGCGAGGGATGTTTTAGCTATGGTCTGCGGATTTATTCCGGCCATCTGTACTTGACTCGAATGCATCGAAATGTTGGTACGCCAGCGAAAACCTCCCCGTTTAACGAGCTCCAGAATGCGTCGTAAGGTGCCAGGAATGCGATATGCAGCAACATGCCAAGATGTACGGCCATCATATAAAAGGTTACTATTATTAATATTGTTATTATTACTTGGTGTGATAAAACAGGTGCAAATGCAGAAAACAGGAATAGGAATGAACTGCCATTCGAAGGGGCTTATCGCTTGTCTACTCCCTAAAGGGGAGGCAAGAGCAAATATGTAGAAACAGCCTGCTTGTCTGCAATTTTTGTGCGTTGCCTTAGGGTAAGCGAATAAGGTCCTCTGCGAGAGGTGTCCGGAACACCTCTGTGTGGGGCACCTTTCCTCGACGTCAGGGTTAGAACTTGAATTCGGACCCACTTGACCTAGTTCGATATCGGATAGCAGCAGCAGGCAACCAGGCCTTTATCGCAAAGCATGACTACGAAGTTGCCGCTTCGACTAGCCGATTCCATTAACGGTCCAACATTTACCGTTTGTGTTACAAGGAAGAGAGACTGGTACTGTATTCGAAGACTGACTCATTCATTGGCACTGTGCGATGTCAGTGCACGTTAAAAAAACCCAGGTGGTCGAAATTTCTGGTGCCCTTCACTACGGCGTCCCTCATAGCCTAAGTCGCTTTGGGATATTAAACACCCATAAACCAAAACCAAACTCATTCTTTGTTCACTCGGCTGAAAGAAGTCTAAAAATAATTTTAGAAGCGACGCGCTGCACAGAAAACATGAGAATTCTCACCTAACTGTGACAGCTTTTTGAATGAAGCCGCTTCGCACAGACGGCACAGAAAGACGTTCTGATTTTGTTCTTGTGCGAAGGTCTGTTACCACATGACAAGCGAAAGTAATAATCTGTTCCAGAAAAAAAAAAAACTCACGAGTAGCTCCCAACGCTATACTGATTAAATATTCAAAAATATTTAATAAATAATCATTATCATTGTGTCAAGAAATAACTAACCATTTACTTCACAGAGCAGCCGCAGGTACAATGGCAAACTAAAGCAGGAAGTGGATACCTTGGCTTCCGAACTTGCATGACTGTAAACCCATCAAATTTCAACTGCGAATCTTGCAGAAGTTGCAGAAGTAGTAAAATAACTTATCAAAAGTTTTAATAGACCTTATATGAACCGTCAGTAGAGTCTTTATAGACTGCGTAAGCAAATTTTTGCAAGTGCAGGGGCTGAACAAATAACTCTTTGAGCTAAACACCATAATGAAATGCCTTGGCCTTTCTGTGTTTATAATTTATAAAGACAATAGAAATGTTCTGCGGAGAAAAGAAAGACGAGTGCGCACGTACGCATATGCACACACGCATACGAACACACACACACAAACTCACGGATAATGTATGGCAGTTGAAATATTTGAGGCATGACGCCGGCGTTTACAAGGCGCAGAACAGCGAAGGCGATGAAATTGGTCACCAGGATTGAAGAGAGTCCAAACACAGTGGCAATGAAGACGGTCAGAATAAACACAGGCTTCCGTCCGAATCTGAAACAGAAAAAGAAATACCGCTTTAGAAGTTTATTTTCCTGCTAGCGCAGTGCCCAGTGCAAGAGTGATTATTCCTTTTTCAGGAATTTCAGAAGTAAAATTGGGGGAAAAGCGAATTTAAAGGTGTTTTAGGATATGTTTTGTAGTTTTTTGTTTAAATTAATGAAGTTTTCAGGTTGATGCAGGAAAAAATGGCCTTAAACAGGTGATTTTCCGCCTGCAAGAGAGAACTTTTGTTTGTTTGCGGATCATCAGTGCTACTGACACGGTCGGGACCAAAACTGTGCCGGTCATGATTGCGCGCAACGACAGAGTTCAGTTACCCATTGTTTCGACAAGAAATTGAAATATAAAGAAAAAAAATTGGTGATCGTGGAGGCACGAAAGTGCTGCCGCACCTTGAGCGCATGCCATTCAGGCTAGTAGCGCACAGCTGTAAAGGACAACGAATTAGGCGACTAAGAAGGCCAGCATTATTTACGCAGCAGCGGCAACAACCGCAGCAGTAACCACAGCAAACCTGACGCTGTTCGCTGTGTGCATCACGTGATCATCACAAGATTTATTTACAGGAAATTCTATGGTTATATATGTATACCTCGAAGGCGCACATAATTCGGTATAGACGCTTATTCAGCGAGGGAGTTGATCAGGAATGCTTATTTTGCCCTGGATTCCGTCTTAGATGTGGTGCGAACTGTTATAAAAAGCAGGTTATATTGCTTATAAAAATCGTCTATATACTTCATATAGATTCTATCGATTTTCTATAGATATCTCCTTCTGTCTATTCAGTCTATACACTTTCTACAGACAAAAGTCTGCGAAAATATAGGACCATAAATCTATAGATTGTCTAAAACCGCCTATAGGATTTGTATTACCTGTAGACTAATCTCTAGGATTTGTCTATAGACAGGCTATGGACTTTGTAGACAAAAGCCTATGGACAGGTTATAGACTCTCTAAAGAAATTTTTAAAGAGCATGAACCTTCCCACCACATTGGCTAGCCTAATTGCGCAGTTCGAATCTGATGCTCACCAATCCTGCGCTGATATTCGCTTCCTTTTCGTGCTGTATGGAGCAGACAGCATAAAGTTTCAGTAATAAGGCCATAATAAATATGGCTAACTCTTAACACCAGAACACTAATACCAAGCAGATAATTGATCTCTTCGAATTTTCCGCCTTTTCCTTTCAATGCTAGATTGTCGTGGCGTGGTAGAGGGAAGTCTATATTGAGCAGCATATACTAAGACACTAGTTCTGATTTGGCCCGGAAGAAACGTTCTTGTTTAAGCAAGCGGCATGCTGTAACGACAGTATAAGCACGCCTTTGAAACCTCAGTGCACTTTATTTAAAGCAAGTTTTACTCCTTGGCTACAGCTACAGTTGTACTCTCACCCTTTTTTATTTTCTACCAAGTATAGTTCTGATATGAAGACTTACAAAACAGATGAAGGGACGTAAAAAAAAGAAGAGGAAAAATACACCATCAAACCACGAGCCTGTATGACAACCGTGAAAAGAAGACTAAGCAAAGCAGGCACACAGAGCTCGAACGCGGTCGAGAGGGGCTGACTTTGCATAAGGATTTGCATGAACTCCAACTCGCCGGCTTTTTGAACTGCGGGTGGATTATTAGGAGCGGCTCACTCCTGGAGGATATCGATTGATATTTGCATGCATTTCGGAGCCGAAGAGGACTCGGTCCTCTTAGACGCACGGGAAGGGGAATTTGAATAAGTTGGCCTGCGCGGTTTAGGAATCCCATTTGGGCTCTGCCGCCCAACTTTGCGTGTTCGCTCGAAGAAGCGAACAAAGAGCGTGACCGAAAGATGGTTCGAACATTCTCACGGTTCACCTCATTTCAGCCGTCGCTATATATGCCAGCGCCCGCGCCTGTGATTAAAAGAAAATTGAATTTATGAACTTGCTGCCGTTGAGCCTTCCGCTTTTATGGCGTGCATGCATGCGTGTGAGAAAAAAAAAACGTCAATATTTATTTTTACCGGTAACAAGGTGTAAAGCCTTTGAAAATAATACTTTCTTTACTTTTGTAACCATACACCAGGCAAACATATGACCGGCTTTTTTGTTTTGATGTGCAGCCCAGGGACTTCGTTATTCAAACTTCTTAGTCGCATTATATAAATAGCTTGGCCAAGTTAAACTTGCCTGCCGCCAACCGCGGATGAAGTCAAACGCACTGCGTAAGCAACAATAGCACACGCCCCCTGGTGTAGGATCGCTGCTCGCGTTTACTCTAGAGCTTGATTGTTTAGTTGTGATTGTAACTAACAACTTACCAACTAACTATAACACTGTAATAAAGCTTGTTGTTGGGCTAATTGGTGCATATATTAAAAGGTGGGAAACAGCGCAAAAAAATGTGGATAGAGAAGAAGTTAATACGGACGCGCGCTTTTCCCACCTTCTAAGACCAACTAATTCACTAACTAGCTGGCTAACTTACTGATTGGCACGCTATTTAACGGAATGACTGACCGACTGACAAATTAACCAGCCAACGGTCTAATTACAACCGATCTGGGAAGAAAGTTTGTCGGTGAACTTTCCCAGATGACGACGCGGAAGTCGTGGGCTCATGTGTTTTTGGTCAAGTCAGGTGGAAGCAACGCCATTCCGCCAGCTTACCTGTCCGAGAGGGTGCCGAGAAGGACAGTTCCGACGGCACTGCCGACGCTTCCTAGCGTGAAAACCAGGCTCGGGAGGTGAGCTCGCTCGCACACCAAGTCCCACTGAAAAGGCAAATGTTTTGTTTTTATTGCCCGCACAATGAAATGTGAGTCACGCATGAGCGTGACCGCTGTAACTACATTGTTTTGTGACATCACGAATATTTGGGGGGGGGGAGATTGGACACCTTCAGCAGCCCACATGTTTTGTACGGTCGGCTGGAAGTCGATGTGGGTGGGCGACCGGTGCGAAGAATATCTGAGTTTTTAAATGACCAGAGAATATTTCGCTAATTGAGCGAAGGAAAATGCACAGATTATAGCCTGACGCAAAGTGTACCGTTGGGAATCGCGATAATTCCCAGTTTTTGCCTTTTAATTATTCTCTTGGCACTTAAGGAGCTCTTCTAGCGTATTGCTTTCAATTCGGTTCACGGCTTTTTTTTATTTCTTTCGCACCTTCATCCATCAGCGAATTTATTGATTCTTAAGTTTCATGTGCTTGGACTGCAAGGTCGGCTGTACAGAAGGACTTAAGAGATATTGTGAGTGCCTAGGTTCTGTAATGTGCTTGAGTAAAAGACGAATGATAAAATGAATTAGAACGGAGCAGAATTACAAGGGAATCTTTGAGTTATTCTCTCTCAGGAGGGCGGGTCGACTCTGTGTCGCTGGTGATAACGTACGTCCTCGTCACGACGCTCAAAGTGTTCACTACCTCGGGCCATTTGGTTTCCACTCAACTCGGTACCGAAGCACGTCAATGATAGTTTGAATCTCTGTGCAGTATCTCTCCATGCTATGCTGTATATGCAGACTGGCGCGACCTGTTCTGTAAATTCTCTTTCGAAAAAGTGGAGCATGCGACATGGCGTTTTTCTGTGACAAGAAGAGGGAAACTAGGGCGAACAAAGTGCCAATTGAAAATGTTTTAAATTTAAGAAGTCTAGTAACGTTCACGAACATTCTGCCGCCACTTCATTCAACTAAATTCAAACCCGCGACGTCTACACCGTTAAGGACACTGTGATCACCGTTGTGAAGTGAATTACGGTCTAGCCTAGATTTTGAGATCCGCGCCCAAAGAACTGTGTCGACTCACTGCAGTTTATTTGCGATATTGGCAGATGGTGGCGACATCTATGTTTTATTTATGGCCCTTTCTAGCTTATAAACAATTTTTTCAATCAAATTAGTGTCTTTTGTCGTTAGAATGCGGTGATCTTGTGATACAGGCCAAGGTCAACTTTTCCTGTGTCCTTTGAAGGGCCCAAATGTGTTAGAAATCAATCCTCCTTTCCGGCTTGCCTAATAAATCCTAGCCCAGGTGAACAATTGCTGATTAACAATCCCCTTTTTAAATCATAAATCTTAATTTATATGTCTACGCTGATAAGTTACATCACTATTTACGTGTTTCGCGTTGCGCAGTTAATGACGCTTATTAGCTAATGAGGCTGACCCGGTTAGTTTTTTTTTTTCGGCGTGTTTTCTATTTACCTAGGGTTTGTGGCGTACCTATTTTCAAGCTCCACTTCATGCGCGCCTCCAAAGCGAACGTGTGCTTACCTCTGTCTTTTACGGGAATGCTTTTATTTCTTTGTTGAGAACCTTTCGGTTGGGTTGAGAGCATAATTAGCCCGCAAACGCTGAAAAGCGAGTGCAATTTCAATATTTACTTATGGCGAGCAACCCCAGGGTAAATATTATCTCCTTTGATTTTTTTAAATATTTTCTCTAGATAGCCATGCTATTCAAGTCTCAGAATCGCCTACTTTTATAAGGGCCTCGTGAAAGCAAGCGCACATTTCTTTTATTAAACAAAGATTTAAACACCAGGCTTGTTAAATTTTCTGCGAATAGAGGATAAATCGAGTAATTTTGGATGAGCATGTCCGCTACGGCATAACTGTGACGGTAAATGCATTCTTTATAGTATAGTATAGTATAGTATAGTATAGTATAGTATAGTATAGTATAGTATAGTACAGTATAGTATAGTATAGTATAGTATAGTATAGTATAGTATAGTATAGTATAGTATAGTATAGTATAGTATAGTATAGTATAGTACAGCACAGTACAGTATAACAGTATAGTACAGTATAGTATAGTATAGTATATCAGCACACCCTGTCTGAGCCCACATACATCAAAAAGTGCATTCAAAGTGATGGCGTTCATTTTGAAACAATTTCTGCAGTTTCTTCACGATTATTAAAAACGAGAAAACGTCTGTAACTAGTAAAGAAAAATACCCCTTTCTTGCTGAACATGCTTTTCTTCGCCATCGATCTTCAAGGTTAAGTAAAAAGGCAAGAGCGCGGGCTAGTTTGTGTTTCATACTGAGGAAATTGCATTAAGTGGCACTGAGCGACGTGAACACAGACAGAGCGCGCTTCGTCTGTCTGTGTTCACGTCGTTTTGTATCACTTGGCGCGATTTCATCACTAAGGTTAAGTCATACCGCTGCCATCTTAGCACATATTCTTAAAGAGAATTTCTAACGCTCGAATGCATCGCGGACTGAGGACGGTCAGGTTTAATGCTCATGCCATTAATTCATTGCACTTAAAGCAAACATACTGCTTTCAACCTTGTTTCTGCGAGAGGGCTAGGCCAGTGATCACAATTAAGTGACACTCTCTAAAAACGACACTACATGCTGCGCAGCGATGCAGTGACAGAAATAGCTGCGCCCCACTCCCCCCTCTCCGCTGTTCCCCGGAGCCCATAGCCACTACAACAGGTCGCCCACCACACGGCCCATATAACACATAAAAATACATCACATAAAAGGAAAGGATAACAAGCTGAGAACATACTTAGAAAGAAAATAGATTAAGATGGCGAAGATTCAAAATAGTTCTGAACGGTAGAAAGCAAAAATGGAATAAATGGGTCATGACACCCACAACTGTGACCGAAATAGTCCAGGATACGTTACATCTGAGCACACCTCTCGTCTGAATGCTGTGGTGACTCGGAATAAGAAAAAAAAGTTAAATAAGAATTTATCTTCTCCACTACACCACATGTACATGGGCATTAACTAATTCGACGTTTAAATTAGCTAGGCGAGATGGCTTCTGCCACCACCCCGGTTCAAGAGGGAAGCCAATAACATCCATTCGTCTATCCATCCACATAGTCATGTCCCACTCAATCACATGGATACTCAGGACACATTTTCGAAGACGCCCAATCTTCGTACCGCCAGGAAAACGTTCCAGTCTTGTGGGCGGAGGCCTCTGAAGATGGGAGCTTCTGTTTATAACGCACTACGCGCCACACCCTTTACATACGAGAAGGTCCCCTTATACAACTGTCACTGCAGAAACACATCTCACCTGCGTGGACGCCGTGCTTTCGTAGTGGGTGTCGTCGTACGCGAATTCCGTGCAGGCCACCTTCTCGACACCGTGAATCTCGAACAAGCGGCTGACGTTGCTACGCATATTCGCGAAATCGGCCGCAGACAACAGACCGTTCACGAGGCTGGCGTTCATGGAGTCCAACGCGTAAGTGCTGCACTCATCGTCTGTCACCAAGAACTGACGCAGAATCTCCGGCTGCCGAATTTCGCTGAGGTTGAACGTGGCGGCCAAGTCGGGCAGGACGCACGAGTGCTTGGGCACGGACAGCATAAAGATTTGGTTCATGAAGTATCCCGGCATGAGTACTGACGCCGGCGCAAGGTAGGCCCATACGAGTAGCCGCTGGAAGCGACCGTAGCCGCCCAGTTTGTCGATCACGTCCTCGAATTCCATGGCCCCAAGTCAGTCCCGAAGACGGTCTTGCACGCCTGGTGAACAGGAAAGCCGTTCGCTGTTAGGTAACGCCCACTTTGCACTGCATAAAACTCGATTAAAGCTACGGAAACGCAGTTATACACCAGCGTTCCCGGATCAGAGACGCCTGCGAAACAGAACGGGGTTAGGAGCATTCAGAGCGTCGCTTTCCATCCTTTCGCAGGTGTTGGCGGCGGAAAAGAGCCGCATAAAAATGGACCTGTCGAGAGCAGAAGTTTACTTGCATGGAAATTTAAATGCCATAAAGCGTCAATACCGATAGGTCTAGTAACCACACAACCTGACGGAAATACGCAAATTTGCGCACAGGTTACCGCTGGCTAAATTTAACTAAAAGGTCCAGTAACGGATGCACTGTGACAGACACTCGTCAGATGTGCGTGTTTAACGAACAATTAAGAGATTGATAAATCAATAATTAAAGAGCCAGCGATAGAAACAGAGGGAAAGAGAGAGCGATGTGTGGTGAGATGCAGGGAACAAGGTCACTTAACCGTGAAACATACCGAGCTGCTGCTACAGGTGACCACCACCTCAGGAGCCTGGCCGGCCTCTTCACTGTCTTGACCGGAAACACTGCATCGTCATGGCGCCGTCTGAGGCGGCTAGCGCGTGAACACTGATCACAGGAATCGGGGACACCCGGACAAGAATGCGACAACGTCTCCGAATCGTGCTGTTGTCCTCAAGTGAATGGTAGCGCGCGGAAAGTTCATTCGCGATCAAAACTCTAAAGGGTACCGCGGCGCCTCCTTCGCGACTCCCATTGTAAAATAAGTTGGCTCCAAGGCGCTCCGCTTATCAGTCGCCTATTGACGCTCGTCGCTGCTCCCTGGTATCGGGCTGACTGAGGCGAACGCGCTAAAGATTACCTGAGAAGGAAGCCACTCGAGCGGTCAGTACAAGAACTTGGCAAGAGGGAGCGGCTGGCTTGGGGGGGGGGGGTCTCTTTCCTCAGAATCGCGGCCAATGCGGGTCAGCGTCAGCCATAGTCAACAGTGGCAGAGAGTGCGCTAGCTTTGGGGACAAGATAATAGCAGCCCGCGTCTCCACACACACTCCGCCTCATATCTAGAGTGCGGTGGCGTGCTTATCGGTCTGAGCCGAATGGCCTGATGCGTAAATAGAAGAGCGTGCGAAAAGCGCATTCAACAGCTGATAAGTTGGCCGCCTAGACGGGTTCCAAATGTTATCTATCAACTCTTACGCGGAACGAAGCCCCCAGAACAGGTGACTCGTGGTGCCGAGATTGAGGAACGATATTTGCCCAGTAAAGATTGTATAAGCACTCTGTTATGAACAGCAAATTTCATAAGTGGCATTCAAGGAACTTGTTCCGGCCATTCTCACGAAGTGAAGCAGGCATTACTGGACACTGCACCATGTGTGAACAACTGCTCATAGACCATAACGTTAATAAATGGTAACAGACGCCTACTGTATTAACAGCTTACTATGCGGTATTATTGCCATGTTAACTGCGACCCTTTTACCTCCACTACCTGGAGGTCGTTTAGTATTATCCCTCGACAAAAAAAAAAAAACTTGTTTTCCCATGTGCCCTTGCATTGGCAAAGATTGAGTTTCCTTATGGCGGGCCTGGTTATTTTCAGGGTTATACAAGGAAACTCTATGCATGCTCCATGGATAGCAAAATGGTTGCTATAATGAAAGAAGACGCCAAAATTTTCGCAAATAAAAGGGAGAGATAAATAGTACGCGACAAAAGCTGCCGAAACATTTGCTGCGAATATATTACACCACCAAGCACGCTGAGCTATGATGTTTGTACCTGGTGATTTAAAGCCAGAGGATATAGTTGCATGCACAAGCAGTAAAGCGATAAGCTTCAGTTACTTGTACGTGGTGACAATTTCATAAAAATATTTTGACCTCCCAGGGTTAAAGAACCACAAGAGGTCTAAATTAATCCGAGCTCACCATTACAGCGCCTCTCATAGGCCACGTTGAAACCCGCAATTTACAATTTACTGGAAAATATATCCTGTGCAATAGTAAGGAGCGGATCTTTATTTCTGCAGCTTTCGAAGGAGCCCGCGATGAAAACAGCGCTTTTCCGTCTGTATCTCAGACACACTCAACCTTGAAAGAGAGAGAAAGGTTGGAAGAATGGAAGAGAGACGGATGTTGACTGGTTGGTCGTGCGCTCAGGCGCGAACGATCATGTGTGGAGGAAGTATTCCAAGTACGCGTACTCGATGGCTGTAATGGTGCCTGTTATTTGTTCTGTATCCTGCGCGAAAAAAAAAATAAGAGACAAAGCTCTGCCCGACAAACTCCGTCTTACTGTCTACGTCGTTCATTTGTATCCGTGCTTCGAGTGGAGGAACGCAGCCTGAAGAAGGTTGTAGTTGCGCGGTAGAAATAACGCATTAACAGAAAAAAAAAGTAAGCTTCGCTAACGAAACACTAGCATCTTTTGCCACTTTTCTGCCGCAGGTTATTTTAAACGAAAGTGCACACTTAGTTATTAAAATATTATGGGTACGCTTAAGTCACCTTAAGAGCGGAATGCGACAACATTGGAAGCAACGTTACTGCGACATGTTTCTGTGTCTGCGTCAGATGTCACCACGTACACAATGATGTCACGGACATCATATCTTTATTTGCACACACATGGTCGTGCGCTCAGTGAGTCCGCCGAGAACTTGTCGCAACGTGCTTGTCTCGGCTTTTTCGGGTTCCCCGCTGCCCCCTTGTTTTTCAGTTTTGAATTTTCGCGCCGTGGTGACGTCACCTTCTGACGTCATCGCCCTCCCAATTAATCAGCGACTTCTGCGACTAACGTAGGACGCGGAATCATATGTTGGGGATGCGCTAAGCAGCACTCCACATTTATTTCTTTTTCTGTATTTGAACCTCCGACCACTATCCTTTCTCACTATTACTCCCCCTTTCTTTCCCTCTCCCTGTCCTTTTATTCCCGCTAGTCGCAGCTCAGGTGCTTCAGGTTTCGATGGCAGGTGGCGCGACTAGCAACATCTTTTCTTTTCATTGTTATCTTATTAATAAATACCCACTAACAACAGCAAGTGCCACGGTGGGCAGGCGACAACTGAAAGGACACGAATTAATTTATTTGCCACCTGCCTTGGTGGACTTGTTGTGATGACGTCACAAGGTCGCGTGACCTCTCTCGACCAATCGGCGAGTATTTGACAGACGCAGGACGTGAAATCGCATGATTTGAAGTCCAATGTTGTCGCATTAAACACGGATGCTCTCCGGAGAATTTCATCTTTCCACCTCCTTTGTGTGGACATTCGGCATGGGGTAATTTTCATAAAGAAATGTCTAGTCAGATAGTATTTAATAATCAGGCCTTTAATTGGCAGGACAGATGTTCAGCCGGCTATAGTCGGATACAACTCAAGATCGAAGAAGCTTTTCCCCGTCAAAGGACCCTCTTCCAGCCAATGGCGTCGGCCGATTCTCATCACCCTGCTAGCGTGACAGGTCTGCTATGTTATCAATCATTTTTTACCGATAAAATAATTCCACTATTAATCTTCAATTATTTAACTTCAAAAATAAATAAAAAATCCCCTATGCTCCTTAGTTTCGGTGACTGTTAGCTTCCGTCATGTATGCCATAACGAACACCTCTTTACACCTCACTTGTCAGCCTAATGCAGGGAGTGGCAGATGAAACGAGAGAGTCCTCTGTCTGCAATGTCGCGCCGTACCTTGAATTATCACACAAGCAGGATCATGAGAATCAGCCAACGCCATTGACTGGAAGGGGGTTCTTTGACAGGGAAAAACCGCTTCGTTCTGTTGTATCCGATTATAATTTTTTACCAATATCGCAGGACCTCCTAACAAACAGTCGTACAGCGCATTATGACAACGTGAAGAGCCGAAACTAGCGAGATTATGTGCATGCGCACAAAGTACACATGGTTTCCAAACTGTCGCAACGATCTCCTTTGTGACGTGGCGCTGTGCAACTCTTTTCTCTACACTCGTGCAGTACTGTTAAAAAATTGGCTGGCCGTACACCTTGCATTGTTAATAGAGCCTACTTCAACTAAATAGCATTCCTTTTTTGTTCCAGTCACAGCTTTAATTTAGTTTTCTGCCTGCATTGAGCTGCAATTCACTCCAGTATGTAAGCCGCCGTGGTACTATGGCGCTCGGCTGCTGACCCGAAACCGATCCCGGCCGCGGTGGTCGAATTTCGACGGAGGCGAAATTCTAGAGGCCCGTGTAGTGTGCGACGTCAGTGCACGCTAAAGAACCCCAGGAGGTCGAAATTTCTGGAGCCCATCACTATTGTGTCCCTCATAGCCTGGGTCGCTTTGGGACGTTAAACCCTCATAAACTAAACCACTCGAGTATGCAGATTTCCGAGCTTGACATGTACTGCAGTACTCAAAAACCACGTTTTCCTTTCCAAAGCAGCTTATCTAGTTTTGGAATGCCGCAGGTGGTAATTCTTTCACTGCGCGTTCGTCAGTTGGGGCAGACGTAGAGAGTTAACTGCTCCAACTGTGTCTGATAGTCGTAAACATTCGCATCGCGTACTGCAGAGGTATAGGTGCTCGCGGCCTCTCACTCGACGGTGCGTGTCACATGGTTGACTTGTCCCACTCACAACAGTGCCGGACCGCACCTAGCACAGGTGTGTAACAGATGCAGAGCGACTTCATGATCTTTTTTTTTTTCTATCAGTTTTGTCAGAACGACCATTTTCGCAGCTGCGCTAGAGCAGTAACAAAGGGAGTCAGGAAGAGTTCAAGCAGGTTTGTGCGTGCAAGCATTTTGCCTAATGCACTGACAATTTGATTATTTTTGTGCGGATACAGCAGGTGGGGAGAGAATAACTTGGTTACGGGAAGTGCCGAACTTGTTGCACCTCTGCTGAGGTGTATATTTTGAAACTGTCTGCGCTGAGTTTACCTTCACTAGAGCGGAAAATTCAGTGCGATATTCTGTAATTTTTCTAAAGCAAAAATGAATCAACGAAGTTGCCTTGTGTATGCAAAGACTAGACTTTGTCTCGCGGCCTTGAGCAAAAGCTGGTCAGACGTAAAATTGCGCTCAGAATGCACTGGGGAAGTATAAGGCGCTTTTTTTTTGTCTTAATGTAGCAGTCTAAATACATGGCGGCTTTTGGAGACCCGTGCAATGCTCTGAAGCGATACAAGAAAACATGTGTCGCTGCACACCTTTTTTTTTTCGCCCGCTGTAGACTCTCATCGCAAGGCGTAGAAAAAGCTCGCCTTTACATACTCATGGGGCTGCCAATAAACTCGCAGGACCGTAAGAAAATGGAAGACGTCACATTAGTAGAACAGAGAAGCGAATTTGTTGAATTACGCTTCACTGCCAGTCGCGTTGGTTTCTGAATTTCGATGCAATAAAGTCTGCTTGAAAGTAGAGTTTTGAATTCGGTGGTATGGGAAGCATAATTAATCTACGAACAATTGCAGGTGCTTAGCCGGATTGCACGACGAGGGATCAGCGCTTGCTGCGTCGCAAAATGATTAACATAATGATAACGCCACGACGTGGTACAACGATTGTGTTTATGTTATGGAATGGTTGCAAAGATGGATTTATGGCATGATAAAAATGCAGGAACGGACTTGATCTCTTTCCCCAGCTCGCTTGCGGGCGGCGTCCCGACAGATTTCGTCCTCTGGTCTGCACGCCGGACTTTTGTGTATTTGTCTTGCGTGCATACAGCGTTCCGAGCACAACAATTCGCGCAGGCTGTGTTTGTAGGCCGTGTTCCGAAAGCGCGCCCTGTATCAGCCGCGCATTTGTGCCTGGCTCAAACATACGAGCAGCGTCCCGAGCACGATGCACCAACTCCTATGCATTCGGGGCGTTCTCGCAACGAGACTATTGTGCCATGTCGCCGTGTAAACACGCAAGAGTCCGTCCCCATTCCACCGTTCGGAGCACTGAATCACTTATATATAAGACCATCACGTACACCGTAGCACATGCAAGCCGCTTAAAGCCGTTCATCCAGAAAAACGCTGAGAACCGTGGCATGTTAGATAAGCGGAATAAACAATTTTTTCGCACCGACACTAACATACCGTCATTCATTCAATTCCCTGGCGTCATTTTGTGCCCACACAGTGTCTAACTCAAAGCGCTTCGCTTGCCATGGCGGCAGAACTGCTCATATAGCAAGGCGCACCCGGATTTTTCACTCAAATCTAGTTTCACTGAAATACAGAGCTACAGGTGCAAGAAAAACGCTCACGTCGCACTTATTGCAGGTCCTGTTCAGCGCCACTCACGCATAGAAAACGTGCCGTGCGCGCTTTACATTTATGCCACCGACTTATGAGCTTTCGTA
Organism: Amblyomma americanum; assembly: GCF_052857255.1. Classification (NCBI taxonomy): domain Eukaryota; kingdom Metazoa; phylum Arthropoda; class Arachnida; order Ixodida; family Ixodidae; genus Amblyomma; species Amblyomma americanum. Next base: position 47,433,354 of record NC_135503.1, on the reverse strand, counting down.
AACGTCAATTTGATTGCTAAGATCGGTGCATAAGATATCAACGAGCAAGTTGATAAGCAAAGTCAAGGGCCGGTCACAGAAGCTTTATGACTGCTTAACTAAAGCGCATTAGTCTGGAAACGAGCCAGCTTTTTACAAAGCGCCTAGCAGAAAAAGAAAAAAGAAGTGGCACCATGTGGAAACTCACGTGTCGGGTCCCGAGGGCGTTGTTCTCAGAGTGACTGACGAAAACCCGGCGCCTATCCTGGGCTTACGAGAGAGCCATACGATTGCATCACGAGACGACACGTCAGTGTGCCGCGCTGGTGGTGATGCCGTCTTGGTAGCGCCGAGCCGTCCGAATCCATCCCAGTCGATTGTCCGAGCCTCCACTTGGCCCGTTCGAATAAGGAAATTGCGTGTTGGCCATCCACTGACGTCGTCGTCGCTTAACCTTGTCCCCAGTCTCTCTCTATTATAACGGGTCACTTGGACGACATGAGCGGTTACCCGGTGCTGTCATGTAACCTCGACGTCACTTGACCTCAGGTCTACGCTCGACATGGAGTCAGGGATAAAGGCGACCCCTGGTTGTGTAGGCAAGGATACATATGCAACAGAGTGGAAAAATAAATGCGGCGTTTCTGTTCTCCGACATGCCTCCGCTTTCTACGAAAAAAAAAGAAACGAGCAAAGTTAATAAGTAACCATATCGCTCTCTTCCATCTGGTACTCTTTTGTATGTATTTGACGTCATGCTGGGAAGCCAGCGCCGTTAAAATTAACGCTGTGTTCTCTACACTGTGTGCATATCACATGTTAGATGGAGCCTTTTAGCGCAAAAATACTGATGTTTTTAATTAGGAGCCGCTACTAATTAATCGGGAGTAATAGTAATATTAGTGGTAATTAGTAGTTAGGTGTGCAGTGGCGCGAATGCGAAGTTCGCTGGAAAAATGTGCATGAAGCGGCAATATGATTGTTTTGCATCTTTATTTAGCACGTAAATACATTTTTCTTTTCAAGCGTCCATTGTAAAGGTTACGCTTCTCGGCGGCGCGGCGTTGTTGTCTTCGTCGTAACAGAAGGAGTGCGAGGAGGAAAGAGAGAGACAGAGACGTAGCTGCGGTGAACCACGCTGATTGGTTAGAACACTATCGTCACTACTGACGTCATTGGGAGAGCGACAACAGGTGCAGCGCGCTACTGTCATTTGTTCTCGCCTTCGCTCTTTTCCTTGTACGCACCGCGTGCGAACGCACAGCCGTGCGCGAAGCACGCCTGTCCTACACCCTTGCTCCCCTACGCCACACCCTTACTCTAACTCTACACCCCTACTCATAGTTGCTAAACACTCAGACTTGGCACCAGCTTTACGCACCACCCAAGCTCCCAGTAAAAAAGACACAACTGAAATTTTTATTGTGACAAGAGATTTTTTAAATATTGTTTTTGACCATAACCTTGTAGTAACAACAGTTTTTGTAGTAACGCGCTGTCATTGGTTGTAGTGACAGAAGGACAGAAAAGTACGACAAAAATACAGCACCACAGAAAAATCAGTTGCTCCGACAAACATTTTTCGGAGTTTGGGCGCGATTATGTCGTCTTTTTTTCGACTGGGCTGTCTCTGAAATTCGCGTTACCACACAGGAAAACACCCGGTAAATTTTGAATTTTTCTTCTTAGTTCAGCCACTCAGCCTCTCTTATGAGATGTCGCTCTGAGCTCACACCTTCAAACTCATGGTCTTGATTTCACCAGGTTCATTTGGCTAACCCTCATCTGATACAGCAGCAGAAAACAACGTCATGAGTTTCTGAAAATGACCGAATACAGACCATGGATCTTTATTAGGTCTGTAAATGACATGGCAGGAAAAAGTGCAGTTGTGAAAATCGACCTGGACCACGCTCAATTGTACTTACAGCTTCGTCCTCGCTGCTCCAAAGGTGAAACAAAGTGAATGTGTAGAAGCTACAGTAGATGTTGCAATCGAGGTATCTTTGCGTTTCAGTTTGATATTCATATTTGTTTTTGCAATCCCAGCCAGAATGGGTTATGTCCGATGCAATCTTTCCACGGTAAGCTGTGACAGGAACGATAGCTGTTGATGGGGTGTCAGAGGCCACTCCAGGTCAGCCACAGCGACGAGTTGCGCGTTGCCGCATGGTCCGGCAAGCCTCATCACGGGCGTAGCTTCCCGACAGTCGTACGTCACTCACTTGCTCTCTTCCGCTGACGTCATTGGCATCTGTGCTCGGTAGCGCGTATAGGCCGATGCGTGCCTGATTAAAAGGCAATCCTCGCGTGTGCGTCAAGCTAAGAACCGAATAACTGCCAGATGACCATCGAATGTTGTAAGAGGTGATTCTCTCCATTTGATGCTTTGCTAGAGGCGCTGGAGAAAATGAAAGAAGAGCAATTACTTGCTCACTTTCCCAACTGAAGCTCTGCAGTGTTGGAAATACTACCTTACGCGAGGTAATCAAATGGCCGATTAACAAAGATGTTCGAACGGGATTGATCGGCGCCCATGCTGTTGCTAATAGAGATTGCCAGCTATGTAGTAGACAGTCGACTAGCCATTCGCCAACAATTATTTCTTGACAGCCTAGTGAATTTCATGACAAATATTTCTTGACAGCCTAGCAGCCTAGCGAATTGGACGGTCGTTCAGTTGTCGCCGTTTCCGAACACAGCGCAAGTGCGTCACACAACAGTATCAGACACAAACGAGCGTTGTGTGCAAAAGTACAAACAGAACACACGAAGTCAACACACGCAAATGCACTAACAGGGCACGTTTGTCTTTCTGTGTCGTCTTATGTTCTTGCGCTGCCTTCTAAAATGCAAGCTACCAGCAAGCACAATTAGCATTCTTAACTTAGTTGATAGCGATTACCGCTGTGGAACGCTGCCCAGTTTTTGCGAGACCGTGCAGAGGTAATGGCAATAAGTTATACGTAGCAACCGGTGCTCTGCTCATTTTTATACTAAATGGGTAGACTTGTGGTAAATGAACCATTTTCTTGTTTAAATGCGCTTACAAGCGTTGATTGCACGACTCCATCGAGGGACCAAAGATGCCGATACCTACCTGAATATGTTACCACAAGTCGCGTTTCGTTTCTTGGTTGAAATTTTGGCTAATTCCGGATTGATGCAAACAGTGATGCAACTTTGCCTTCGATATTTTGGAAAGTTGTTTTTTATATCTGTACTACTGATCGAACTGTCATTCTTGTGAATTCTGTTCACTCATGTTAAAAACTTGTACAAGGGGCCAAAGCCTCGTCGCGCTTTTGGCCTTTAGCCTTGGCCTTCTCTTAGACGCTGTCTGAAGAACAAATAAAACAGAAACGAAGCAACTAAAAATAAATGCAATTGATTTCGCTTTACTTTATTCGGTTGGGTGCCAAAAATTCTACATGATACAAATGCTTTCCATCGAAGTCTGAGATCTTTGAGAATATACCGCACTACGTTGGGCAGATAATCGTGTGTTTTGCACACAAAATGTGTGCTTGGTACTTGCCACATTTGTATTATTCTCCAAGAAAGAAAGCGGCGGACGGCAGAAAAGACGCCTCACCATATGCAGCATCTTCGTGAAAATTAGATGCCTAAATCATAAACGAGACTGGAGTTCTGGTTGAAGTAAAGGATAACAAAAGACTGCCTTTCCAGCCAGATTTTCTCTTCAGTAGCAACAAGGGCCGAGCTTCAGCGTATATCGAAGCGATTAGAACTGGTGTGTGTAAGGCATAAAAAAAAGACTAAACTACGTACACATTGCATACCTACAAGTCATTGCGGTATGAGAAAAAGCACAGTGATTGAAAAAAAAAACAAGCCGTGACTCTGTTTTCTTACAAACTAGACTCTCCTGAAAGAAATGAGCAATTATAAGACGTCTCTGCAAACGCAAGCAGTTCAAATGCGTTCTCTATTCTTCTGTACTCCCCTGGACTTAACAGACTGCAGTATGGATCAGTGCAACGGTGGCATAAAATTACGGCATGTATATTTCCATCCAAAGAGCGGCTTTCCACATTTTACTATTCGGAGTTCTTTTATTAAGCTGAATAGTCGGATGTCGCGAAACCATTTTCCTCGGCTTGAAACTACGTTCAGCTGTTAAAACCAAGCGAAGTGCTTATCTTTGTCCACTGCTCATGCCTGCGAGACAAGTAATCCGGCCGCAGAACAAGAGGCTTGTCCGCTTTTTGTCTTTACGTAACCATCGTTAGCATGCGGTATCAGTGCACTAAGTTAGGAAACCAGAGGTTGTTTTTAGCAACAATAGTCCAAAACACAGCGACAGCAGCAGCTTGTTGGAATTCGTAACGATAACTTGGGCTGATGTGCGACTCTGATAAACTTCATTTCACGTAAGCAGCTTGGCTGACAATCACGATGTTTTTCTATGGGCGCTCTAGACAACCGCTTATTATGAAGAATCTCTTGGCTCACGGCCCACAGCAATCGAGTGGACATGGTCTGTGAGCTTTTCAGCGCGCTGGCTGGTCATATCAGAGGCAGTTGCCGTCCACCCATATTTCTGCCACATCAGTCGTGCTTAGCTAGATGTGGAAGGTCAAGGCCATTGAGGATAAACAACATGACGCCCAGTTACGTGCAAATCTCCGCTGTTTCTTGTTGCTGTGTGCCTATCCGACACACTACAAAGTAGGAAATGCTACTTCCCCAGAAATCTGCCAAGACATCCATCGTCTAGCGGCACGCATCCTACAACAAATCCGTATTGAGCGGGTCCCGCGTGACCTCCTGAGCGCACAAAGCCGCGCAGATTCTGCGACCCGCCTTTCGACCCCAACCTCGTCTTTGCCTCGAGTCCTCACTCTGGATGACACCACCCTCATTTTAACAAGAAAGGAACACCTCCGGCGCCGCACACGCGCTCTAATCCCTCCGTGTGCGGTAACCCTCCCCCGTGGTCTTACCCGTGCAGAGGAGGTTGCGCTTCGGAGGATACGGGTCGGGGTTGCCCTAACTCCAGCTATTACGCGCAAGTGGCCGCATTTCAAAAATTTACACCCTCGCCCCGAGTGTCCAGTCTGCAAGAACAGATACTGTGAGGCGGATGTCTACCACCTGTTGTGGGACTGCCCGGCGCTGAAGCCGACGAGAATTCGGCACCTGGCGGCAGTGGGACTCTCACCGGACACTCCGGATTGCTATATTGCCTGGACACAGGGTCCATATCATCGTTCTCTTCTTGAGTTCATCAAATCAGCCCACCTTTTTTCATTTATTTAAGCATCTTACTCATCTTTCACTTCATAGTTTTTATGCTCTGAGGCAATAAACATCGCTTCAAAAAAATTGCTACTTAATCACAGCTTAAATGCCCTAGACCACGCATGGATGCACAAAGACAGTCGAAGCACACGCGAAGGATACGAAGCCGAAAACGCAGCCCCAGACGCGTATCAGCGAGAATTATAAAGACGCTTTCACTTCTGTTGCTACTGCACCACTGATTGAAAACATTGTGAGGGCTAACGGACGGCGCATTTCAAGAATCATGAGCACGCAGAGCATTAGGAGCAAAGAAACGCATTGAGCGAATGCACGTTACGGCACCGCTGGTGGTCGCCTCCTGGCAACGTGCAATTCAAATTCGCGATAGGTGATTAAGATTTGCGAGCTAACACCACTCTATGACCACTCCACTTTTCCACAGGTGCACACCGCCGTGAACTAACCGAAGGTAGTCGGCGAGGAACTGATGATACCGGATCACATCAAAAGGCTTCGAAAGCTTTTGCGCCGTCAGCTTTTTTGCAGCTCCAGTAAAGTTCCAGTTTTTCACGCACTAGAGCCGTTTGAGATCAAGTTCACTTCCTTCTCGTCTACTGTCGCATTGAGTTCTTTTTCTTGTTGTAGACTTTTGTCCTTCGGTAACCTGCATAGAAAAAGGATACACAGAATATTCTCAGTTTCAATGAATAGTTTTTTCTCCCACGAAGGCATGGTCACAGCTTTCCAAGATAAGTAATGAATACACATGGTTTCATGGTCACTTCATTTTAAAGATGCAAAATGGAAGGAAAAGGCTGTCAAGCAACTGTAGTAGTGATAGTAATAGTAGAAGAACTAGCAGTAGTAATAATAGTATTAGCGGTGGTAGTGGCAGCAGCAGTAGTAGTAGTAGAAGTAGTGACTGTGGGGATAGTAATAGTAGTCGTAGCGCTAGTAGGGGTAGTGGTAGTAGGAACAGCAGCAGTAGCGGTGGTAGTAATTGTTGTTCACTTGGAAACATAGGTATGATTAGTGGCTGCGGGCCAGACCAGTCACCTCAGCGAAAGGTCGTAGGTTGATCTAGTTTGCATGGTTATTATCCCCCGCCAGCAGGAAAGTGATTCAAATATTTTCAGATATGAAGCATACGAGCTGGTATATTTTTGGAAGGGCTGTCGTTTGCGGATACCTGCCTCTGTCGCTGCGTTCATTTTTCCGCGTTTTACTTTGTGCGTAAATCGTGTTTTCTTTAAATAACACGTTTCCTTGAATCATGCACAAGCTATGCAATTCATTAGCGTCCCCAGTTGCATTTCTGCTGGTATCCACATGGGCGAGTTCGATTAGCGACTGAAGACGTAATTTTATTGGCATGAAAACTGAAAGGCAACTGACAGAGTGCGGAAGAACTCAGAGAGTTTACGGCATTCCCGGCTGTTCTCGTGCTGTTTCCGGAGGTGACGAACTTTCAGGCTATATCAAGGAAGGACAGGTGATTGAACTGACGCCAAGAAAATAAAGGCAAAAATTATAAACACAGGTAGGGACTGATAGCTATTTCAGTCACAAGAGTACTGCGCCACAATATATAAATGAAGAAAACATACTGTGCAATTTTTTTAGATAATAATAATAATAATAATAATAATAATAATAATAATAATAATAATAATAATAATAATAATAATAATAATAATAATAATAATAATAATAATAATAATAATAATAATAATAATAATAATAATAATAATGATAATAATAATAATAATAATAATAATAATAATAATAATACCTAAAAAGTTTGCACAGTATGTTTTCTTCATTTAAGTTATTTATATATTGTGGCGCAGTACTCTTGTGACGGAAATAGCAATCAGTCCCTACCTGTGTTTATAATTTTTGCCTTTATTTTCTTGGCGTCAGTTCAATCACATGTACTTCCTTGATGTAGCCTGAAAAGGCAAAATGTTTGTGCAAAATTTTTTAGAAGGTAATGTTTTCAAGCCAGTTGAAAAAATTCGGTAGATGAGTAAAAGATTCCAACCTACCGCCTCTACATTGTCTGACAGAAAAGTTGATCTGAAGTCATGCAAAGAAGCAATAATCAAGTCGCATACACACAAATCGTACATACTACGTCTCGCGCCCTGTAGACCGTAAGCCATGAGCACGTAACGTTACGTGACGCTTTTTTGTGTGTGGTACAACTATTGGGATAAGGTGGAACGGTTTGGCACAAGACGGGGTTCATTGGAGGGGTATGGGAGAGGCCTTTGTCCTGCAGCGTTCATTATGATGACATCAATCGCGACGCTAATTATGGCCCCAGCACAGCTTTATGTGCTCCATATTTTCATACATGCCACTGGATGTGGTTGATGCCGCTGCACTTTTTGCTATATACGCTCTGTTAGACGAACGTATCTTATAGTCTTGAGAGATATCGTGTTTATTTATCGACATAGTCTGATAGTGCGATGCAAATCGTCAGGTACAAAAAAAGTACAAAAAAGGTCGCACTTACCAGTTCCAAGAAAAGAACTTCTGATGAGCCGAATACTTTTCTGCGTCCTCCATGTTCTGGTAGAGTGGGTAGCCCTTGGTTTCTGGCAGCCAAGCAGAACACGTGCCACCCAAGCTGGTGCAAGCTGCTATTACAGCAAACGGAATCCAGGCGCCGTACTTTCCCTAGATGGGTGCAGAATGAAGAATGCCGTCATAGTCGCCTTTTCGAACAACAACAACAACAACAACAACAACAACAACAACAACAACAACAACAACAACAACAACAACAACAACGACGACGACGACGACGACGACGACGACGACGACGACGACGACGACGACGACAACAACAACAACAACAACAACAACAACAACAACGACGACGACGACGACGACGACGACAGCAGCGACAGCAGCGACAGCAACAACAACAACAGAAAACAAGGAGAGAGATGTGAAGCAGTGACTTACGAGGTAGATGATATACGGCATGCAGATGGTGAGCGTGGAGGCGACCGATGAGGCTGCTCCGAGGGCGAATGATCGCACCGGAGTGGGCATGACCTCAGAGGCCTGCTGGTACATGACCATGGCGGACGCTGTGCAGCAGAACTTGGCCACCATCACGACAACCACGCCAGTCACTGCCGCCTCTGCGCGTGACAGCAAGGAGGACGGGGTTCGAAGAAGGGAAAGGTGAGGTGGGGACCTTCTCAAGTGAAAGGTTGAGGGATTGATCTGGTTGTAATAGCAGACGCTGCAGTAGGAGAAGCCAAGGCGCTGCTGTGCTCACCCTTAGGCACTACGCAGAAGGCGACGCAGGAGGCGCTGACCATGAGCTGGAAGAAGACGCTCATCCAGCGGCGGCCCACTTTCTCCATGGCCCACCAGGACATCATGCACGCCGGAAACTCGACCAGGCCAAGGAAGAAGAAGTTGACGAACTCGTTGCCGCTCATGTTGGTCACGTTGATGCTCATGCCGTAGTAGGCGCCCGCGTTGGCCACCCTGCATTGCGGGGCGATACAGTTTCGACGAACTCAGTGGATGGGCGACGAGCTTGCATGTCGCCTAGTTGAATGGACTATGGATAGAGTGACTGTGTCGTCAAAGCCAGGTCGTAAAAGCGTCGATTTCGGCGTGATTTACTTACCAGCTCAGCGCAATGATCAGGAAATTTCTGCGGACCTTTGCCACGCGTATAAGATCGGCTGTAGACGACCTTGCCACTTTCTCTTCTTCGACGAGTTTCTTTTGGACCCTCTGTTAAAAGAAAGGAAGAAAACGACGGGTACGCCGTTAAAGATTGAGAACCTTTCTGAACGGTGTCGCTTTCTTCTAGTGATTTCGGTGCCACTTAAAGGTGCGCTTTCTATCGCACCAACACCGGCAGCGAGACGTCTACGTGAAAGCTCAGTCAGTACGACGAATGCTTTGAGGAAGAACTCTGTAAGATTGAACGACTTGCCTCGCTTACACTGGAAAAGCAGTCGCACGGGGCCACTTAAACTCGTAGAACTCACCCTGTCACATTTACGAAGGCTCCAACTTTGTAACCTCTTCATTGCCTTTTCCGCCTCCCCCTCTTCCGTTTACACACAAACATCGTAAACAGGCCAATCGCATTACTCCGGCCGACCTCTAATCATGGCCCACGCCACTGTTCTTCGCCTTTTGACCGGAGCGGCTTCTCCGCAAGACAAACCCTAAAAGGCATTACCAGGTTTTCGATCAATAACGGGGTCAGCACGGAGCTCCCCAATGAAACAGCACGAAGTACGAAAGCGAAAGCCAATGATGAAAGAGAGAAAAACAGAGAGAGGGGGATGCCAGGAAGATGCTGAGCCACGCTCGATTAGCCAATTACCTCCAAGTCATTGGCCAGGCTTTTGGGCGGGCACACGCCATTTGTCTTGGCGATGCGTGTCAGCACGTCGGTGGCGTCGCTGAAGCGATTCCGCGATAGAAGCCACCGCGGTGACTCCGGCAGCAGCCTGGCAGAGAAAGGCACTCGCTCACGCACTTTGAATACAGGGTACAGGAAGAAATAACAGTGAGATTCGCACATCTGCCGCACTGGCAATTAAGGGCACGACCGCTGTTTCGAATTCCCAAGTAAGCATTCCTTATAGAAGGATGATAGTAGGAACGTTGGATTGAATTGGACTCGTCGATACTAACTCTCCTAACTTCATTGCTTAACGATATTAGATTTCTAAATCGAAAGCGTCCGCACACAATGGCAAGACCACTAATGTGTGTCCGCGTGTGTTTTACTTGTTTTAGTTACGTTTGTTTTTGTTGCGGTGTGTTCTTTCTAACGTTCTTGTAGGGAGGCGGACCATTCGGTAATCAATCTTTCCAAGGCCCTCATTTTCAGTCACCAAGTAACAACCAGCCATAAAAGAACGATAATGTTGAGTTAGGTGCTTCGGTCTTGAGAGTCTGTTTAAAGATATTCGCTTCGGAAACGAATGGTGGATCGGAACTAAATCGGTGTTAACAAATATTTTTACTCCTGTTTACCGTGATTAGTATCTTCCACGTAAAAAAAAACACTAAAATAATTGCTCGAAAAAGCAACGAACGCACGATTTCTGGAAGCACCCCTCCTCCCCACGCCTATTTTTTCATGCGACTTTCTTCTGGTAATTGCTGCTCGGTACAAGGCCTCTACTGGGCCAGCCCTCGCATCAGAACAACGCAAGGCAAATACAGTGCAAAGCGGTGCCAGTGTCCTTCGACCAATAGGTTTTCATCATGTTGCGCCATTGATATCTTCCTAGCTTGCCGACGCGCTTGAATTAAACACAAGTTTTGCGAGAACCAATCAACTACCAGGAAACGTCTGTTATTATTCCCGACGAAGTGCGGTTGCGCCGTTGATGCCTACATTTTCTTGTCTGACGCCTCTCATCGCGTTTCATAGCCAGTCATTTTAGTCCATGACACTGTTCTGTGCATTACATATTAATTTCATCGAATTCTCCCGATCTCGGGAAGTTTCTGTTAATGCGTTATGCTATCTACTCTATTTGCCACGGCATTACTGTATCATATCGCATTGCATCGCTTTGTACCGTGAAAAAGACCGGGCTGCGTCCTGCCGTGTCCTCTATGAGATGTATGCCGGCCCTAATAGGTTTTCTAGCAAAAATATGCTTGTGTTGGGAAATGTGAGTGCGCCAACATCGTCTATACGAACTGCGTGCCAGAGATGTGCGAGAAATGGCATCCGCGGTTCTTGCTAACCACCATCGGGAACGGTACTTTAATAACCTATGCAATCTGCGGTTTCTCAAGAACCGCCACTTAGGATTGTACAATTACTTCTCGCACACTCAGACCTCTCGCTGTGCGACTCCCTGAACGGATACTTGCGCTAGATGGTACTGGTCACGACTACTTCGACAGAGGCAGGTCTCTAGTGCAGTGCCGCGAGGAGTCTAACTTGACGTTTTAGTGTGGGTGTTGGGGTGAGGGTTGGGGATCCCAGAGGCTAGGCTACACTATAATTGACTTGAAAACGGTGATTTCGGAGTACTTTTTGGTGTAGACCTCACGAGATTCAATCGATGGGTGGGAAAAATATTGTAATTCAATTTTCTCAGCGAAAAATGCACTATTTTCTCGAGGACAAGTATTGACATACCCAGAAAAAGTTGCACAATCAAATTTGCAGTAAGAACATACATTGAACGCATATGTGCTGAATGGCGCTTTAATAATTATTTTCGTATGTAAAACTTTTCCCGGGAGCGGAGAGCCCAAGGGGTAATCTCACGGGCCAAGCTCTGTGGCTCGTTATGCGTAGCCAGCGTTCCAAATCACTTGAAGATAGGAGGAACTTAAGTCATCGCCCTTCCGAAATTTACGACTTTCATGGATGCTGCAAGAGCCCCTCTACACTGCTCGGAAGGAAATCCCTTGGGTTCTTTACCTTTGTCAGGAACTGTACTTATGTGCCTTAGCATTGTGTGCAATAACAGGTAACTAGATTGATTATGGCAGCGTATGTGCAATGTCCTTTGAGGAGCCTCTTCGAACACCCTTCGCCGCTTCAATTAGCACACTACAATTGCTCTGCGCTTTCTTTGGTTTCAGAGATTGTCACGTTATTTTTGTTTGATACATTTAACAAACTCCTAATTCTTAATGTTCGACAGTCAGTGTTCTCAAATTACCGTGAAGCTCTGTGCTGTTTGTTCCTGCTCAAAGCCGCCTGCACACGGCCTTATCACTTTTGCCACGTGACACGCGACCATGTTTATTTCCAATGATGGAAGCCACACACAACTACTTCTACACTTTTCGAGATTGTTGTAGCTGCTTGTGGGGACTTAATTCGAACGTTATCAGTTAGCTTTAAACTGAGCGTGGGCGAGAGCGGCTGCGATTCGGTTCTCCAACGACCGCCGAGCACGTTTGGTGCTATCGCGGCCATCGAGTTGCTCAGTTATTCGTAGAGGCATGTCAGCGCGTTTTCTGAAAACCTTAATGGGCATAATTGTGAGTTTCTTACTGTTGCCTGCATTGCAGAGAAGTCTGACATGTTTTTTTTTATGTTTCACTAGCGTGTGGAGTAGTTGAGCAGAACACACTTATGCTGCCTGAAATGCGAGGCGTTATTGCCAGGCCCTCAATGGTGAAGTGGATCTCGTAGGGGGCGTCGTTTCCAGAGCTTCCAATTCTTTCGGTTCCGTTTCCAGGGCTAAGTCCAGCTCGAACAAGCATGGACCACCATCGCCCAACTTTTTGGTCATGACTGGGTTTTTATTCGCAGTACTCTAAGTTCTCCCTCTCTGTACCAAGGGGATAAAATAAATAAAGAAATAGACGTAGACCTAGAGAACTAAACCTACCGGCTAATTAATGCTTCACTCTATGAAAGAATGCATGTGGAAAAAAAATAGCGGGGGGGGGGGGGGGACCGAAACCCACGGGGGGTTTCGGAGAGTTAGGGGAGTTGACGTAAGGGGATGCCGTACCTTGCGTAGAATAAGTTGATGATGGCGGCGCCGGAGCAGAAAAGTCCGAGAATAATCCAGCTGCGACACAGGTAGGCCGCCAGCGGGAGCAAACATAGGCCCGCGGTCCAGGCCATCCAGGCGATGGCTAGCATGGAGGTCCTCTGCTTAGGGCCGACAAGCTCTAGCACTGCGGGGCAAATGAGTAAATAGATGAGCAATTATCAATAATAATTACGAGCAACATATTCACTCAGCTTTCCTGATCAAGAGCATGAAATAATGCCTTTTTTTCCGTTACGGAATAGCTGTACCGAGAGGTGTGTTTTGGCAACCAACAAGCCTCTCAGTCAAGTGAACTCGACTGGACGTTTTATTTTATTCAAGTAAAGGCACGACGCATTAACCACCTTCGTTACGAGATCTCGATGGAATAGATGTGCTGAATGTCCCTCCAACATCATGCTCTATGACCACACGATTTTAGTTCCATCTTTGGTAGGTTGGTACACATCGAGGAACCCTCTCAGGCTAGCTCTCACAGCGTACAGACACTCACGTATGATGTAAGGCAGCTGGAATATCTGTGGCATGATGGTGGCGTTGATGAACCTCAGGACCACGAACGCGATGAAGTTGGTGACGAGTATGGAGGAGAAGCCGAACACGATGGCGATCAGGACGGTTATGAAGAATGCGCGGCGACGGCCGATCCTGCGAGAAATCACGCCTACGTTTCAGCCGGTAAGAATAATAAGAGAGGTACGAGGGTAAGTCGCGGAGGACGTGGCGCACGTCAACGTATGCCTTTATTGAGCGTGCAACTCTTTCAGTATAAGTGAAGCGCTTTCATAAGAAACTCTTTGCCAGCAGCTTCTACAAGGCAGGCTGGCATGTTCCACTTATTGCTTTGTGCAGTCCGTATGATAAGCAGGTTCACACGCTACACTAGCGACGATCATCTCAGTAGAAGCTGAAAGTGACGTCAGCTGAAATGACGCAAGCTGACCACGCCTGAGAATACTGAGCTGTAAAAGCAACTGCGCTTTAACTTAAGCAGACGAAAGCTTAGTGAAGAGGGCACAACACAAGCTCTGGTTCTCGTATTTCGTCTGTGAGCTCTTACTACTACAACCACGGATTACTGCAAACCTTTTTCGCAAAGTCGCCCTCAGAGCTGAAAATACAGTCGAGGCCGGATATATCGAACCCGGATGTTTCGGCTTACTGTTTATATCATACAGTCACAATATCCCCTTGGAAATCTTATGCAACGGCAGAGAACTGTTGTTCGCATATAAAGAACTCGCGTTCAGCGGAATATTCGATATATCGAATGCCGCGCTACGTTCCTGTAGGTGGCGCTCCCTCTAATGGCGTTCTTCGATGATTTTTGGCGCGCGGAGACAGGTTGCCTGCACCACCTTGGCCACCTGCTGGCCGTGCTGGCGCTCTGAAACCACGTAACAATGTGAACGTGCAGTCTGCTTGATGGCGGCCTTCGGTCATGTGCACTCATTTTTCACGCCACATTAGTATCACGTGGTAAAGTCAACCTAACTAGCTAAAGTCTAAACAAGACCTTCGCTTGGCGTGCTTCGGTGCCGAACGTGTTGCGGAAACTAACTATACCTGAATATTAATGAGATATTAATGAGATTGAGGATAGAAAGTGCCTAGTTCCAAAACACTATTCGCTTCGGCTTCGATACGAAGCAGGCTCGGTTTAACAGCGCCTAGCGAGTGGTGCACAGCCAACTAACTCGCCGGCGGGCGGCACGTCGCTTCAAAAGCTGATCACTATAGCATGGGTTCAATATAATCTTGCTTCTAGGTGACAGATCAGCCTATATCTTGCCATTTTTATATATCGAATTATCTCTATATCGAAATATTTCGGCATATCCTTCGAGTTCGATATACCCGGGTTCGACTGCACTTCATGGTCGTCCTGAGCGTTGCCATTGGTGTTGTTCGTTATTGCGATCCGCTGAACGGCTGTGAGCTCCTCGTCACTTGAACTTTTCTGGCCGCTCTGCGCTTGCTTATGTAATGCCGATCAGTGCATGGACGAAAGAAACTCTTGCAGAAAGGGTTCATCATGTGCTTCTTACTTATCTGATAATGTGCCGAAGAGAATCGTTCCCAGGGCGCTCCCTATGCTGGTCATCGTGAAGACTAGACTCGGCAGGTGACTTCGTTCGCAGACCAAGTCCCACTGGAAATAGGCACAGAGGGATGCTATATTGAAAAGCAGTCTTGCTACTGAGGTGCATGTTGCTGTTGTTAAGATTTCCACTATTTCGATTTCGAAATTTTAGCCATTGAGCCTTCGTATAGCTGCAGTACAGCCCACAAGTGGGCTTTACCGCATGAAGGAATTTAAGTTGCGTGACGGCGAAATGAATCACAGACCCGTCAACGCAACTGTTTGGTCCAATCTTTTTTCCCAAGCATTTCACCCCAGAAAAGCCGCGCAACAGGCCGGGGGAATTTTTGTACCAATTAGAAAACCGGTGGGTACCCGCCTAAGATCCTTATGCTTTTCTAAGATTCTTATGCAGCACTGCCAAAAGTAACTTTTCTTAACTTGTGTACTTCGGGTGCAAAAATCTACTTATGTACATTTCAAGTATGCCTGTAAATTTCAAACTCCTTTTCCTATAACCCTACTTCTGTGTGCGTAAATACTGCACTCGAGTGCTTGTGAACTCGTACAATGAGTTTCAAAGCAACATTTATGCACCAGTATTTTACACCCTCCGAATTTCGGAAACTCTAAACTGCAGTGTTGTTAGATGACAATGCTATGTTTTATATATATTTAATACTACTGTCAGATTTCTTCGGCATTGATGTCGAAGCTGGGGTTTAAGTTGAACGTTTTCTTCATGCGAAGGTGCCTCGCTCTAAGTACAGACGTGAGTGGACTTGTTTTGAGAGCTGGGGCGAGGTACTTTCGGAAAGAGTGAAATATTAGAGCATCTTCTGTGTTGGGGGCCCAGTGCTTGTGCCTTTGTCGTTCTTGAGCCTTTCTTGTGTCTTTGCGGCGGAAGCGATTGGGCGCGAGAATTTCCCATGAAAAGCAATACCTGCTTCAAAAAAA
The DNA here is from genome assembly GCF_052857255.1 of Amblyomma americanum. Lineage (NCBI taxonomy): Eukaryota > Metazoa > Arthropoda > Arachnida > Ixodida > Ixodidae > Amblyomma > Amblyomma americanum. The sequence continues at coordinate 47,417,526 of NC_135503.1, read as the reverse complement.
GTGTTTCCTTTTGCCCGCAGTATGCGCCCACGCGAGCGTTGTGGACAAGCCGGCTAACGTCTACGCATGAAATTCACTTTCAATTTTGCACTCAAGTCTCCAAGGAATCGGCGGTTTAGTTTGAATGGTGCTGCGATTAGAGGTATCTAAGAGATTGGGAAGGAGGGTTTGCATAGTGTGGGATTACGGGCTCCTGTAAGGCTTCCGGGGCCGTATCCTATAAACAGTCCATTCTCCGTTGTCCATTTAGCGTCATTCGGCCCTCTCAGTAATCAGTCAGATACACCCGCGGCTTTCAAGCGCCTGTGGCAAGAGACCCGGCCATTGGGTGGCTGGCGACCAGACCTCACCGTTGGCTGCACATCGCAGCTATTGGCAGCCACTGGCCAGGTCCGGTTGCCTGCTGTTGACAGAGCGATGCAATGCATCTCGCCATTGGCTGCATATTACATCCAATTTCAGCCAGTCGTGAGGTCCGGTCACCAACCAACCAATCACCGGGTCGCTTTCCACAGACGCTTTAAAGCCGCGGGTATATATGAGTGACCATTGTCACAGGACCGAATGGACACGAAGTGGACAACGACAATAGACAGATTATAAAAACGGCTCCTGGGGACAACCTGAGTTACCGAGTTCAAAGTCCCTTAATTATCAGACGTCAAAATCGCCTTTTTAAACTGGATATCATGAACACTGGGACAACACCCTCAGTAACAAGGACACTAGACATTCGAGTGTTATTAGATAAGCAACAATCTCCCATAGCTGGAAGCGCACAGAAGCAAGTCCTCGAAGACCTCAGTTCAGGGCTGAAAAGCCTTGTGGAAATTAATTTTTTGTTCAACTGTCCTACGTATTGGGGTAATTCACAAGAACTTACAAGTCCACGCAACAGACGAACAATAAAATGACGGCGAAATCAAATTTAGAGATGGAAAGGGAAGCTGACCAATGTAAATCGAAAGCCACAACACCCCTGCCTTCGTAGCTTCGCCGCGTCAGCTCGCATGTTCATCCGTCTAGTTTCTTTTTTTTTTAGCCACAGCAGCTTTTTGTTCAGAGCCTGCAGTTTGTACGTTCTGCTTTCTACCATTACGTGTTAAGTGCACTGATGCAAACATAGGTTTTCACTATCGTAATAACGATAAAAACAATCCCCATCGTCGTCGTCCCCACTAGTGTCACCGACATTACCACCGCCACTTTTCGTACTATCATCTCAATGTGAACCGAACAATTTTAACACGGGCACGATTTAAACCCCACTAGCTATATGCATCAACTGCAACTCTACCAAGCGCTTATTTGTTAAGATATGCAATAAGCGAGCCACTCGTGCCAAAGTTAAAACGAGCTAAAGGAAACAGAAATTTCGTCCCAGTGTTGAAGTTTCTGCAGTCCTAAACCAGCTTGACAAACGTGTACCTATATCATCGGTACTGCACAGAATAATCGTCAAAGCTGTGTGGCAAAGCATACCTGAGATGAAGCGGTGACGTCATAGAAAGTGTTGTCATATGCAAAATCCTCACACGGTTGCCACTCCAGGACTCCCGGAGACAACCACGATGACTGATTTCGCAGACCGTCTGCATTGTCCAGGATTTGCTGCACCAAACTCGTGTTGAGGGCATCGAGCGGAAACACTCTGCAGTTGTCCTCGCTGACGAGCGCAGTCCTCAGGGTGTGCTCTTCGGAGGCCGTTAAGTTGTAAGCGTCGCGCACAAAGTCCGGAAGAAGGCAGGTGTGCTTCGGCGTGGACAGCATGAAGATCTGGCTCATGAAGTACCCGGGCATCAGGATAGAAGCCGGGGCAAGGTAACCCCACACTAGAATTTTCTGGAACTTCCCGTAACCGCCGAGCTTCTCCAGAACGTCTTCGAACTCCATGATGCAGTTATGGGCTCGGCACCAATTTTTACCTGAAATGAAAAGAACAGTGACATTCAGCTGGTGTCGATGTTAGTTATAGAACCCTAGCCTCCACGTATGTTGTACTTACACCAAAAGAGAGGTCGACTGCACTACCTAACCCTGTCTAGATGCTCATTCTGGCACACCCGTTCTCCTTCTACCTATTTGTCCCAACCCGACCGGTCAATGTGTGCCGTTCAAGTATGGAGAGCGTGCGATAAATTCTTTATCTCGTCTCGAAGTACTCTTCTGCGGCATCATGAAACGATCACATGGGAGGTCGAGAATCAAGAGTATGGCTCGAGCTTCGAGCTTGCGATAAACCGGGGGCCTTGGCTCAATGTCGGTCCCTTTATTTGCTCCTTTCCGACCGTAAGATTGTCTGGTTGTCGGTTCTTCGCATCCTAGCAGACGCTAGACGCTATGCCGGCCGCAAGTCCTCGCTGTTAGCTATATTGCAAGTTATCACAAGGTGTCACCGGCCCCGTTCGCAGATAGAACTTTTAACCTAGATTCCGACAGCTCTTCTAGGCATATCCTTTCTTCATACAAAATCACGTTTAATATATGAATTTTTTATACAACCTAGCTCGTACCTTCACACTGCTTGAAATTGCTATTTATCTTTAACAACACCTGCTGACGGAGCTAGGTGGTGCATTGCAGATTGACGGAATAATAAGCGCACAGGACAGCACACACAAGAGCAGAGGAAGACACGGACACGGTTAGCGCCAGTCCGTGTCTTCCTCTGCTCTTGTGTGTGTTGTCCTGTGCGCTTAATATTTCGTCAATCTGCTATTTATCTCTGGCTATGTATGAATTTTTACTTTCAACTCCATCTAGGACTGACTGTACACCTCTGGTTTAAATGACTTTTAAGACTGTTTTCCGCCACCCTTTTATCCGTGCAGCAATATATTTAGGCACAGCATTTTTCGCTGAACAACTGAATGTGGGAACCATCTTCCTAGAGAAACGCGGCCGTTGCCCTTAGATGCGCTCCTTCAAGCAGCGATCAACAGCAGCCGTCTTGCTTACCACGATCGACTGCTGTTTCTTTCGTTTATCGTACCGCTGCCATTTTTGTCGTTCATTTAGATGTAGCATAATAAGTATAGCAGCCTTTCTCCTGCTACCACGATAACCCTCCTACCACTGCGATAACTCTCCTATTACTACGATAACTGCTTGTTGACATCAGCGTGCACAATCAAGCACAAAAACAAAAAATAAAGGAACAAACAGGTAAAGTATTTCAGGCAATCCCTCTCAGTTCTACCTAATTGAGCGACGCGAATACACTTACGAGCGCAGCTATGAAAGTGTAGTAAACTCGCGGGACCTTCTCGCCAGTTTTACTCGCAAGCTTTACACATTAGTGAATTGTCATTGATTATGCCAGAGTGAGGAAAAAAATGATTTCACACGCATTACTTAAACCCGCCGCGGTGGCTCAGTGGATAGGGCGCTCGGATACTGATCAGGAGTTCCCGGGTTCGAACCCGACCGCGGCGGCTGCGTTTTTATGGAGGAAAGACGCTAAGGCGCCCGTGTACTGTGCGATGTCAGTGCACGTTAAAGATCCACAGGTGGTCGAAATTATTCCGGAGCCCTCAACTAAGGCACCTCTTTCTGCCTTTCTTCTTTCACTCCCTCCTTTATCCCTTCCCTTACGGCGCGGTTCAGGTGTCCAACGATATGTGAGACAGATACTGTGCCATTTCCTTTCCCCCAAACCAATTATTATTATTATTATTACTTAATAGCGTAAGTCTCGTTCCTACACATGATTCCAGTTGATTGACCTCATGGAAAAACTGTTGTCTCAATCCCTTGTGATGTGTGACGATCAAGGCTGATTGGTGGTGCCCAAAAAAAGGAGTCATCTAACATACAAACTTCCTTTTCAGCATATGCACGTCTCAGACACGCGCATGCGTGAAAGGGCTACAGACACCAGGCACGTATTCAGGAATTTTTTTCGAGAGGGGCCTAAAGTAGTTATAGCTTGCGGGGGGGGGGGGGGGGATGCTGGCAGCTGGCTGCCAAGAGGATGGGGAGGGGAGGGGGGTAAGGGTTGAACTTTATTTCAGGGGAGGGGGACACCCTCGGGCCCCCTCTTGGATACGTGCATGACAGACACCTCGCTTTAGTTGCCTGTTCCACTCTCTGTAATGATGCATAAGACATTTGTATACCTACATCATGATGTGGTGTTCGCCTACAACCGCTAAGTAATTTATAATTGAATTTATTCTCTCATGCTGTTCCGGTTTCATCAACCGAATGATGGCTAAGACGTGTGAGGTGCGTTTAGGAAACGTGAGGCATGAAAAAAAAAAGGATGCGTCGTTTGTTGTCATTCTAGCTCTTTAAGCAGGCCGGTTCAAGCGTTGCAGAGAATTGAGACTACGTATTAGCGAATATGCTGTGGTTGTGTTCTTCCCTCAAGTGACCTAAACACACCTTACATGTCACAGGCATCGTTGGGCTCTTGAAATCGAAACAGCTTAAAGAAGACATTTTTGTTATATATTATTTAGCGGTTGTAGGGGAATACCATGGGGTGATCCACTTACACTAATGTATAACTCATCATTCTAAAGAGAAACACTCACAAGGAAAGATTTGGTGTCGGCAATAGGTTTATGGTTTATGGGGGTTTAACGTCCCAAAGCGACTCAGGCTATGAGGGACGCCGTAGTGAAGGGCTCCGGAAATTTCGCCCACCTGGGGTTCTTTAACGTGCACTGGCATCGCAGAGCACACGGGCCGAGCGTCATAACCACTCAGCCACCGCGGCGGCTGGTGTCTGCACTAATCCACCATCTCCGCACGCAGTGACGTCATGAAAGCAGCGTGCACGAAGCGGGCCGCACTCCCTAACGGACCTTGGGCGGTGTGATATAACAAGCACTGTACTGGATGGCGGACTATTATAGCCTTGCGTGGGGTTGAACTCAAGGTAAGTAACGCACGAGCAAGTACAATAACAACGTTGGCATACTGCGGCGTCCTGTAAAAAACGGTGCACGAATACGCCTGTTGCTTGAAAGGAAGAAGGAACCCTTTCGCTGGCGTGTTTCGCTGTGGTCGCTGGTGAAACACGCGCGGACAAGGTCAAAGCAGAGAGAAACTTTTAACAACGAAGCGCTAAGTTGCCCCAGATTTACCCTTTTGGTCCTAGTTCGTACGCGCTGCTAAAGCTTGGAACACCCCAACTGCGATCTTGACAAGCAAACACAACAGGGTTGAAAATTGGGCGAGTTGGTACGAATTCATAGTGCGTGATTCCCAGCCTCTGTGCTGGCTTCAGTGTCGCAACGGATGCTTATGGTACAGAAGCAAACTCTAATGGGGACTAGGTCACATAAAGAGAGCGCACAGGGGAGGAAAAAGCTCTCCTCCATTCCTTACATCCATTGAGTGTCTCACAGCCGTAAGAAGGTGGCTCGCCGTTATGAGATGGAAATTTCGCCAAAGAATAAGATAGGGCGGATATGTGCTGCCATTGAGAGGTGTGACACACCGCAGGAGAGAAGAAAAGCTTGTGGTGTTAAGCACTCCGATCCGTTTGTGGACTGTGCTTGCGGAGTGGTCTATATCATTCCCCTGACATGTGGTCGACATTACACGAGGCAGACGGGACGCTGTCTAAATGTAAGCCTCCAAGAACATGCCAGGTCTCTTGACGGATCTAGGTTCGGGGATGCACTTGGCCAAGCATGTCAAAAGCCACAAGTGTGCCCCACTGTTCAAAGAAACGCGCGTTCTCTGGAAGCACAAAGATAAGACTTCCCGGGAGATTATGGAGGCCTTCTGTGTAAGGCAGTCGGCCGATGAATGCGTGAGTTCGCCATCATTGCTGCTACTTGACGCTGAGGTTGATTATCTTGAAAGAACATTAAGCTCATGATAACAGGTAGATTCGTGGTACTGTATCACATGTAATGGCCGGGTGCTTTTGTAACCTTGTTGTGGACTGCGCATGTAACCGTTGATTTTTTCTATATATTTTCTGTGCTTCTAATAAATTTTGTCAGTTGTTAGTGAGCACTTGTGTTGTCATTCCGCCTGCGTCCATGTCCTTGTGGTGCCACAGCATTATAAACACAACAGCGATGAGTTCAAACAATACGACGTGTTGTGCTCTAATGGTAGGCGCGCCACCATAGTTTGGCCATCTCCGGAATGAATGCACTTGTTGCCTCAATAACGCATGGCTGGAGGAAGGATTTGACTTCCTACTTACGATTGACGTGGGCGCCCGATTCCATAGTGGAGAATACGCTGCCATTTCTCGACGCTCACTTAGAAGGAAACTTTTGGTAAATCGAGTGATTGGTATTAGTGACATAATAAGCAAAGTCGTGTTTATTGTGGTTGCTTCGGCGCTGACTTTACTGCACTTCTCCCGGCATGATGCCTTATCCGGAAGCTATGGTGGGGACAAGCGATTTTTAATGCGCGGGCGGGGAGCTATGCGCTACAATGCGTGAAAAACAAAACACAAGACAAACAAAGGCGACAACTTGGGGGAAACGGGCACGATGATTACTGAGAAGTTTTATCCGAAATTATGCTGGAAAAAGAAAGAAATTGAAGATAATTGAATTCTCATACAAGTCGGTCAGGTTATCGGCTCTCATCTCTATGATGTGTTCTGAAAACCTGCCATAAGTGGTACAGCGAAATTTGCACTCGAAAGCTCATCTAAGAGTTTCCAAGGTCTCTCCACCCCGCGGAGGAGAATGCGCCGAGAACTGTGTTTGAACTGCTGTAGTCTTCACCACAAAATTGAAGTGGGCGATGCAATCAGCTAAAGATGGAAGGCCAAAGATATGGTAAATTACATAATAACTTAGTGACGCCTGGATTAGGGCGAACTTCGTTTCCTCGACGGTGACAAAGCCGCGCATGGCTGGTTGTGAGTGCCCTCTGACTGCATTCTGAAGTCCCCTTCGACAAGAGTGTAAACACGACGGGAGGTGAAGAAATCTTGGAACATAGCCTAGAAAAGTAAGGACGGCAGTCGGGGAAGCGCAAAACATTTAATGCGAATGCATTACAAGCCGCATCGGCAAAAATGTGGCGAACCTAACTTTTGATTTCTCCCAAGAACTACAAGTGAATGAACATTCGTTTTTCCCATATTAAAATGTTAATATTTAAGACATGCGGATTTATCTCAGTGACATGCGACGTCTAGTAGCAAAGGGACTACGACAAAGTTGAGGTTCTTTCTTGCGCTGTGTAAACCCATATATCACAAAGTATTCCTTGTGGGCGACCTATTTGCTTTCATCCGCCTTTCAAAGCAACGTTCATTGCTGTGCTATGCTTTATTTGAAATACGAAGAATTTTGAAATCGGGGCTGGAGTAAGCATACATTCTCATAACTATACGCATTGTATTTCAGAACTAGCTAGGTTAATATCCACTTCCTGATCTCTTTACTAACCAACTTATTTCCTACGAGACTGGGCCAGTAATGGTGAGTGTATCAAACTTCACCAAGTTTCTGTCCTTATACTATGTCGTTGTTTGGCTGTGAAAATGTATGCAGTGATTTGCTGCGATCGTATATAATTAAGCATTGCGAGATTAATTCTAGTGATATTGTTAAAACCTCTGACGGAGTTTACCAAGCGCCAAAGAAGTGGACAATAAAGTGTTGTGAACGTAGAACCGAAGCTCTTTGACGATTAAACATCTCTCTATCTAGTGGACGCCGCAGCAAATCTGACGTGCACTCCATTATTAATCTCTTTTTACCCCTCCCCTCTCCCTCTCAAGCAATGATCGTGCAGAACATGTTGCACCATAGGGAGAATCAATATAGCTGATGAGCAGTAAATTGAAAACTGAGTCGTTTACTAGCTAGGAAGACACTTAACGTCCGGGCTGCCCGTCGAAGACTTATTCGTCTGGCTTTGCAAAGCATTGCTTTCTTGAAAGGGCGAACGAACGAAATTGTCGAACTGCAAAAGTATAAGGAAAATAGTTGGGAACGAGCCTGATATGTGGGGTTCAGATTGCAGAATATGCACGTGGGCCGAGAGAAGCCGTAGTGTATAGCGACGAATTAATTTATAACACCTGGATTTATGCCCTTACAGTGCACAGAAGAAGGCAGTTTCTGCACTTCGCCCCCATCGAAACGCAGCCGCCGCAGCCGGGGTTTGATCTCACGACCTCAGGCAAACATTAAAGCCACTGAACTTCCACAGCCGGTATAAGAAAGTCAACAGTGCTATGAGTGATGATTGTATCACCTGCCTTCATATTGAGCCTGCCTAATCAGGTCCTTACATTATCGATTTCTTTCTGATAACTCATAACACTAGTGTTTATCCTACCGCAGTAAGGTAGTTGGTATGCAAGAAAACAGCGTATTCCGAACTGTTCATCCTCGTACTCAGCAGGTAGTGTGAATGACGTGACAGCATGCGTGAGAAACAAAAAGGAGTGAGAACTGAAATTAAATATGTTTACTGCAGGAACGTAATTAATTGTCTAGTTTATAACGGTGACCACGAAAACAAAAAAAAATAATTGTCACAGTAACTCAGAATTTGTCCTTTTACTATTAAAGAACTATCTGAAATCCTCGATTTGTTAAACGGCGTCGTTCATTATAGAGCTGCGTGAATGGAGCATCAACTGTCATCGGGTGAATCAATTCGGAAAGAAAAGGAGAGCTGTATTCTTGCCGAACATACTCCAGCAGCGCATTACAATTAAATTAACTCTGGCAAATATATCGGGTGAGGGGAAAGAAATACAAGGGCGCCTCAATCTTACAACGCCGGAAACATAACTCGGAGAGACAATTAATATATGTATGTACACGAGGAATTAACTTTTTTCGTATAGTTGAGTGTGATGTTTAATAACGCGGAAAACGGTTCGCGGTGGAATGGCTTCATCTTTAATTTCTCTTGCTTCGCATTTCTGTCGGCAATTTACGTGGTGCCCAGACGGCCAAGGCCATAAAAGAGCAAAAAAACGTTGGCCACATGATGCTTAGCGGAACAGATGAAAACAAATTCGAGCGTGGTGTCGCCGTAAACGGCAAAAGATCAACCTGCCAGCCGGCGTCTTGGTTTGTCGCGTAATGTTTTCTTTTGTTTTTGGTGTTTCTGCGAGCTCGGTGCTCAAGCAGACAGCCGCTGCCCCGACGAGGTTTCCTGCGTCTACTCTGCTACAACTCCTGCATGCAACTCCTACCATGCTTTAAACGTGCAAGAGGTGTTCGTATGGTTCGCTGACATATCCGGCCATGTCCATGCAACGAATTTCGCTCGCTAGCCACAGGTATTCCGTGAGCGTAAGGTGTGTTTACGATTATTTTTTGTGCATTCTCTTAGTGAGTACTCGACTAAAAATCGGGACTTTAGCACGTCCACTAGCATTAAATTAAGAATGACGGCTGAGCAGCTGTTTTTCATTTTGTCAGATGTTATGAAGACGAATTTGAAGCTGCGGTGGGCGCTCGGTTTGGTTGAAAATGACGTGAAAAAAGTATTAATCTCAATATGAAATAGACGGTATTGTAGACGCTCCCCCTCTCAGCTTAAGATTACGCTACGCTAAGAAGAAAACAAGAGGCGTAGAAGTAGCTGAACCGTCTTCGCCGATAACTTACTAGCTGAAGGAAAAAAACAACAAATAATCACACTTTGTGCAAACGCACCGTTGGGCCTATTTAATGTTGCTCATAGTAACGTAGGGACGTCCTCAGATCGCTGATACCACTGAGGTCATGAAGTGTACGTGCACATTCATTTTTTGTTGTGGTGAAAGTAACATGTTTTTTGATGCGTCAGTTATAGTGTCCACATACACCTCGGCAACTTGAAGATATGCTTCATTCCTGAGTGACTATCAATGTATTAAAACACACAAAGTATGGAATACACTGCAGCGACCCAATTATCGCGTGAAGGCGTCCCGTTCGAACGCGGCGTTTGAGCGTTTAATTAGCGACCGATCAGTAGCCAATTCGGCTAAATTGTTCACACTCCGTAAACTTTCGTTAGTTTCCGAAATATTTAATGCTAGTAGCAAGCGCATTACTCTAGATACTGAGGCCTAATGCTTGGCTTACATCACAAACGTCGCGCAGGTGTTCGCGAAGGTGTTTAATCATCACGACATACTTGTTGGTGGTTTTAGAGCTGCTGAATTGAGCTTCAACATTTTTAATTGTCTTTTCAAGCCAAAATATAAAGCAGACACAAGGACAAAAGACGCACGCACACACAAAGCAAGTGCTTCTAGCCTCTCTGAATGACTCGAAACATGTAAGGGCGAGCTTAATGAGATGCACAAAATCCACGTGCATCGAAGTGACACGTTGTCGCTGAGTAAGTCCCTCTTCGGAAGTGCTATTCGAATTAAAAAAGTAAAAGGCCAGCCAAACTATCATTCATAAACGCCTCTCAATGCGGACATGTCAATGTTCAATGAACGTCTCGCTTTGTGTGCACCGAATGGTTCAACAACGTGGTTCAGTAAGTGCTTTCAATCTCTAAACAATCGAGATGGTAATCAAAATATATTCGAGTAAATCATGTCGCTGTGTTAGCTGAATCACACGTGCGCGAGCCACACTTACCTGACCAAGCCGCCCTGTCTTCCCAGCGTGAAGGCGCTGCCTGACAGCGGCCTGTCTGGAGAAAGCCAACAGCGCGGCTTTTCAATGACACACGAATGGTCCGGGTCGCCTTCGAACTGCAGTCGCAAGCAGCAGCAACCACAGCCGCGTAAGCAGTGCGAGTTGCAGCACGCCTATCGCCGAAGAAGGAGATACCGTCTCGAGCTTGTGTTGCTACGCAGACGGATGGGTGCTCGCCGTCTGATTGAGGTTTCCTGATTATGAACGGACAAGACGCCACGAGGGACCAACACCACTGGTCTATTGAAGACGCCGGTCAACGTTCAATAACCTGCGGCCCCCGCGCACTCTCCCTCTATCCTCGCCCCCTTCTTTCGTTGCACTCTACCGACTCGTAAAGGTTCGGCTTGGGAAGGAACAATGCAGGCGACAATAAGAAGCAGGCAGTTAAAGAGGGGGCAAGCAGGGGTGCGAAGAGGTTTGGTTTCAGAGCAGCCGGCTGTCAGCCATTATTTAAATTTACCTACAACATTCACACAATGGAAGTGATCGCGGGGTGCGAGGCGATTACAGAGCAAAATCTGAGGGCAGGCATTCCACTCTTCCATCGCTATCGGATGATCTGACGAAACATTCAACGTGACTATGCTTGAGTAACGTTTGTCGAAGCCTAATACTTGTCTCTACATCTTATCTGTTGCGCAGTCTTTTACCCTCTATGAGATTTACCCTCCATGACGGAAGCCGCAGCCTTTTACCGTCTTTGAAAGAAGCCCATTAGCCATGTTAGCTGGTGAGAAAACTTTTTTTTACAGTGATCGCACTTAATTTATTGCTTTTCCGATGCAGGCAGTGCTACATACAACATTTAATTCCTTACTGTAAACAAGGCAGCAAAAACATTTTGCTCTTTGGGCTCCTGTAGCCCATCTTGCTGTAGAACATCACTATCCAACAGCTACGAAACAATGTATAAATGAACCATTTAACAATGCACCAAAAAATGACTCAGTTATTACGAACAGGTAATTGTTTTAGAGTATAAATATTTGCTGACCAGTCGACTTCGCCTGGCTGGTAATAAGAATAATTTGTGATGGTGATTGTGAGCTACTCCATGAACAACTTATACAACAACCAAACGGAAGGCGGTCACTATAAGATGTGAAATAATGAAAGAAACTCGCCGTTAAACTTGGCAGAGCATTCGTCGCTGCAGTGGACGATGGTTTGGAATACTGCGTACATGTTTTATACTTTATTTGTTCTTCAACGCTAATAGTGTTTCAGGTGATGAATGTGTACAGTTTAGGCAGGTTTAACAGATGTAGCGTACTCTGTGAAAGAAAGATGCAACAAAATGGCGGCTCATCTTGATAACAGCAGAATAGAGCACAATCTGGTCGGATGCTACCTAGGCAGAGGTCAACATGGGTCGGAGAAAATAGGATGAGCCATTTTTGGCACTGATATCATTGGGTGCATTCATCTGGAATAAATGCTGTCTTTATACTTTAGGCAAAGATTCGATCGACTGTCTTTGGTTGCTCTCACAAGTTGGCCAGTGAAGTAGAAGGACACTTGCGTGGCCACAGCCGTGGACTGCTTGATGAACGCGATTAGAAAACGCTGAAAGCGTTTCAAGTCATGGCACAGGTTCACCCGTTGGAATGATGAGAAAGGGCTTATACCGCTCAACCAAGTACCTCCTTGGCGCTGCGTAGCGTTCGGTCTGATGACGATTTGACGTAGATCGTGGTCCCGGATGATGGATAGCAGTGAATTCTGTGTTACATACATAGAAATGTACCATGAATCCCTTATCATGACAGGCGAAATACGAAGTAACCGGCCTTATCGATCATTTCCTTTCGTCATCGTGATGGGGTAGCGCGTCCTGTGGTTAGCGTCTTCCGAGCGGTGGTTCCCGTCATAGAAGGTGCCGAAGTGTGTGAAGTTTCTCCTAGGCAATCATGCTTCAGCCTGCAGGGGCTGCATTTCGACCGATTTCTTGTCGCCGTCTTCTTTGCCGTGTCTGAACTTGGAGGACTCTTCTAACCTGTTGGCAGAACAGATAAGCAGGAGTCTTGTTACGCTACGTAATTACAACTTTAGTCCTCCCAGCGAGAAGCGACAACAGAGAATCTCTGAGTGACCTTCCTGTTCGTGACTAATCTCTACCCTCCCCCCTCCCCTCCCCCAGCACTGTATTCTTCTGGGCATCCAAGTTATTAGAATATACCCTACCTTCCCCGCTCTTTCCTCGACCATATGCGTACCTTCCCCGAATTCCACAATTTCTCCAAACATTATGCTGATCTGGATCCAAACATTTTTCTGATCCTTTCCTCTTGCCTCGTTGCCACTGAAATCCCCTATTATTCATACCCCTGTTCCTTAAGGACTGAACGTGTTTGTGCGAGTACTCTTCATGACCTGTTGAACCTACTGCCTTTTAAAACGTCTGTGGCAGATTCTTGCAATTCCGTCCACTTCAGTCCTGTGCACGCGCCTTTTTGTTCAATGTTTTGAGCATTGACAGCAGTTTGGTAGCAAGAATTTAAAGAAATAATGAAACAAAGGAGGACTTGATGCATTATGTCAATCGCATTAATGCAGCAGTGCCCCGCTGAAGGTCGTGGCATCGTTCAAGCCGCTATCAGCAAAATGGGTGTGGTGGTAGTGGTTTTTATTAAAATAATAGCAAAAAAAAAACACTACCACCACCACCATTTTGCTGATAGAGGCCACGACCTTCAGCGGGGCACTGCTGCATTAATGCGCTTGACATAATGCATCAAGTCCTTCTTTATTTCATTATTTCTTTGAATTCTTGCTACCCAACTGCTGTCAATGCTCAAACTTTCAGCTTAAATTAAACCGTTCTGAAAACCTTTCGAAATAAAACTAAACAGTAAAGAATGGTATTATCTCCATGCAAATAATTCAAGCCCTTTGGGTAACATTTCAAGCCCTTTGGGTAACCCAGCGCTTTGCGCAATTTCGTTCGACGTTCTCTTCAAATTGTAACAACACCATTTGCCTACTACGCTGGCTTTAAACATTCTGCACTCTTTTAGGAACCTTCTTCATTGATTTTTGTGTCCCGGTGATTGGTGTGACAACCGATAAAAACGACTTAAGGGCAAGATTTATAAAGATTACTGTTGCCTTCAAACATTTGCTTACTACGCTGGCTTTAAGCATTCTGCATTCTTTTAGGAACCTTTTCATTGATTTTTGTGTCCCAGTGATTGGTGTGACAAACAGATAAAAACGACTTAAAGGCAAGATTTATAAAGATTATTGCAGCGAAGACACAAAGTCTCTAGTCTTTCGAGAAAGACGAATGCTCCGACTACAAAGTTTCAAGAATAATGCAGCCAAGGAGAATGACTAATAGTCGCGAGATCTGCTGTCGAGCAAAGCGACGGACGTTAAAGTGATAACGCAGAAAAGTAGCAAAAAGAAAATAAAGGGAAAAAAGATGGCAGAAAAGACAACTTGAAAGAAAGAAAAAAGGAAGAAAGGAAAAAAGAAAGAAAGAAAGACAGATAATAGAAAGAATGAACGAAAGAAAGAAGGAAAGAAAGAAAGGAAGAAACGAGACGAAACCGGTGGCGTAAAGGTACAGTAGTAATTTCATTTGGCGGCACACTATATGCGTGGCTCGTCTCTCACCTGTTGAACGAGAAGAACTTTTGGTCGTCGCCGAACTTCTCGGCCTCCTCGACTGTCTGGCAAAGCGGGTAACCCTTGGTCTCGGGTAGCCAGGCTGCCGCGATCCCGGCAGCCGTGGTCAGAACCGCCAGGAAGAGGAACGGAATCCAGGCACCGTATCTACCCTGGATAGACAGCCGTGATCGGTTATTCTCATCGAATTCTGATCTGCATCTTTCTCGCACTTTAGCGTTAGAAAGTGCGATCCGTGTTACTATTTTGAGACGCATTGGAAAGTTTTTCAAGCAAGTTAGTCTATTTTGTTTGGTTATGTGTTCTGTTATGTGTTAGCGCTGCCGTCCACCTCGAAAGGAGCAATGATTGGGAAGTTCTATACTGGTGTATTGAACCAAACTTAACCATGCTTTCGGGTATTTATTTTCGGATGAAGGTGTCTATGGCCGAAAGATAATTTCAAATTTTCCCCGATATGTTGCGTGTGGTTGAAAGGTTATGTTAGGCTCTAACCCTTATTGTTTTTAGTTACAGTAATTGAAGTAGGATATGTGAATGAGCAGTATTTATTTAAAGGGGAAGAAGAAAGAATGTACCAAAAAATGTGTTTTCGCATGAAGCTTGGACCCGCAAGGTGGCTCAGTGGTTAGGGCGCTCGGCTACTGGTCCGGAGTTCCCGGGCTCGAACCCGACCGCGGCCGCCGCGTTTTTATGGAGGCAAAACGCTAAGGCGCCTGTGTGCTGTGCGATGTCAGTGCACGTTAAAGATCCCCAGGTGGTGGAAATTATTCCGGAGCCCTCCATTACAGCACCTCTTTCTTCGTTTCTTCTTTCACTCCCTCCTTTATCCCTTCCCATACGGCGCGGTTCAGGTGTCCAACGATATATGAGACAGACACTGCGCCATTTCCTTTCCCCCAAAACCAATTATTATTATTATTATGAAGCTTGGTTCACACGAAAGAAGTAATAAATGCTGAAAACATACCCATCGCCACGATCAAAACAAAGCATCATCGATTAAGAGACTGAGTGAGGAGGCACAAAGGGGTTCATTGGCAACACATAACCTTCAACACACCTGAATCAATGGTCTGCTGAAAGAATGGAACACTTGTGGCAGATGTAAGGTACTCACAGCTTTATATGAAAAAAAAAATCGTCATAAAAAGTAAGAGCAACAATTGAACCAGCTAAAAAATCAAATGTAGAATTACAAGACACTGAAACCAGGAACTAAAAACCTCAAGAGCCAACGGTTCGACGACAATTTCTCTGGCGAGGCATGACATTATGATATCATCAAAAATGCGGTCGTTGATCAAGTCGGAATGTTGTTGACGTGTTGGAGCATAGCTGATTCCATGAGACGTGATCAAAACCCTACTTGGTTGGTGACTGCACTTTTAAGCAGCATATGCTTTCAATTAAAGAAAAAATAATTAAGGAAAACTAAACGAAATTGACGCGAATATCATATATTGCGCCAATTTGTATACGCTTGCTATACTTGCCCCCATTACAGAATTCACCATCAGAACAAGCACAGACGTGTCAAGTGCACTGCTCTGCGAAGCCATATTCCAGGAAAACTGCTTTCTTTGTGCTGAATCTGGATAGTATAGTCGTTCACGAATTCTTTTTATCTAATTCTCGGCATTCCGCAGCATCTTCTCCTGCCATTCGATATTCCGGCTGTCAGACTACTTTGGACCACCTTACAATTTGGTCAATATTAGAAACAATCTTGCACATGGTAGACTTCTATAAATAATCAAGTAACACGCGAATCCGAAAAAAAAAGATCGGACAAAATGAAGGACGATGTGGACGATTTCATGATGTGGTCAGCACTTCTGTGGCCATAAGGTGCTTTTCCAGCCTTGCGCTTTTTGAATTCCGAGATACTAGATTCGGTGCGCGACTAAGGACTACGCTTTTGGAAAAAGATGCGGGGTCAGAGAAAAGGCACAGATACCCCTTAAAACTCGAAATTTCATCACCTACAGCTTAAAAATACATTGATGACAGCTGCATCTAATTTTTGATCTTATCAAAAATTCGATTCCATGCCTCTTTCTTGGTGCGTCGATGTTTTTACTGCAGCAAAAGACGCTTTTGCAGCAGAGAAGATTGCAATGAAAAATTTTCCCGCTACTCGGCACCGAGACAGACCCCGTGAACACAGCTGTGAAGGATGGGATCTGCGCCCGCAAAGCTATGCCGATGCGCCTCACTTAGTACTCCTTTCATTGGCGTTTCCTAGCTTATAAAATTTCCATTTTCAGCGAGGATAGCATATTTGCCTTTGGAACAGGG
This sequence comes from Amblyomma americanum, assembly GCF_052857255.1. NCBI lineage: Eukaryota > Metazoa > Arthropoda > Arachnida > Ixodida > Ixodidae > Amblyomma > Amblyomma americanum. The sequence continues at coordinate 47,400,991 of NC_135503.1, read as the reverse complement.
TAATTTGTTGATACAGGTCAACATCAATTTATCATCAGTATCCCTCTGAAGCATTGTCTCAGAAGTAACAAAACTACTACGATACGACCAGTGCAAAGAATGAAGGCACAGGTTACGCACTCAATGGATCCGAAGAGGACAGAGCTAATGTATTAATTCTGATCATTTTTCGTATATTTTCTCCATTTGCCCGTGGCTGAGGCACTGTCATGCCCTAGCTGTCATCGAAACAAGCCAGTAGGCACTGCAAGCGGTAACAAAAGAATAGAATTGATAGACAATAATTGTCACACTGCACAGACAGGGGCTGTATTTTGTAATCCTTCCCCGTCCTATTCCTTTGCCTCAAAGCCTTTAGTGAACCCTGATACAAGGAGCCGGAAAACAGTGCTCGTCAAATGTCAAGCAATGACGTCACAGGTGGTTACCAGGGCTGAAGAAGAAAAAAAGGAATGAACCAGGAAATAAATCGTTAAAAAATATAGCCACATGTTTTCTTTGTGAGAAGAATTCCTCGCAGCCCAGATGTTCATGCGGTCAGGACTCCATTACCAAGAATCCAAGACAAGCGCTTCTAGTTCCCTTGGCTGCCACCACGTGGCGCATGGCTTTAAACGCTGAAAAATAGCGCGTTGACGTCATCCGTGACGTAAGAAAGAAAGATAATGAACGAGTGGCTGCAGAATAGAAAGTGATAGGCCGATAGGCTGTCTGAGCGCTGTCCCGAACTTTTGGTAATGCTGGCGACAGAAGTTACAGACGTACCAGGTAGACAACGTAAGGCACGGATGCGGTGAAGATGGCGGCCAGTGCTGTGAGGACTCCCACTGAGAAGGAGCGCAGCGGCGTCGGGAAGAGCTCCGCTGACTGTTGGTACATCATCATGTACGCCGCTGTGGTGGAGAACTTGGCCACGATCGATGAGATCAGGTGCACCAGGCCGGCTGCAAGCGAAGGTGCATTCGTCGAGGTCATCGTATAATGAAGACAACATATGAGTAGAACTTATACCAAAGATGGTATGATATACAGGCTGGCTATGTCCAGTATGAGCATGTAGCAACTTACTAAATGTTCCGTATTTTGTATCAGTAGAAATTTTTCAGCGAACTGACCATTACAGGAGTGCTTCGAGTACAGTGGCAACATCCTTGAGCTACAGACATGAAAAATCTGGGGGCTAATTTGAAATATACGGAGCTCCAAGATGGGATTAACAAAAGGATGCGCGCAAAGAAAGAAAAATTATGAAGACGCTCCAGTCACCTAAAGAGTGGGATGCGTTATCATTAGATTTCAAATTTGTCGCAGCTTCTGTTGCAGATTGTTTGTTTGCGTCGGTTTCTTTGAAATTTTCGGTCCATCAACCGCCATATTCAGACTGGTACCTGTAATAAGCAGCAGGTATGCGCTATGCGGTGACGGTACCGACATTAGGACATATAACATTTTTTTTCTGAATTTTGATTTTGATTCTCTATCTCGGTTGTTGCCTTGGTCACAACCCGGTGGGCAAGCTGTGATGACGTCACAAGGTTTCTTGACCTCCCTCGACGAATCATTATTTTAATGGCCACCTGCCACGCGGGGCAGGTTGTGATGGCGCCAAAAAGGTCATGTGACCTCTATCGACCAATGAAGGTGGCCCACAAGGGCTGGTTGTGATGACGTCACAAGGTCAAGCAACACCTCTCAGTGGTTATGGCGCTCGGCTACTGATCCGGAGTTCCCAGGTTCGAAACCGACCGCGGCGGCTGCGTTTTTATGGAGGCAGAACGCTAAGGCTCCCGTGTGCTGTGCGATGTCAGTGCACGTTAAAGATACCCAAGTGGTCGAAATTATTCCGGAGCCCTCCACTACGGCACCTCTTTCTTCCTTTCTTCTTTCACTCCCTCCTTTATCCCTTCCCTTACGGCGCGGTTCAGGTGTCCGCCGATAGACGAGACATATACTGCGGCATTTCCTTTCCTCAAAAACAAATTGTTATTATTAATAACATCTATCGCCCACCAGGGCATGGGTGAGATGGGGCGGTGGAACGGTGGTGGCGGTGGCCTTGTGAGCTAACTAATACGTATTCGAAACAGAACTGAGAGAGTGGTGTCAGATTTTATGTTTCCATTCAGTGACTGCTAAGGGAAGTGCATGATCCGCTGAGGCATAAACAAGTCACAATGAACCATAGAACGATGTTTGTTAAATGGCACGGACGAAAATCACGTAAGCTATCCTCCCGCCACCTTCCCAAAAGGATCTAGACCCAACTCGAGAGCATTTCGCTTCTTATCTGCAGTCGAACAGTTGGACCACAATCAATTGCCTCGCCATTTGCTCGGAATCAAAAGCCTCCAGTTTAATCGAAGAGGGGCCCGTTGAACTAACGCATCTGTATTTCACGCCCCATCGGTTGAATTAGTGACGTCAAAGATTGCGCCCATATCATTTTGTGTCTTCATTGCGTTCTTGCTTTTCCGTGCCTGTTGTGAGTGCTATCTCACATCACCGTTCCTTCTCTGCCTTTACATCTTTTCTTTGCCTTCTCCTTTCGAACTGGGCAGACACTGTGCCTCTCCATTAGAGGCACGTCCCGTATAGAGGCTCCACCATCACCCAAAGGGATCCTGGATTCCATACCTTCCATATTTGTAAGCAGCGCGGTACTATTGCGCGGTGCAGTCTTGAAGGCGTCCTGGAAAGATGTCGCTATCAGCTATAGGAACCAATCGTACACACTGTCATCTTTAGCTTTACGAGACCCTTGTGTGCAATGGCACTCGTTGCCACAGAAGGGCTGGTTATTCTCTTCCAAGCTCCATCATTTTCCGAACGTGCGGTTGACAGCGGAACTTCATTCCATTCGCACCAGTTGCAGAGCGGGGTAATGCCAGGCATGCAGCGCGTCTTACTGCAGATCAACGTGATAGGGCAACAGCGACGGAAGCTGAGTGACTGCGCTATTACGTTGCCGATATCTTTCGAGGTGCAGCTTATAAGCGTCAAGAGACTAGCTAAGCAAAAAGAAGCCCTTCGAGATAAACTCTTGCTGATTTCGTCTGTCACGCACGCATAAACCCGGCGTACTGCTTTTGCCGGTGCTTGCTATCTTGTTTAGCTTCTGTTCTTGCCTGTAGAATTGTGACATTGCAGTCATCGGAAGCTCTGATCTTTTCTCGGCGATGCCGAGACTGTACAGCGCTCCGTCGACGGGAAGCCGGAATGGACGATGCGCAGGGACTTTTAGAATCAAGGTTTGCGCACAATATTTGAAAAGACAGAGGACGCGGACAGAGTTGAAGCGGTCGCCCTGTGTACGAGCTCCTGCTCCTGGGCCATTCGACGGCGTGAAGTGGACCGTGGCTACTAAAAAAATACTGCGTTCGTGTGAAGCAATGTCTATAGGGACCACGTGGATAAATAATTTTGTGCTGTGAGCAAAAATGTCGACTTTTTTACGGACTTTCAACTGTTTTCAACCCAGTGTAAGTGTTAAGCCTAACGAAGACTACGGGCGAATTGGGAAGGCCGGCGCCCTGTTCAGCCTAACGCAATGGACGGCATCCGAGGCTATGAGCCGGGGACGATGCAGATCAACAGGGCGTAATATACGAATCAGCTACACGCTATGTGGCACAGGGAAGAAGCAGACTGTATTCGGAGAGAAAAGACGCGCCAATTGGCCATGAGGACGCCTTCGCTGGACACCTGGCCTACTGACTTAGGATCCCTGATGCAGATAGACGACATAGTTGTGATTGTGCGTGCGCGTTGCGTCCTAAACATGAAGTAATAACGAAGAAACCAGCGGTTCATCACCGAGGCGATGGCAGCAGCCGCCGGAAGGCCGGACTTAGCGGACGGACTCAATATCAAGGTATAAGGTGAGCAAAACATTATCGTTATTGGCATTCCGAACCAAGAAGGTGGCTAAAAAGTTATCCTTAACCTAAGAGCACCGAGGGGAAGGGAATACTTGTGAAGCATGAGCGTTTATCAAATACTCCGATAGCATATGCAAAGGTGTAATCCCTGGAGTCAAACAGGTCACCCGGAAGGTGAAATCAGACGAGTCATTCCGTGACAAAAACCGACGAGACACTTAAAAAAGAAAGATCAGTTTTCGAAATTTTTACTGCATTCTTCATCATAATATTGTGTTACGAGACAATATAAATCCGAAGGACCGGAAGAAGGAAATAAATTGACAAATCAACATTTTATACAAACTGCCGCTTTCCCCTTAGCATCTCTCGCGGAGGAGTCTATACTAAACAGGAACATATGCGGGTTAAAGACCGTTAAGGAACTTCTGGACGAAACAAACGCAGCCTAGGAACTTAAGGTTACAGCGGCGGCACAAGCAGTATTTTTGCTTGCTTTTTTCATTTTTCTGGGTATTTAATCTGTCGATTGCTTGTTATACAGCAGCACAGGAGTGCATGAATGCCATGTCTTGAGCTCACAGGTTAGTGGACGTATAGGAGGCATTTACTGTCTTTTTACAGCAGTAAAAATGCACAGTACAGGCATTCGACTGAAGTTGAAAGGGGGCAGGTTGAGAGCGGCAAGGGTAGCGGCCGTTCACGACCAGCCACCAAAAACTGGTTCTCCTTCCAGCGGCGATCGGTTGCAATGACGTGATCAAAAACGCTTGTCAAGCCCCGGGCACTTTTGTTTAGAGCTGTCGTGTTTTCAGCTATACTCAGCCCAATTGGACAGTTTCGCCTACGGAGGCGAAACTTCAAAGTTGCATCCCCTGAGAGATGCTTCGCTTATGCAGTTTCAGCGCACCGAGCAGACACATCATAAAATCACCGCAGCGGTGGCTAAGTGGTTGAGCATCCGCCTCGCATGCGGGAGGTGCGGGGTTCGATCCCCAGTGCCACCGTGTACCCACCGGGGATACAATGGGTGCAAGCTTTCCCCTGGCCTGGTGCTTGGCTTATCAGGGGTGAAATGCTTAGGAAAGTGGTCTTTGACCCAACCTTGAGTAATCGAAAATACCTTGTGCCATGGCGCATCTTTGGCCATAGATGCCCTTGCGCCATAAAAATTCATAATCATCATCATCATCACATCAGACAGTTATTTTCTAAGTGCTCGTTATAGGTCAAACTTTACACAGAAAGAGGACACAAAAATGAGCAAGGGCTAGAGTGGAAGGTGACTGCTCTGTGAGGCTGAGGGAAAAGAACGCCTCCTTTATTTTCAAATTCTGTCAGATTGGCCAAAAATGGTGAATCACACCCTTCTCCTCCTTCTCTCCTTACCATTTCCGCTCACTAGCTTATCGTTCTATCAAGGACTATGGTAAGGAGGGGCCCTGAACAAGACATGTCCCATTGTCGAAACGTTGCCAAGCTCCCTGAGGCTTCTCCCTCCCTTGTTCACTTTGTGTTTGCAAGGGCTGCGCCGCGTCGCGGAAGGTGCAGGAAGCGCAGCGCGGCGCTGCAGCGGAATTATCCTACCGATTGGATGATTTCCCCAGTGAAGTAACGCGGGCTGCCATCGAAGCGTACGAAAGCGCGCTGGAGGGCGGCACGCTGCGGATGACCGGTCAATGAGGCGCCTGCGCTGCTCGCATTGAAAAAGTGAATGAATTAAAGAATTAATTTATTTATTAAGGAGGGGAGGGGCTCCGAGAGAAGCCCATGAATGTGGGTATGGGGGAGTTGGTAATAGAAGAAGGGCTGAATTTTAGGCCGGAGTCTTTCGGTGCTAAAGGTGTGGGCGCAATGCACAGATATATGCACGCGGTTTGTACTGCGCAGTATGTGAGAAATCGCAAGCGTCTGTATGTGAGAAAGCGCAAGCTTCGAACAATGATAATCTGGCAGGCATATTGATATTAAAGAAAGCATTGATCGAAGAGGCTTCCTAGATTAGTACTTATTTCCGCAATATTGTATGTATACCCACAGTTTTTACTTATTGTTATTTATTTAAAACCGCGAAGCACATCCTCATAACATTGTTCTTTACGCGAGTAAGATTCCGGCTAGATTTGCAACACTATTAGCAAATAATGACTGTCACCACCGATGTACATTCACCAACACACCGTTCTAGAGCATTCGAGCACCGCGGAGTACACTTTTGTCATTTACAAGTGTCCTAGGTTTCGAAAACTCACCTTGTTGTGCATGCACATTTCTACGAAACATATTTAGCTCGCCATGTCTCTAGAAGCTATACCGGGCTCAAGAGGAAACAGCGATTATCATAATTGCAGAATTAACACAGCTCGCGGTTAGAGCGTTCTAGACAGGTGTGTGGATGGCTGTACAGTGGTGCGCACTCATTGTGTGCAGCACTCAAACAATGCTATGCGGAGTAAGGCAAGAGAAATTTTAAAGCAGGTACTGAGTTTCAATCACCACACTTGCCCTCAAGCTCTGCCTGATGCGCATACAAGCTGCACAGGCACAAGCGTCTTGCCCCTAAAAAGGAGCTAACTTAAAATTTCATTTCTTATGCTCCACATCACGCTTCTGGAGCACTTGGACAAAAATGCCCACAGGTGTGGATGCTCCTGAATGTTCGCGGCAATATATTCCCGTAATCTGAGCCTTGTATAATAGAACGTTGTTGGCAGGCGCAGCCAGTTGATCCTGATGCATGTCACGTGCAGTTTAGCCTTTCGCCGCCTACGATTGCTTTGTTCCTTTGGAGGTATTACGTACGCCCTACGAACAGTTTTCTGCAAGTAACTTCATTTGTATTCCTGCCTGCTTGCGGCTGGCAGTTGGAAAGCAGTTGTGGCGTTGAGTGCGAAACTGCCGAAAGTTTAAAACAAACGCAAATTTGGAGAGAGAACAACGCACTTCAGGAATGTTCAGCCAGCATGCGCAGTATCGTCGTCCTACGCGTAGCAAGATGTGAGCGGGACCTTCTTTGTGAAGATTTCTGGATAATAAGTGTGTAAGCATCCAGGAAGATGTTGCAGCGCTATCCTGGGCCTTCGCGGTGCCTTGGTTTTGCCAGAATTTGGATGGGATGGAAAGCTCTGGCCAACGGCAACGTGAGAATGTATGAATGTGGATATTCCACGAGGAAAGAAAAACCGCAGCAAGCCTCATTCGCGGCGGACACCTCAACCACGTCATGAGAGAGAGGATGAAAGAAAGAGTGAAAGTAGGGGGAGATCAAGAATCGCCGTACTGGAGGAGGGCTCCGAACAAATTTTGACCACCTGCTGCTCTTAAACACGCAGTGTGATGGCACAGCACATAGGCGTCTTTTGTGCTTCGCCTCCATCTAAACGCGGTCGCCGCGTCCGGGGTTCGAACCCTCGAAACTGTGCTCAGCAGCCGAACGTTACGACCACCTAGCCTCTGAAGTGTCTCGCACTGTGTCGCCCGAGCTCGCAACAAGCCTCCGCGCCGGCAGTCAGAGGAAAAAGGCTTGCAGCAATTGCGGTGACTCACACGAGGGTGCGACCACGGGCGCCCAGCAAGCGGCAGCCGTGAGGAGCACGAAAAAGACGTTGGTCCAGCGGCGGCCGAAGCGGTCCATGCTCCACCAGCCGACCGCGTTGGCCGGAACCTCGACCAGCGCCAGGTACAGGAAGTTGAGGAACTCGTTGCCGCTCAGGTGCGTCACGTTGATGTGTAGACCGCTGTAGGCACAGCTGTCGGCAGACCTGCAAGAGACATGGCACCGTCGTACGCCAAAAGGGAAAGCTGTAGCCGATAGCACAGCCAGAAATATAAGCAATAAACGGGGAACCGGATCGGCTTCCATCGTGTCCGTCGCCAACTCCGTGCTTAACGCTGGCGTCGTTGTATGGACCAGTGCAAAATTACGAAAATTGCCTTGTATACTGATGTGCGCAGTAATGATGGGAACACTCAAAGTGGTGGTGGTGGTAGTGGTTTTATTAAAATAATAGTAAAAAGGAAGGAAAATATGTTTGCTAGCCCCGGCATCTGCCATCGATACTGAGGCACCTGAGCTGGGGCAGCGGAAATAAAGGATAGCAGGCAGAATAGAGAAATGAAATGAAAGAGGTGAGGGGACAGGAAGAAAGGATAGGGGGAGAAGTAATATGTACAAAATATTTACATAATAAGAAATGTGTCCAGGTTGTGCGCGTGATTAGTTTATTTTAGAGGAATTAAATCAAGTTTCTGTCAAAACCGCTATTTTAGGGTCGTGCAAAAGCAGAAGGGCCTCCAACTCAGTTGTCTTGTTTATGACACTTCTACAATTAACATTTAGTATTTTCAGGGCCTGAAGCCTCTTTTTTGATTTCTTTCTAAGCCTAAAGTGAGGAGCTCTTGTTTCATTCCAACCATATAGTACGCTATTAACGCTTAGCTTATCAAAGTGCCGATTTATTTTTTCTTCCTGCGAAGAACTTGCAGATGAAGGTTCTTCACCTATAAAAACATTAGCGGAGCATCTAATTACATGGTGTGTTAGCCGTGCGGTAACATTATAAGCTGTTGATGCCTTTACATTGAGCTTTGTGTTGTTCTTTTATGGTTGTGTTTGCTGACCTCTACATGTCTGTCTGCGCACGAGCAGACAACTTTTCGTTTTATCCAGTTGGTGGCTGGATGTTCTCCTGAATGTGTATAGAGGTGGCGACACGGAGGCGATGAAGATACGTGGAACATCAAATCGTATAGTTGTCTCGTGACGTCACTTTCCTGCAGTCAATGGGCGGTTTGAATTCTAATACCAGCGCATAAAAAAAATTAAAGGAACAAGAAGTAAGCTTTTTCTCACATTTGAGTTGAAATCATTGTACTCTATGAGATATTCTCTCGCATATTGCTTGTATCTGCACATGCAATGCGCACTCCACCTGTAGTATTCGCTGCCGTAGGACATGCAGGTGTTGATGTCTGTATCATCGACACCTGCATGTCGTGTGCAGAAGTGACACACGGCACAAAGTGGCACTGTGGCCCAGCAATGTGCCACACACTGACACTACAAGTCTTCTGCTTTCATCTCAGAAATTAAGTTGCAGCTGTAGTTTTTCTTCTCGTAAGTCGCGGCACTGGCCTCATTTTAATACCAGCCTGCATTCCAAGTTTTTTAGCCCCATAGGTAACAGTACTGCTAAAAAATATCAGATGTTAGAGGAACTACATTGACGACTACCTAAACAACTGTTTAAGGAATAAAAAAAAATTGCCACTAGTACTTCTTTCTTAAAAACGGATTGACCAGCTGCTGTTCATAACTTGAGGGTGCTGAGCAAATGCACTCGAACTATTTCTTATTCACCTGGACGCAGTTGTAACAGCTTCTTTAATTTGCTAGTAACCGCTCGCCATTGGTATGTTTTCTGTATGTCGACAGCATACATTTTTGATTAAAAGCAAATGACAGCACCATTATAAGCAGTTAGTTTTATATCATATGTCTAATGGAGGTTGCCAGGCGGAGGTAATGGCCTAGTGGCTCACCACACAAGCGTGAGAATGAGCAGACATTTTCGTATCTTGGGCTTAGTGATCAGGTCGAGAAAGGAGCCCGATTTTTCCTCTTCCTCTTCGGCGCTGATGGCTTGCTGAACTTTCTGAAATAGATAACCACAAAAAATTTGAAAGTTTGCAGTGAAATAGTGAAATAGCACTATTACCAAGTCGAAAAATACGACAAAAGTTTTTTGACGTTCTGTCGTAGAGTAGTAAAGTTGTGCATTACTTTTGTGTTCGTCTGTCGGTGCAACAACAGACAACGCAATACTGAAAAAAAAAATTGGTGTTACTGCAAATACTTCTTTAGTTAATATAAGTTCATATCCCAAAATACTACAAAAAGTGTGTTTTGACAAAGCAACCATTTCAGTTGTCTTTTTTTCGGCAGAATAACAGAGCGATCATGCACTAAAAAAGGCAGTAGCTGTAGGCGCTGCTTTGAAACGTTCAAAGAAGGCTTCAGTGCATCGCATGCGGCACAGGACGGGGTAGCTATGCTTTTTACGATGTGATTTCTTCGACTGTTTCGGCGTACTCACCTCAATTCTGTTGTGCACTCGATGCGGGCAAAATTGGCGGACATAATTTTGTGGACAAGCATCTGAGCACAAGGGTCCATTGGCAGTGTTCGACGGGAGAAATCAGTGCACAAAATTAAAAAGAAGTTTACAGCTGGTTACGATAGTGGGTAATGATAAGTTTGAGTGCAGCTCTTCACACGCCACTTGCCACCGCTTGCAGGTAGCGTGTTACGCTGCTAGCCACCTTCCGCGGTAACCCGTCGCAGCCACCTTCAGGTGGCATTCGCTCTGCTACTTGGACAACCGGTTAAGGCTACAACGCCGATGATTACGCCAAAGAAGACGATGATGCTGACCACGACACGGAAAGCAGGAACAGCCTCCTAAGAGCTGCCCTCTCAAAATGCATCGATGCAGACGTGGAAGGTCTGCCGTTAAAAGAGGTTGGATCCTAATAATGGAACTCAGACTTGTGTAATGCGCAAGATGATCATAAATTGGTAATGGCCACTGCATAATTTATAAAGTCGAATATCAGCTCTAACTGGCGTGCGATAGTGATTACGCAAGGACAGAGGCAAATTTAATGGCGGCGAGGGGAAGCTCGCCTGCCCAGCGTCCAGCGAGAAATTGTACATAGAAAAAACATTATGAACCACATTTTTTTCGACGAAAAAGTCCAAGAAATTCGTGCTTAAATGGTACCTCTGCCCCCAACCACCACGTCTAAGACAGCCATAAATTCACCCCTGCACACATAAAGGTGCAGTTTGTACAGGGTGCCCGTGCAAGACCCCTTCCATCTATCGTTCCTCTCGCCCCGGTCACCCGAATTGACTACGAACACAAGCACACCTTTTCCGGAAAACTTCAATACGTTTGTTTTGGGAAAGGTGGCGCGATGTGCCATGGGTGGTCACGCGAATGTTCACGTTGTGGTCACATGATCATGCCGCGGTTTGTTGATAGCACGTTTGGGCCGAGTGTCTCCCCAGTCTCTCTGTACCCGGTCAAGTTCGGCTGCAGGGACGCTTATTTACTACTGCTGCGACGACAGCGACATTCTTTGCTTAGGAACCTATGGATTAAGAGCTAGCGCGTTAAAAGCTAGATAATAAGGGTATGACAGAAGCAAGTACTCTTAACTATCAATACCTGCTTGCTAACTTATAAAGAAAGCACTCGAAGTGCGGTCCTTTGCAGCCTAGCAGTACATGATATTTCTTTGAATCTGGAGGAAGCAGCATCAGAAGAAATGGCAGAGAAGGTAAAGGATCAACAAGTGGTCCATTTTGAGGCTTTGTCGGCCCAGAACACTGACCTTGAGCTTCTGGTCGAGGTCTATCGGAGGTTCAACTTTGTTGCTGGCGGCGACGTTGCGCAGTATGGCCGAGGCCTCGGGCAGCCGGCCCTGCGACAAGAGCCACCGCGGAGATTCGGGGATGATCCTACAACGAACACGTGCGGCCCGTCAAGGACGAAGAAAGGCTGCTCGGCTCACTAGCGGAGCCGCGCGGGGCAGTCTAAGTGAGGGACGTCTGGAAGCTCACCTCAGATACAAGAAGAGTGGCACCGCGCACGAGGCGCACACGGTGGCCAGCATCACCCAGGTGCGGCTCAGGTAGGCGACCAGCGGCAGCAGGCACATGCCCAGAGTCCAGCCCATGCACGCCACTCCCAGCATGAGGGTGCGCTGCTTGACGCCGACCAGTTCCAGCACTGCATGGAACATGCCCGGGAAGTAGGAGTGGTTCAGTGGGGTTTCAGAGTAACAAAAGTGGGGTTTAACGGGGTCCAGCACTGTGTGGACACACGCTGCAAGCAGCAAGGGTTCAGTGGCGTTTAGTGGGGTCCCAACGCTGCACGGACACACCCGACAAGCAGCAGTTATTCAGCCGGGTTCAAGAGAAGTAAAAATGGTGTACAGCGGGGCTCCAGTGTTGCATTGCCACGCACACGGACAGAAGCAGTGGTCCAGTGGAGTAGGTAATAAAGGTGCGGTTCGGTGGCGTTGCAGCATTGCATGAACACACTCCGGAAGCAGCAGTGGTTCAGTGGGGCTCTGGCACTTCATGGACACACACCCTAGAAGCAGCTGCATTTCATTGGGGGCGGGGAGGGGGCGCACGTAAAAGAGTAGGTATACCAAATTCTAAGGCGACAAAAGGTTTGGCGGTCTGTGCGCATAGAAGGCGGGAAGACAAGAACCAAGTGCCAGCAAGGCTTAATAAATATTTTGTTTAGATCCTAAAGAAGACGCGAGCAACCTTGGTCTGCTTTCAGAATTTATCGCTTTTGGCATCAGTATGTCGTTCGAAAGGAACCGCAGATTCAAACCCCTCTCGGCCAGCGTCACGGGAGTAAGCGTAATCAGGTGGGTTGGATAAACAATCGGCCGCTGAGACTGTGGTGCAGTGGGTGAAATGGTGCTGAGGAGAGAGGAGGAGAAGGACTTTAATGAAACAGGAGAAGTTAAGCAACCCGGTCCGACCGGACACATTTCGCAGCGTTTCGCTGCGACACCTCTTCCTCCTTGTCCTTCTTTCACTCCCTCCTGCTGATGACAGGGTTGATGGCTTATAGGGTTTAAGGCCCCAAATGCGTCTAATGCTATGAGGGGCGCCGCAGTGGAGGGCTCCGGGTAATTTCGACCATCTGGGTTTTTTTAACGTGCCCTGATATCGCACAGTGCACCGACCTCTAGCATTTCGCCTCCATCGAAATGCGACCGCCGCGATTGCGATCGAACCCGCGTCTTTCGGGTCAGCAGCCGAGAAAATGTGAAGTGGAGGCAAAGAAAATAATAATAATAATTAATACACTAAAAAGCTACTGCATTAGCGTAAGTCATTACAGGCTGTCAGGGTCGTCGGAAGTCGTCAGCACTCAGAGCTGAGTTGACATGAGCTGACATGAGCTGCCTCATGTCAGTGGCCAAGGAAAAAAAATTAAAAGGAATAGAAGGCAAGAAATAGGTGACGTCCAACGATGCCGCGCCGGGTCTCTTTCTACGCCTTCTTTCTAGCACTGTATGTTAGCGTTCCAGTCATTTGCAGCAGTGTGTATTGTGTGTGTGTGTGAGAGAGAGATAGAGAGAGGGGGTAATTTAATGAAAGCAAAGGTGGATAGGCCAGCCGGCGGTAAGGTGACCCTGGCCTGCTACTCCACACTGGGGAAGGGGAAAGTAAAATGAGAGTGAGGGTGCGAATGGAAGGTGATGATGCCATAACACAATAGATTGCTTGGGGTTGTCTGGGTTATAAAGGGGACCACACAGACACTGGGTGGCACTCATCTCGCGTAGACAACTTGTAGAACATGCACCACATGTCTTCCACATGCAGCATATGTCTTGTACACACACTAGTTAACATTGCCCTCACACTACGCACTATCGCAGAAAAATCTGAAAGTACACAGACGAACGTCTCGGCACAAACGCGTATGCACATGTGGGGTCCGCACTCACTAATGATGTAGGGCACCTGGTCGATCTGGGGGTCCAGCAGCGCGTTGATGAAGCGCATGACGACGAAGACGGCGAAGTTGGTGGCCAGCACTGAGCCGAAGCCCGAGAACACGGCCACCGCTACGATGGCGAAGAAGACCGGCTTGCGGCCGTATCTGGAAGAAAACGGATAATGAGAAAAAAATGCATTTCAGCACCTTGCAAAAACATTTTTTTTTGTCTCGGTGAATACCGTGATTGTATGTGGAGGCCACTGATACACTGGTCGCGTTCATTGTGATCATGACTCATCTATGCACTGATAACCACTTTGTTACGTGAGCCTAGAAAGAACCCCGAAACTGAACTGTGAGCGTTGTTTGTGTAATTGTTGTACGAGTAGGTGGTGTGAAAGCTTCTGCAGGTGATGTTAAAGTTGACAGATGAGTATCAACTTTCGTAAAACTGTTGTCATGGCATTCAGAAATAAATCATCTTCATCGATTTTTGATTACTCTTTTTCATAATATGCCTATTCAAAGGCGTGTCCGAGTACGAGTATCTTGAAATCATTTTTACATCCAACATATATCATGGTCCAAACATATTGACTTCATTTGTAATAGAGCCCTATAAAAATTAGGACATCTTAGACGAACATTAGCTCAGGCTCCGAAGGAAACCAGGTTAATATGTATAAATCCTTAATCCGACCCATTCTTGACTATGCTTGTTTTGTGTGGAATCCTTGCAAGGTAACAGAGATTAAGAAAATTGAGGCCATCCAAAGGAATTCAGTTATGCCAAGGAGTCATCGTAATGAAAGTGTGCTTGGTTTTGGTGCCTTGGTGACATCGCTGTTCTAACCGGTTTCTAAGAGCGTTAACTCTTACTACTTATGTTTGTCAAGGACGCGTCTGCGTGCAGTTAAGGTCAAAGTGACCAAAGCAGTAACCACGTGACCATACTATATAACACAGCAACAGTTGGCGCGTAGCGCCTCATTTGATGCCTAAACTTTCGATCCGTTATATATGTGCCAATATGGCGGCCATCTAAGTGGGACCAACCACCACCCCGACCACCATTTTCATAAAATTGGGGGGCCACCCGTTCGACGCAGAATATTCGAAGTGGTGTCAAGTGACTTGACATGTTTTTGAGAATAAAATTAGTACTTGCGATGAAGCCCAAAATATTTATGGGATTCGCAACGACGACCTTTCCGTCCCCAAACCGCGCATTCCGAGGACCCTCAGGCGGCCATTACGGCCGAGCCATTTGTCGCTGGGGTCCGGATGGTGTCAAATGATCCGTCGTGTTGTGATGCACACATTTATAAAGTTTATTAACTGATATAAGAAGAAAATATACCAGATATAGCGAAGGTGGCTGTAAATCGCAGTAGTAGTGGAAAACCCATGAGGCAGATGGCGCTGCTTGTGTCTTAGTAGGGATGTTTTCGGAAAGAAGACATCCGCGGCTGTTTAGGTTTGGTCCTCTCCACGTTTGATGAGCACACCGATCTAAACACTTGAAGGTCCCGTAGCTAACGCTATAAAGTTGAACAATGATGTAGCGTTGGGGGAGAATTTTTAGATCTCTTGCTGCCCTCCTAACAGAGTGTTTCTTCTTTCATGCAATGAAACAAGTTAGGTAAAACGGCAAAAGTCCACTGTCACCAACAATGAAGTAAATGAGTTAGTTTCTATAAACGTTACGACGCAGAACGCACTAACTTGTACAGATAGCTCACAGCTAATATTTTAGGCCATATACTATTCAGGAAAAAAAGTCAAAAACAAAAACAAGAACGGAAAGTAAAGTTCTAGTGAGGAAATAAAGATTTGTTCGAATCCACTAACGACCTTTTCCATGAGAATAAGTCCGCACACCCTGCATCATGGAGTTCTTAAATCCAATAACCTCCCTCGCTGAAAGCACACCCACAAATAAGTATAAAATACGTGCATTTGCATGAGAAATGTCATAAAGGGGCGCTGAAGAGCTACACCACGCAATTCTCGTTCTTACTGACAACCTACTACACGGCCCCCTTTGCGGCACTGGTTTGTTAGACGGTGAAGACGCATTTGTTGCTGAGGAAGTTGGAGTTAATAATAATGATAATAATTGGTTTATGGCGAAAGGAAATGGCGCAGTATCTGTCTCTTATATCGTTGGAAACCGGAACCGCGCCGTAAGGGAAGGGATAAAGGAGGGAGTGAAAGAAGAAAGGAGGAAAGAGATACCGTAGTGGAGGGCGCCAGAATAATTTCGACCATCTGGGGATCTTTAACGTGCACTGACATCGCACAGCACACGGGCGCCTTAGCGTTTTTCCTCCATAAAAACGCAGCCGCCGCGGTCGGGTTCGAGCCCGGGAACTCCGGATCAGTAGTCAAGCGCCCTAACCACTGAGCCACCGCGGCGGGTGAAGTTGGAGTTAAAAATGGGACATTTCGAACCCGTGGCGTCAAGGCGAGAAAGGGCTTTGTGATCGCAGGTTGGAAGAGCATGAATTGAAGCTTAGCCTAACCTTAGAGAACCGCGCACAAAGACAAACAAAACTATCAAGCATTAAATTTAAAATTTGTCGCAGCTTCTCTTGCAACTTCCACGCGTGTTTGAGTCAGTTTCTTTACAATTGTAGGTCTACGAACCGTCACATGCGGACTGCTATGCTGCAGTAGCAGGTATCCGCTATGCTGTGGCGGTGCCGTAATTGGCATAAATCGCATTTTTTATGATTTTTGATTTTACTCTCTATCCGGTGATCATGGTGATGGTGACGTGGCTGTGCCTTTTGTAGCGGGTCGCCGCTGCCTAGATAGCACGGCGTGGGTTGGTGTATAGAAACTAGGTTGCTCACAACCAGGTGAGCAGGTTGTGATAACGTCACAAGTTTACGTCCTCTCTCTTCACCAATCAGCTAATTTCGTGACACTGGACATCGGCGGGGTGTTGGTGTCGCAACTCTAATGCTTTCGCATTAAAAACAAGAGCGACCAAGCTACTGCTAAACGCGAAAAATTCAGCGAAAAGCTTTCCCCTCGGCGGCGTTCCGGCTGCGACTTGATTTTGCGAGCCCAATGTTCATTCTAGTTAGGACACGCTTAGCAAGCGGTTGCTCAGTGTACGGTCTGTGCGCGGCTCAGGGAGCAGCTAGTCCTGATGCCTCGCTCTTACTCTTGGGATGCTGGATATAGTTCGTCGGCCATACCCTCCCCCCCCCCCCCCCCCCTTCCCCGCCCCCTCTCCCTTGTACTGGGCAACAAACATACCGCGTCAAGCTCCGTCCGCAACTCACTGAAATGAGAGGCGACCCAGACCTGGGTCGTGCAGTAAATGCTTTATCTTTCTCTCTTCCGAACATGAGCAGCGTTCATCTGGCGATGATTTTCGGTTTGACTGCGAAGCCCTCCACCTCACGTACGACGAGACTTTGCCGTCGCCGACGTTCCTTCTCCCCCTCACGGGCACGCCGCATCTCAGCGGGCTACGGCGGCTGATTCGATAGCCCCGCGCTACCTCGGCTCTGAGCCGCAAAAAAAAAAAGACAAAGTGGAAAAGGGCGCTTGAGGACGGCTCGTGCTATATCAGGCTTCGAATTCTTTCTTGTTTGAATAGTCCCTCTCGCGGGTATGTGTCAATCACGGACGGTACAGCAGCAACAACAGCTGGGAGGCTGTTCACGAGTACACGATACTGATCGAAGTTGAGCATAGTGTATAACAGCATTTCGCTGTAAAAATGTCTCGGCGTCACCGCTGTCAGCTTGCTAAAACAACCAATGGTGGCAATACCCCCATGTGTATTATTTTTTTTGCCTTTTATAGGTTAAAAGCGCACTTGTAGGCACACAGTAGGCATACAGGCACACTTCAATTTGACCCTTGTGCACATTTAAACGTCTCTAGGTTTGCCAGGGCAACACCGTCAAGTCAAAGCCTAGCTGAATTTGGGTCAGTTCAGTGCTGCCCTGATAATATCATTTTCACCGTTGTGCACATTTAAGTGACCGATCACTTGTCTCTAGGTTTGCCAGGGCAACACCGTCAAGTCAAAGCCTAGCTGAATTTGGGTCAGTTCAGTGCTGCCCTGATAATATCATTTTCACCGTTGTGCACATTTAAGTGACCGATCACTTGTCTCTAGGTTTGCCAGGGCAACACCGTCAAGTCAAAGCCTAGCTGAATTTGGGTCAGTTCAGTGCTGCCCTGATAATATCATTTTTTTTCACAGAAGTGTCGAATGTAGCTGAGGAACAGATCTTATTGCTCGAGTCCTGTGGTTTGAACCTTACTACGATATAATTTTTTTTAGCTGCGTACAACAGTGTACTATGACTACAGCCCCGGTGTTAGGAACATACCAAACCATGTGCTTGTTAAAAAGTGACCACACAATTTTTTTTTCTGGTGACACCCTTCTAATACTCTGAAGGGGCAATCCCAAGACGCTATAACAAATGGTGTCCATAATAAGAGCAGCTGAGAGCGCTAGCGTCCACGTGTAGTCATCAAGGCGTGGAGTGCTGTGTTAAAGATATCTCCGTTGTGGCTTTTATTCGGTTTGTGTACATGGCCTGCATCCTTTTCGTTTGTGCTCTTCTTATTATTTTTTATTGTATTTACCCCGCGAAAAGCTGCAGCAGCGTTGGCCTTGCCATTTTCCAGTAGCTTTTCCGACTTTGTTTCGCGCCGGACGCGCGATAAGGGAGCACCAACGCAGGTGTTACTCTCAGGGCGAGCGTTGTGACGCGCCTTATCTGAAAGGTCACCATGTACCGCGACAGCGCTATTAATTTTTCCTGGATATTGAGATAGCTGCCCGTTGTTTACGGCTTTTTTGTTGGGAATAAAATTTAAGTGAGAGCGGGATAAGAACTGATGAAGCGATAAAGTTTGATGTTTGCAAAGATAAAATTGCGCCTCTCCTCTCTCAAGACACTAACGACTGGGAGAAGCTTCTGTCGTGCTGTCAACTTGGCCAGGCTGAGGACAAACAAAAAGGATAAAGGGAGGGCATTCACGAAATGTAATATGTATTTAGGCGGTGATACAATGGGTACCAGCTTTCCTCCTGTTTGGTGCTCGGCTTCTTTGGGGTGAGATGCTTGTACAGTGGGTCGTTGACCCCACCTTGAGTTCACGGCAAAGCAGGTGCTATGCCGCTCTCTTTTCACAGATGTCCTTTACCCCCCTCCCCCCCCACCCTCTCCAAAACAAAACACACCATCAACATGGAATTAGAGCGTCACATGATTGTGTTAAGGAATGTCCAAGAAAGATTGTGAAAGGAGGATGTGTTTGTGGGTCATGTGACCTCGCTACCAATGACATCATTTCATGCATACGACGTCTGCGAGATCTCGGGATGGTATCGCAATGAGATATGACGCTGTAAAAAAAAAAGAGAAAACTCCATGTAAGCAAATAAACGAAAAGGGAGCAGAGAGTAAGTGAAGAACAGCGTTGAACATGAAAATAATGAGTGCTGGTCGTTGTGTGCTCTGATGAACTTACCTGTCAGCCATGGCACCAATGAAGACAGTTCCGATGACGCTCCCCGCAGTGCCAACAGAGTACACCAAGCTCGGGAGATGACCGCGAGAACAGACCAGGTCCCACTGCGTGTTGAGGACATATGCACCTATAGTTCTGACAAAGCTTCCCAAAAACAAAGAAACCACAGAGGCTTTTCATTTTCCGATGGTGTTGTTAGCCTCGAGGATACAATTTCTGCACATTACGAATATTAACGTGGCACATACGCTACGTTAATATTTCTCGAACATGTACGTCATTTTTTAGAACTTAGCACTAATTTAACGAATGTAATCTCCGGTAAAATTAGTAGTGAATTAAAAGAGATGGCCGCTGTGTATTTCTATCATAATTGCATGTCAGGAGAGAACACTTAACTACTCGAGCAACTATGCTTGGCTGCTTAGAGAGTTGTTGCTTTGTGTTTATGTTATTTGAGGGGTATCGTGCCTAATTAGCTGAGGATGTAGGATCAGGTGCCAAAGTGGCGTATACCAGGTAAGCTTTGACTGCATTGCAGCGTCAATTTTTGCTGTTTTCGATAAGCAGAAGTGTGGTTATTGCTAAAGACGACATGCCTGTAGATAAAAATGTTTCCACCTCCTTTTTCGACACCAGGCGTGGCAGAGACGCGAATTTACCACGTAATCTGGCGCAAGTTCACGTGGTATACATTGCTTTTGCTTCCGACCGTACTTTGCAGAACTACCACGGGTAGAACTACCACGAAATTAATTAGAATAAAATTTGAGGACACAACGAGAACAACAGTAACGGCAAATAAGTCGCGTTTTTGATCAGATCCCAGGTACCTTATTTCGTTTGCCGCGTCACCTGAGTAGAATGCTTGGCATAGTTAATGGAGCGTCAATTTGACCCCGCTAGGGTTTTAGCTTGATACTACGTAATCACAGAAACATAAGTAAAACCTTTTAATAAGATAAGTGGGGTTCTGATTTATGGTCTTACCGCAACCCTCGCAGAAGTTACGGCATTGTGGTGTTTCAAGGACTGTGTCGTTTGTTAGCAGGCTGAAGTTTAAAAGTTTATAATATTTTCAAGAAAAAAAGTCTTTCTACAGATGTCAGATATGAAGAATTGTTAATGATTTATGAAGGCCTGCCCTTTACCGCCATACTGCTGCAGAGAAAGTGCAAGTTGCATCTATGGACTGCCTTGCGCTCGGGACATCATGTAACTCATTTAAGCAACGGTATGTTTATATAGACCGAATATACTGGCTGGGTCGCGACTTTGCTTTCGTATTTGTCTTCTACTGACTATAAATAGCCTGCCTCGGATTACTTCGGGTAGCGTTAACATGGAATTTAGGAATGTTTGATTTAGGGCCGTATTCTATATAAGCTGTCCTGTTTCCGTTGTGCATTTTTTACATACATACATACATACATACATACATACATACATACATACATACAGGAATTTTATTGAAAGATATATATATATATATATATATATATATATATATATATATATATATATATATATATATATATATATATATATATATATATATATATATATATATGCAGTACATACCGTGTGCCCGCAGAAGCGCAAGCGCTTGTGGGTGGACCACGGTCATCACAACAATGCGCGGTCAGTACAAAACGCTGAAAGTACACAACTGCCATTCTTAGCAAAAAAAAAAAAAGATAGAAGTATTTCCTTCTTTTTTTTGTAAAAGAATTTCCCTTCCATTAGGTCCTCTGTTAGTGGTCACTAAGGTATGCCCGCGGCTTTCAAGCGTCTGTGGCAAGCGACCCGGCTATTGGTTGGTTGGCAACCGGACCTCACCATTGGCTGAACATTTCATCCAATTTCAGCCAATGGTGAGGTCTGGTCGCCAACCGCCCAATGGTCGGGTAACTTGCCGCACACACGCTTGAAAGCCGTGGGCATACCTGAGTGATCCCTGACATATGACTGAATTGACGCTAAATAGACAACGGAAAATGAGCAGCTTATAAAATACGGCCCTATATTCATTTTATTCAGTCCGGGAGCGCTCGCTGCGTGCCGTAGTGCAAAGGCAGAGGCACCTAAGCGCACCGAAAACTCTTTTCAGAAAGATTTCAATAAAATAAAGCCTATTCTATATACAACGCACCAATAAGTGAGAGAGGTCGTTTAATTACACAGCTGTACAGTTCTGTTTTGAAGGAAGGAAGCTCACAAATCTTTAACGTTTCAAGGCTAGCCTTTCCAAGCCAGCCTTTCTGAGAATCAGCAAGTACGGGTTGCTCGCACGCACGCACGCGCAAGCAGCAGCACTGCGCATCTCGTTTTATGTTAAGCTCGCTTAAGGACCTGAAAGCAGCTGCGCGCCTTCGGCGAGTGGCATAATTGAAGTAAAGGGAGAGTCGGTGTGTAAGAAGGGCGAACTAACTGGCCTTGAAGCAATGGCGTCAGCGATACGCCCTTTCCTAAAGAGTTGTCGTCGGACTTGGCAACGAATTCGCTGCTCGGGTACATTCGTCCTTCGCAGTGACCAGATTGCAGCGCCGTACGTTTGAAGGGCGTGTGTCCGTATTACGGAGGCGTCATTTCGAAAAGTCGGAACATTTCCCTGGAATAGAGAATACTGCTTGCGCTGCCAGAAGCTGTAAAGGAAAGCATCAGAGTAGGTTTGCGGTTTCGTTTTAGTCTGCACAAGATCTCTCGCTTCATGCAGCACTGATTTTGAAAAAAATAATTCGCAACGTGGGTACCAATCTGCGCTTTTGAATTATTCTTTGAAAAAAATTATAAATTGCTTTATTAAGAAGCCCGACCAAGAAGGCATATATAAATAATTCAATATTTGTTTCTCGATTATCTTTTCGTTCAGTGCGGCTTTTCGAGAGACTATGTCAACCAGGGAAAATGCCTTGCACAAAAGGAGAAAGGAGAAATCGTTTGCTTTACGTTTTCTATAAAAAAAAGTTAACGTTTAAGTTTTTACGGACAAGAACTTTAAAGCTAGCTTGCAAAATTTTTCCAACGACCGTAAAAGAAGACTTGCATGGAATAGCAGTAGCAAACACAACCATTCTTGTTCAGACATTCAGACAAATAAATGGTTACAATCTTCTCCGCGGCGTTAGAGGCTAGAGGTCAAGTCATCATTCCACGATCGAACCCAAGCCATAGATTACTAGTAAAAGGTATAAACTGTTCCTTACAGCAGAATGGCCACTTTTTTTTACCTTTGTCGGCACCGTCTCGTCATAATGCAGGTCGTCGTAGCGAAAGAGTTCACATGGCCTCCTCGGCGCGCTTTCATTCACAAACCACGACGCGTTCCAAGGAGCGTGCGCATCTCCTACGGCATCGGGGAGGCGCTGTGTCGTCGAATTCACATCCCACAGAGGCAACATGGAGCACTCATCCTCACTGACCACCAGCCTCCGGATCACTTCCACTTGGGAGGCGTTCATGTCCAGGGCATCCAACTGCGGCACGACGCATCGATGGTCGGGCTCCGATAGGAGAAAGATGAGATTCATCGAGAAGAACGGGAAGAGCATCTGCGACGGCAAAAGGAACATCCACAAGAGCAGCTTCTGGAACCTGCCGAATCCCCCCAACTCTTCGATCACGTCCTCAAACTCCATCGCCTAATCTGTTTGCTTCTCTTTCTTTTTGTTCTTTCCCAGTCGTTACATCGATGATTCCTGAAAGGACACTCGCCGAGATATGCGGGAACAAGAAGCGTCTGGTTTTCTTTGTAATAAATAAAAAAACGCAATGGGTTTCGACAACAGCCCAATGCAGGGTGTGGAAGCCAAACAGAGTTGTTCTACAGGCGTCTCGCGCCTGTTGCGTTTTTCGCGTCTGCGTCTAGCGCTGCCAGCAGCGGAGACCCGCAGATAAGAGAGAGGGGGTTGAGAAGGAAGGTGAGGCGGAGGAGGCGAACAACCTTGTGCTCGATAGTCTCCGGCAAAGCTGCAGCGAGAACGAGAGAGAGAAAGAGAGAGAGGCGTCATGTTACGCGCGATTCTTTATGTTTCCTCTGGGCGCGTTTCCTCTTGTCGACGCACGATGCGTGCCGACTACGTATGCCCTGCAAGCACTCTAGTTGCCCATATTGTATGCAGCTGTGGTGTTCAAAGAAGGGGGGGGGGGGGGGCGTGCCGTTATACCGAGTCGTTCGGTCGGTCAACGGGTTGGCTGGCTTTCCGAGTATTTTAGTCGAGCAGCTTAGTTAAGACTAACGTCATGAGGATACTGCAGAAGCGTGGCGGTGTGAACGACCTACAACAGTTTTCTGCAGAGGGAATATTGCTCCAACACCACCGCTTGGACGGTAGAAATTGCCATGTAGCAGCAATGTCCTCAAAACGACGTCGCTTATGAGCGGGTGAACAAACTTCGGGCGGCTGCGCTTTTCCGTTCTGTACGCGGGTTTTATTTTTTAGTTCGCTCGGCTAGGACAGACCGACTCTGACATGAAAGCCGGGCGTCTGATGCACCGCACGTGCAGAGCTCGGAGCAGGTGTTTTTAAACGAAGAGAAGAGCGTGCCCTTTATGAACGTTTTTCTTCATAGCAGTTTCAATCTGCGAATAGGAATGAGTTTGTTAATAATAATAATTGGTTTTTTTGGGGAAAGGAAATGGCGCAGTATCTGTCTCATATATCGTTGGACACCTGAACAGCGCCGTAAGGGAAGGGATAAAGGAGGTAGTGAAAGAAGAAAGGAAGAAAGGGGTGCCGTAGTGGAGGGCTCCGGAATAATTTCGACCACCTGGGGATGTTCAACGTGCACTGACATCGCACAGCACACGGGCGCCTTAGCGTTTTTCCTTTTGAACGAAACTAAGACCAGAAGCAGGCGCTTCTATTTTTCAGATCTAAATTCGGCTAAGAAAGGGCATTCACTTCAGCTAGTTATAAACTCGTTTAATTTTTTATATGCGATAAGAAGCGGCTAGAGGAATTGCAAAGCACGGATACTCGGTTCTGTGTATTTTTCCAAAAGAAGAAGGAAACCAAAATACAGTCTAAATGACAGCCGGCTATAGGTGACGCAGCAGAGAAGAGTAAGGGACAGCAAGCCAGTGTTTTAAAGCCAATGATTACAAGCATTTGTGAAACGTGAAAGGTCAAAGCTGTTTCCGTTATTCGATCATAAAAAGGGGCATTTGTGTGTATCTCTAGCGGCGGAACGAATCTCGCAGCGATCGTTTTTCTTTTCTTGTGTGAATGTGTACGCAGTAGTACATGCGCTGAAACCTAACCGCAAAGAGAGAATATTTGAGGTCTCCCAGTTGCACGTAAAAGGCCTTCATGCCCTGCCAGCTGTTTTCCGGAGTCTCACCTGTTCTCTCCTTTCACGTTTCGAAACCACCGGAGTGCGTACACTGCGACGGAAACTGTCCTGGGCCAACTGACAGGAGAATTTATGCATGCGTAGATAGCAATTTTATAACAAAATAGTGTTTGTAACAAAAGCGAACATAGCGACCGGCGAAGATGCAACGTTTGAGGGCTCCTCTGCTGCACTTATGAATTGACGCGATAGCTTACGCCATTTGGTACGTCACCTGATGCTGATGCGACTCATTATTATTTCTTTGACAAGATTCTATACACCGCTATTTAGCATCGGCAAACATTTTATTTTCATTCTGAGCAGTTTGACAACATTTAACGCATTTTTAATTGTTTCAAATTAATAATTGATCCACTACACACTCTAAACTTTCTTAATTAGCATCCTCAAGCATTGGCTTTTCGTTATGAGCATGTTGACACCTTTGAATCTTAACTTTTTCTTGTTTTGATTTCTTTATTTAATCAATTAATTACAGTGATTGCACTAACTCGTAATCGCCTATGACACACCAATCAATAATAAATCACTAGAACCACAAATTATTTGTGCAGGCTCCGATTATTTCCGACACGCGGTGCCGACTACTACTGCGCCGACGGCTTTCCGACCGAACAAGCTGTAACGCTATCGCGTAAAGCCTTGACTCTCTTGTTCGGCTATCCGCGACATTGTGAATGCCACTGATTGTACGCTGAACTCAGCCGACAATCGGCTCTTGCCTTTTTTTTTCCTGTCGCAGTAAATGAAGCCACCGTCAAACTATGACTGTGAGATGTTCTGCCCCTATAGTTTCTCAATAATACCCAGAGAGAAAGCAGGCGGCACTGCAGTTCACCTACCGTGGAGATCAGATTTCATATTTGGATTGGCTTTTGTTGGGCATGAAGCATGGATTTGGGCAATATGACTATTTTTTCCGCGAACCTCCAAGAAATTCAGTGAAAGTTTCCATTCTAGCGTGAAGCGTGTGTTAAATTTATTGCAAAAGTGAAAAACGCATTGTTAAAATGATTTCGTCTGCTTGCAGAAGAGAGGATCGCGGCGTAGCTTCAGCATTCGAGGCAGAATCCGCGTTTCTGGCCCAAAATTAGCCAAGCCAAATACGAAACCTTGTGTTCAGCCGGCATTACAGTGGAGGATGAGGTGCTTTTTAAGAAACTAGCAGAGACAGTGGCGCCACCTTTCCCTTCAGGTTATACAGAGAAATTGTACTCTTCTGACAACTAAACGGGAACGTGGCGACGTTCGAACACAGCGTTCACGAACGTTGCATCGATAGCGAAGAAGTTTACGAGAACTAGACGATGTCGTGATCAATTCTAGACATTGATTTTCGAAAGACTGCAACGTCATGGATCACAGCGTTTGCTTCGCACCGATGAACAAGACAGTGGGTCGTTTCTTATCGTCTTCAGGCAGAACGGGACATGAGCACTTTTTTTTACGGCGTCGATCCGACCCACGGCCAACACTCCCTGCGGGAAATAATTTTCAGGGAACAAAAATGGCACTTCTAGTTAAAGGCTTTCAAGACATTCGACTTCTCATCAGGGACAGTAAGGCTTTAAGAAAACCAATAAAATAAATTCAGGTTTTGCGCGCTTGACATATTGCCTGAGAGGCATACCGAGGCTTTACATCTTTCCCTCTCTAAAGGATAAAGGTAGTCAAAAAACGCGGTTTATAAGACAACCGAAGAAATTACTTTCGAATAAGGCATACGCATTCATTAAATCACTTTTTTAAAAGTAAATACCTCGGCATGAAATATCGACACGTTCATATTCAGGGCCGTCGCCGTACATCTCCGTTATTAATTGGCTCCACAAGGCGGAACCCTTGCCTAGCAGGGAAGCGATGTGTAAAAAAAAAAATAAGTTTCTAAATGCGCAGGGTGCCAGTACTGGCGCTCAGTACGCAAGTACCGGATTCTTCAAGACCCCGACAGCAACAAATCGCTATCCTCGTCACGCGTAATAAGGCGAAGAAATTTTCCCCCCGGGAAGCGCGCTGCGCGGGATGTCACATACCGTGGCGAAGATCTCTTTTCGAGTGCCGTCGTGTCGTCTCGGCTGCCTGGACGGCAAACGAGCCTGGCTCAAGACAGCCTGATCGATCGCTCATCGGTAATGCGCGTCGACTCCAGCCAGGGTTTCGCTAAAGGGGCGCTCGAGTGGTCTTTTCATCGAGGAATATGGAATGCGTGTGCGGTGCAGGCACTCCGGCATGTTTCTCGTGCGCTCCGTACTTCTGTCCTTGTGCTAGATTACGTTTAAGCTAGGTTTCTAGTTTAGGTATTGTCACACTACCCAAGGGACTATCTCATCTCGTGAAAAGAATCCCGAAACCTGCAGCAGTAGCTATACTTAGGAAGATACTTTGATAACTGGTATCGCGTGTGTCCTGCCCCTTGGCTCGCAATCTCGCCCAGCTCAGGACTCGGCGCTCGCTTCAAGGAAAATTAATCTCAAAGGGGTCAGCACGCCACACAAAACAGCAGACAAAGAAAACTTCAAACAAGCTTTGTGAGGTAGTAGAGGTGTTATGAGGGACTGTACGCTGAGCGCGTTTGCCTCGTAGTTCTTTGCTTTTGAGTAGTTGCTCTTTGTCGCGGTCCCCTCTTCGTCTAGAACGTCCTGAATGCTCCACACTCGGGGCAGCAGTAACAGTGGTTCGGCAGATAAGAGGACGCAGTGCGCAGAGATGCGCAGAGATGTAATGCGCAGAACATGGAAATCGGTAGTGAATTAGAAGAGAACGGTGGGCATAGAGTAAGGAAATATTGTAGAAGAGAGAGAGAGAGAGAATTTGATGAAGTAATCGAAATAATAAGAAATTCGTAAAGACAGAGCTATCTGCAGTCAATGCAAGAAACAGATGGAAGAGTTTTTAATAGCTTAAGACGTCTAACCAGGCCCGCTTGCAATGCGTTTGTCCTCCAAACCTTACCGCGTCGAAAGCCTGCTGGACATAGACTTTTGTAGCCCGAGTGGACCTAAAAATGCTGATGAAAGTTGAGGAGGGGCGACTTAACTGGTTTGATCGGGGGGAGGGAGGGGGCGGTGAGGCCGGGGACGGGGTCTGATTAGGATAGCAAAGCTGTCGCTGCCACTTTCCCGCCCTCGGTATGGCGGAGAGTCGGAGCACTTTTTCCTGTACCGAAATATTACAGGGAGCGACCTTTATCCATGACGACAATGAACTGATGCATTGAGAGATAAAACGCTCTGGAAAGAGGTTTCTTGCACATAAACAAAGAGTGAGAAAATACGTACTTTTCGGAAGTCGAGTCAGCAGCCTGCCTCGCCACTAGTGCGAGTCAGCAGCCTGCCTCGCCACTAGTGCGAGTCGGCTCGTTCCGGCCCCTGTGAAGTGCAACGTGACAAGGAGTGAGCTAGGAAGGAAACAATGCCTTCAAAGGCGTGTTTCATGCGGGGTCAACTAGCAAAGCTCTGGAAATAATTAATTAACCTCCTCCTCCCTGCCAGGTCTAGGGCGCAACTTCACTCCATTCACGACGGGTACTTCACAGTACAGATACTGCTGGGACAAAAGCAAGTTGTAAAAGCAGCGTGCAGGATCGACTAGTGCCCATTGTGAGATCTACCCTGTTTCTCTTGCGTGCGTGTAACGTGTGGTCGGCTGACTGTACTCTCTTTTACACTGTGCCCGTCTGTTCGTGAAAACCGCAAAAGTGTACGGTTAACTAAGAACAGATTTTTTTCAGCGTCCAGTATGCGTTCGGTGCAAAACCGTGCCAGTACATCTGGCTGAGATTACACTGCAGTTGCGTGCTGGTCGAAAGGAACTTGCAATTCAGGCAGTAGGTCTTAGTCGAAAAATACGACCGAGCCGGTTCCAAATTTTGTTGTCCCGTCGGTACGACAGCGTTTTCTGTAGAATTGCGAAGTCGTCTGTTGTTGCTACAGAGCCGGCTCTGTTATTACGACAGGGGGCTGCAAAACACTACAGAAAATCCCGTTGCCACTACAAGGGTTTCTATTGTCCGGTCTCAAAATTCTACAGGTGGTGGTAGTGGTTTTTTTATTAAAATAATAGTACAAATGAAGGAAAAGATTTTTGCTAGCACCGGCATCTGCCATCATTACTGAAGCACCTGAGCTGGGGCAGCGGAAATAAAGAATAGCAGGCAGAATGGAGAATTGAAATGAGAGAGGTGAGGGGACAGGAAGAGAGGATAGGAGAAAATTTGTTTTGATAACAGAAATTTTTCTGTTGTGTTTTTCGATAGAAAATTACACTCGTATTTTTGCCATTGCCATGGACTAGTGCCACATTTGTTCCATAGCCTGTCAGGGGCAACAACTGCAAGCACACGTGTTACATCCGTGCATGCTTCACAATTTTGCGGTTCTAGTGCGGGTCCCTGTTCTTATGCATCGAGGAAGCGCCATCGATATGTTTGCGCTTCGAATGCGATTTGGCTTTGGTCCAGGATACGTGATTTATCTAATCATTGCGGAGATCCCCAACTCCTCCATCCTCGCCCCCCTCTTTCGTTGCCCCCTACTGTTTCGGAATGGTTCAGTTTGAGAAGGAACAATGCAGGCGTCAATAAAAGCAGGGGTTGATGAAGAGGAGGAAAAGAGGGTTGCGAAGGAGGGAAGGGTAACAACAACAACAACCACAACAACAGTTGTCTAGAAATAGTGCAATCCGTCTACGCCATTCAAAGCATGCAAGTGATATCGTGTAGTGAGGTAATTAAATAACAAGCACTAAGAACAGGCATTAAGCTCTGCCATTGCTGCCGGATGACGTCGGAAGCAACCGCTAGTAAGGTTGGTCGAAGTTTAGTTTTTCCGTGTACATCCTAGCCGCTGCGCAGTCTTGTACCCGCAATTTAAGAAGGCTATGAACAACATCACCTGGTGAGGAAACATTTTTTGCTTTTTGCAGAGATCGGACTTAATTTATGGTACTTACTCTGAGGCGAGCGCCCCCTGCATTATTTAATTCTTGACTGTAAGTGTAGGAAGCAAAAAAAATTTGGCTATTTAGTGGCTCCTGATGTCCGCCTTGCGACACTGCACCACTGTCCAAGCCAGTTCTGAACTATGTACAAATTATACACGGAGAACCAGGTGTTTAGAGAAGCGGTGCTTGTTCTTGAACAGAAACACTTGTTGTGCAGTGGGCTTCGCCTCAGTGATAACGGCAATGATTAGCGATGGTTATTGTCAACTATTTCAACAATGAGTTTTGAAAACAAACATAAGGCTGTCAATACAAATAATGAAATGAAAGCAACGCTTCGCTAAACATGGCAGCGCACTCTTAGCTGCAGTGAACTATCGATACGGAACAATGGCGTCCATGTCTGCCATTTTATTCGTGCGTCACTGTTAAAGGTCTTCTGGATGATGAATGTCTATCAACTAAGCGGGCTTGGCAGCTGTAGTGCGCTCTGTAAATGCAACACGAGTCACAATGATACCTCATCTTCACTGCAACAGCTCAGGTCACAATATGCCCCATGCTGGTTCCAAAGCGAAGGTCAACTTTGGTAAGCAGAAAGAACGAGGAAAAAGGATCAGAAATTTTTCACACTGATGTCATTAGTTGCATACATTTATCCCGGAGGATAAGCGCTGCATTATGAACTTGAGTAAAAACTTCGATTAGCGGTCTTTCTTTGTCCCTGTTAGTTGGCAGTTGAAGTCTAAGGCAACTTGCATGCCCACAGTCAAGGAGTATTTGATGAAAGTCCTTAGATAAAGCCGAAAGTGTATTTAGACATAGCACAGACTTTTCTGTCCCCATTTTGAGAAAGGAATTCATACTTCGCTTTTCAGCTAGGTCCTTGTAGGCGCTGTCTTGCGATAAGTCTGACGATGTCTTGACATAGGTCATGTTCCCAAATGATGGATAACAGTTAATTTGAATCTAGTGTTACGCTTGCAGAACGGTACCATGAACCATGAATGGTACCATGTTGAATGCCAGGGCAGAGGGGGTAAAATTTGTTTTTCCTCTCGTCGTCTCGAAGGAGTGGCATGTGCTATAGCTTGTGTCTTCCTAACTGGGGTTATCCTTGTAGAAGATGCTGCAGTGCTTGAAGCGTTTCACTGCGATCATGCTTCATCCTGCAAGGCCTGCACTTCGACTGATGTCTTCTCGCCGTTTTCTTTGCGATGTCGAGACTTCGAGGACTCTTCTATCCTGTTGGAAGAAGACATAAGCAGACGTCTGGTTACCATGCACATACCTGACTTTAATCCTGCCATCAATGCCAGGCAAAATGAGAGAATCTCTTCTAACCCTTCCTGTTCAAAGCAAATGTCTCGCCATCCTCAAACTGCGCATTCTTCGACGCATACACATCAATACGGTCCCCACGAACCCCTGTTATTTCCTTTACCGCCCTCATCCCTATCTGCACGCCCTAACTGCTCACATCCCTATGCTTCTCTGGAACTTCCCGTTTGCTCCTGCCCCGTTTCTATTCAATGTCCCCATTGTTACATCCCTCTTCGCCAATGACGTAGCGAGCCTGGCTAGCGTCCAACTAGCTGGCGGACTTGTTGGCATTGATGAACATTGCGCAGGATATCCTTGAAGCTTATTGCTGCATCGCAATACAGTTCTTTCTCTATCTTTCTGTTAATCGTATTGGTCGCGCTCGCATTTTCACTGTACAGGATCCATAATAAGGTATAATTAAAGAGGTTTGAAGCAATTGCCCTTTTCAAAGGTGCTGCCTTTGTCAAAAGTATGTGGACCAAAGGATTTGTTTCCATGTTGTGTATAGGAGGGGAAACCTGAATATTGAGGACAAGAGTGTCCCGCAGCTTTAAGAGACGTGCAACAATGAAGATGCGAAACGAGCCCAACTGCATGGTTCAGACTGGAGCCCGGTTGGCTGGATAATTTTGCCAAAGACTACACGTGTTTGTGCAGAGTACTCCTTATTAAGGGTTAAGCATAAGCACATTGCCTTTTAAAACGACTGTGATAGCTTCCTCCAGTGGCATGCACTTCAGACCTGTACCTGTGCATGCGCTTAGTTTTAGAAGGGCTTTAGCCTTGACAGAAGTTTGTAAGGAATAATTTAAAGAATAAATTTAGCTTGTAAAGACTTTAATTACGCAGTAAATCACGCACTTTCTTGCTGATGTGTCCCGCCGAAGCTCCTAGCATCGTTCAAGCAGTTATCCCCAAATTTTTTTTTCTCTAATTACACCGTTCTAACGGATCCATCCACAAAAAACTAAAAAAAATATTGCCACGCGAATAACTGAAACGTTTCAGGCAACGTTTGTGCACCTCAATGCTTTATGTAATTTGGTTTGACGTTTTCGCTATGTTGTACCTATATCGTATGAGTATTGCGGTGGCTCTAAACGTTTGCACCCTTTCACAAACCTTTGCCATTGACTTATGCGCTCCAGTGACTGGTCTGATGACTGAAAACAATAGCTTACACGCCAGATGAGGAAATGTGATTATAGGGAGAGCAAAGTGTCTTCCTACGTAGTTTTGAACATTTCTGGTAAGGTCCAAGAATAATGTAGCCAGGAGACATGCACTTTGGAAACCATCGCGAGAGGTGCTGTCAGAAGAAATGACGCGAGGAAAAGTAATAAGATAGAAAACTAGAGAAGGAGAAAACAGAGAGTGAAGGAAGAAATGTGCTTTAGAAAGACAAAACGCCGAAGAAAGCGGTGATGGAAAGATACCATTATAATAACTTCAGTCTGTGGCTCACTCTAAACGTAGATCGTCCCTCACCTGTTGAACGAGAAGAACTTCTGGTTGGCGCCGAACCTCTCGGCTTCCTCGACTGTCTGGCAAAGCGGGTAGCCCTGGGTCTCGGGTAGCCAGGCTGCCGCGATCCCGGCCGCCGTTGTCAGCACCGCCAGGAAGAGGAACGGAATCCAGGCACCGTACCTACCCTGTGTAGTGACGCAAACGGTTATCATAATCGAGTGCTAATGGACACCTTTTGCGCAGTTTCCATTAGAAACTTATTAAGGCAGTTGGATATCGTTCAAACGATATCCAACTAGCCCAAGTTTCTGCCTTAATAAGTATCATTTCTAGTACAATGGGCCCTTTCTTTCATCCTGTCCTACCCCAGAATTTTCCAGCTGTGCTCACCAACTACATCGCCGTGGCAACGTGCCGCGCAAGAATGTGTTCCTTTGCGCTCAAGAATCGGAGTTCAAATTCAATCTATTATAAAGTTCGATTTGTGTTCATATTTGGGATGCTTTGCAAGTTTTCCCATTAAGTTAGTCGACTGTGCTATGCTAATGTGTTCAGTTGTTTGTGTGCGATTCTTCTGCCGCTATTGAGCACCCGAGAGACGGGGAAGTTATCTGCTGGTGTGATTAACAAAATTCGCCCATGGTTTGGAGGTGCAGTTATGATTGCCTGGAAGAGAATTACAGATTTACTCGAAAAGCATAGAATTGAAGATTTCAGCAACTAATGAGACGAATCTCAGTGGCGCAATATAACACATCCAAATGGTCAGCCTTTATGCACAGAGAAATAGCAAGGGTGCTTTCAAGAATGTGCGGTTCTTCGTGCAGCTCGATTTTTGTTAAAAAACTCATACATACGCAAATTATGCTAGCCTGCCTATCCGCAAGAAAGCATCATTGTAGATTAAGAGAACAGGTGTAAAAAAAAAGCGATCTGCTGAAAGAACAAGCACTTGTTGCCGACTTAAGAGGTGCATAGCTTGATTTGAAGAACAGCAATTAAACCAGGTAGAAAAATTAATACGGAAGCACGAAATGCCGGAACGGAAAAATATACTCGTAAGCAGTCAATGGATCCACAAGAATTCGCCAGGTGAGACATTGTACTACGGTAATGAAAAACGCAGTCACTGACGTTTCGGAGACGCTGCTGATTTCGTGAGCCGCCAAAACAGTTGGACTTCGTCAGTGACTGCATGTTTTATTAACATACGCTCTGAAATGAAAAAAAGCAAGAAGCATTAAGAGAGGAGGCAAAAATGTATGTGATTATCATCCGTTCCGCTACAGCTGTGAGACTCGTCTCCATCATATGACCTCCATCTCATCCCTTTTCCGAGCACCCCATTACGACATAGACAGCCGTAAAATGCTCACTGCTTTAAGAACAAGCGATATTGCGGCTTTACCCAACAGTTTTCCTCGCACAGAATCCCGATAACTGAGTTTGTCGTAAATTCTATTAACTTCTCCGTGCATCTCCTTCCTTGCCTGGTCAGCATCTCCTCCCTCTGTTCCAGGTTTCGGCTCTCACTGTAATTCAGATGACCTTCCATCCTTGCTATTGCTGGAAACTAGCATGTAGGTGCAAGGGAGCAGCGGCGCAACTACGACAACACAAGAACGAGAACGACACATGCTCACTGAGAATAACAGATTGTTGTTGTGAGTTGATGCATGTTGCAGCACCTCGCCCAGCAATGTGTTATTATGTTGCGATATTTGTTTATTTATTTATTTACGACATACTGATAGCCTCATTTGAGGTTATGACAGATTTGGGACATAGTATAGCACAGAAGGAGCCAAAAATGTGAAAACAGTGAACGAAAAAAACAGATAAAAAACCCAACTGTTAATCAGAACATCGAAGAAGAGTCTGCAAGTTGTGAGTGAACAAAAGAAATAAAATGAAAACAAAGATTATGGCACTAACTCGAGTAGAAGTAATTTAAGAACAAATCAAGTACGAGTGCATGTATAAAAAGTCACTCAGAGTCAAAAACAATACTACCCAACTTGCAATAAGCACTGGCTACGCCTGCTTCGGGCGCCATCCGCAATCAAGTTATGTGCGACGCTACAGAAAGATAGGGCTTAATTCAGGACGACGTCGACGACTAAACTTCGGGATCAGAACTTAAATGCGTGCATCCAGATACTCCATTCCAAGGTGCCATTCCGGCCCTGTGCTTTTTGAATTGTCGCTTGTAGGTTCGGTGCGTGGTACAAGCCTATGCTTAGAACCTCTGTCAATCGCGATAGATGCGCACTCTGAGATCCCGAACTTCCATCATCTTTAGGTTGAGCCTTTGTACCAGAAGTTTGAGAACTACTATGATACAACCAGTGCAACGAATGAAGGCGCGGGTGACGCATGCGTTATATCAAAACAAAGCCAGCATATTGACGTTTCTGTTATGTTTCTGTCCGTTTTCGTCAGTTGTCACTGGCCTTGATATCGCAATGGCCAGTATGTCAACGTAGCAAATGTTTTCAAAGGAACAGAACCGTTTGAGAGGAATTGCTACATTACATCGTTGGAAGGCCTGTGTATCATGAGTACTCTTTACGCGTCCCGTTATTTCGCCTCTTTGCTTCAGGTTGACCTTTTCCTCAATATCAGAGCCGGTGAAGGACTTAGCTTGCTGCTGCGCGCTCTATCATTGAATGCGGCAGCTGGCAGTGCTAAAGGGGAAATAAATGAACCCAGAAATTAACGATTTACAATGAACGATCGCAAGTTTTTTGTTGTGGGAAGGAGTTCCTCGCTGCGCCGCTTAATATGCTCATGCAAGAATTAACACTGCATGTTCGTCTACCATTTATATTAACTAACTCGCCCAGTTTTGTGCTTCTATAAAATAAGAGTGCAATGCCACTGTCGTTTGCTCTCAGGGCTCGTGCAAGAGCCCTTACAAAAATTTCCTTAGACAGTCTGTAGACTGTTCATATATAGACATTAAAAGCGGACAACTGGGCTAGTTGGTGATCTTTAGATTCAATGCACATGGTAACTAGCGCTTAAGACAAGGACAGAAGAAAGAGAGACAGACACCACGAACGCTAGACATCAACTGATTTTATTCCAGACAAACACATTCAATATATAGGCAAACGTGTTCAACGGATTACACCCTAAAGCGCATGTGCAACGGCACCTTCTCGTTCAGGAAATGTAATTCTTTGGATGACAAAGTTGATGTCTAGCGTTCGTGGTGTCCATCTTTCTTTCTTCTGTCCTTGTCTTTAGCGTTAGTTACCATGTGCATTGAATCTAATGTTCATAGACATCTGTCTATAAAGTACATAGAGTGCCTATAGAAAAATCCTAGAGAATAGTCTATAAGCAATACAAATCAATAGACAGTCTATAGACGATTTATAGATTTTTGGCCATACACTTTTAGTAGGCGTTTGTTTATAAACAGTCTACCCGCCGCGGTGGCTCAGTGGTTAGGGCGCTCGACTACTGATCCGGAGTTCCCGGGTTCGAACCCGACCGCGGCGGCTGCGTTTTTATGGAGGAAAAACGCTAAGGCGCCCGTGTGCTGTGCGATGTCAGTGCACGTTAAAGATCCCCAGGTGGTCGAAATTATTCCGGAGCCCTCCACTACGGCACCTCTTCTTCCTTTCTTCTTTCACTCCCTCCTTTATCCCTTCCTTGACGGCGCGGTTCAGGTGTCCAACGATATATGAGACAGATACTGCGCCATTTCCTTTTCCCCAAAACCAATTATTATTATTATTTATAAACAGTCTATAGAAGCGGCATACATACCAAGTAAATGACGTGAGGCACGGACGCGGTAAACATGGAGGCCAGGGCGGAGAGCACGCCCACCGAGAAGGAACGCAACGGCGTCGGGAACAACTCGTCCGACTGCTGGTACATCATCATGTACGCCGCTGTTGTGGAGAACTTGGCCACGACCGAGGAGATCAGGTGCACCGCACCGGCTGCGTCACAGAGGGAAGAGAAGCGTCCTTCTACATCCGTCAAGGTCACCTCGTAATGAAAAAAAAGCCCAATTAGCACCTAAATCATATCCAGCTACGAACTTTCCAGTATGAACGTGGACGAACTTGTACAAATTTTTGTTTTTGGTACGGGTAGTATTTTTCTTAATAGCAGTGACCGTTACTGGAGTGCTTCGAGTACAGCGGCAACATTCTCGACCTACAGCGATGGCCACAAAGTGCCTGGAAGGTCGTGTTGGCCTTGGAACATTTCAACTTTTCAAACCAGCGGTAGGTTGTGATTCAATGGCATTGAAATTTATTACGTATAGCCGCCCTCCTGCAATAGGACAGAATGACTGCACAGTCTGCTTCAAAGTTTCGGCTCTTGAGTTCACGTCCATGTCGTGAATTAAGTTTGATTTGGTTTATGGGGCTTAACGTGCCAAAGCGACTGAGGCTATGAGGGACGCCGTAGTGGAGGACTCCGGATAATTTCGACCACCCTGGGCTCTTTAAAGTGCACTGACATCGCACACTACACGGGTCTATAGCATTTCGCCTCCATCGAAAGGCGACCGCAGCAGCCGGAATCGAACCCGCGCTTTTCAAGCCAGCAGCCGAGCACCATAACAACTGAGCCACCGTGGCGGCAGTCATGAGTTTAGGGCACAGCCATCTGTTCTCGTGTATAAAGCAGCAATGATGCAGTAAACAACAATGGTAATAAACTGGCTTTTGCAATTAATTGTTCTGCCCATGTTACCAGCGACATACGGCGCTGCAGTATGCATTGGAGCAAAAAACTGATGGGCGACCTATTGTGTATGTGTTGATTTTCTTTGCCATTTAGTGTAGTTTTCTTTGGTAGTGAAAACACAAACACAAATTTTGGCTATTTGAACGAGTTATGTGCACTGAGGGCTCGCTTTGCATGCAAGCTTTTCGAAAACGCATGCATTTTGGCGCGATGTATGAGCAAAATTTGTTGTGTAACAGCACCGGGGCAACTGCGTTTTCGAAATTATAAGAAAAAAAACAACTGATAAGAATACTACTTACGGTGGGCTAGACGCCTCAGTAAACAAGGAGAATAACAGTAATATGAAAAAATTTAACTATTCAGTAATTTAGTTACCAGCCTACTAAAGTCAACAAGTCTTAGCTGTATTCTGACGCGCTACAGCGCTGACAATGCCATGCCAATAAAAATGGCTCTTGTAGCTCAAGAACTTTATTTTTAACAACTGCCGAACATCTTGGGTGAATCATTCTGTATGAGCTCGTTGGGAGATATCGCGGCGTCATCGTGGATTTCTGCGGTGCTTGTGTATGCTCGTGGACTTGTGATACGGAGCGCGCTTGCCAACGACAACGTGGAAATGTAAGAATGTGAATATTTTACGAGGAAAGAAAAACCGCAGAACACTCACTCGCAGTGGACACGTCAACCACGCAGTGAGAGAAAGTATAAAGGGAAGAGCGAAAGGAGGAAGAGGGGATCAAGAATAGTACTGGAGGAGGGCCCTGGATTAATTTCTACCACATGATGCTCTTAAACACGCACTGACACCGCATAGCAGATGAGCGTCTTTTGTTTTTCGTCTGCATCGAATCGCGGCTGGCGCGGACTGAAATCGATCCCTCGGGATTGCGCTCAGCTGCCGCACGGCGCTGCCGCGGAGCTGCTGAAGAGTGTCGAAGTGTGTCTGGTGCTTTCTTGGAGCCCATAGCTCGCAGTTAAGCCTTCGCTCCGGCATGCACAACTAGAAGGCTGGCAACAGTGGCAGCAGTGGACTCACACGAAGGTGAGACCACGGCTGCCCAGCATGCGGCAGACGAGAGCAGCATGAAAAAGACGTTGGTCCAGCGGCGGCCGAAGCGGTCCATGCTCCACCAGCCGACCGCGTTGGCCGGAAACTCGACCATAGCCAGGTAGAGGAAGCTGAGGAACTCGTTGCCGCTCAGGTGCGTCACGTTGATGTGCAGGCCGCCGTAGACGCTGCTGTTCGCCGACCTGGGCACGATAGAGGTAATAGATGGGGCCGATATTATAGCTGGAAGTAAATAGCAGTAAGCGTACAATGATCGGTATCAATTCTGCTGATCACTTATCCCGTGGTTATCGCTGGTGTCGTTTTATTGGCGAGTGCGGAAGAGAATAATTGTTCACTCTTGAATACCAATAAGAGCAATAATAAAGAAAACACCGGAAAGAACTTAAAGATGCATTAAGGGCGCCATTCATCTATAAAAATAAAAGAAACAAGAAATAAGCTTGGCCCCTCTCACTAGAGGTGAAATTTTTCATCTGCACGAGAATCAGACGCCCCTGCCATATTGCTTGTAACTGTACAGTATGTGTTATATTTTCAGAGAACACGACAGCGCGAGACCCTGCGCACGGCCGACTGTCAGTGCCGCGCAGCCGTGGAAGCTGGCGCGGGAGCGGAGAGCTCCAGAGGCTTAGCCTTAAGCGTGTTTGTCGGAACATGAAATAACAAGCACAAAATGAAAGTGGCATTTCACATTGACAGACTGTGTGCGCATGAGTCGGCGCTCCTAGAACATGAACAGCATTTAATAATAATAATAATTGGTTTTGTGGGAAAGGAAATGGCGCAGTATCTATCTCATATATCGTTGGACACCTGAACCGCGCCGTAAGGGAATGGGTAAAGGAGGGAGTGAAAGAAGAAAGGAAAGAAGAGGTGCCGTAGTGGAGGGCTCAGGAATAATTTCGACCATCTGGGGATCTTTAACGTGCACTGACACCGCACAGCACTCGGGGGACTTAGCGTTTTGCCTCCATGAAAACGCAGCCGCCGCGGCTTTGGTTCGAACGCGGGTGCTCCGGATCAGTAGCCAAGCGCCCTAACTACTGAGCCACCGGGGCGGGTTGAACAGCAGTTGCAAAAATCACTTTTGGAAAGGCTACGATGCTCGTCATACCACAACTGGTCGCTACCCTCGTTTCAACAGAAATATTTCACCACTCCATGGAAGATTGTAACTCTTCTTTGGGGCGTGCAGGCGTGAACGTCTGTATCAGCAGTGCCCAAGTGCGGCATGTTTTACACAATAAACAAGAACGGCATTTCAGGTATAAGAGCTGCTTGTCGCGCCTCAAAAGTCTGCTCTTGCTAACGGGCACATACTTTAGCTGAGAATGCGGTGCATGTAGTGAACTTTATTAGTTGAAATTTGCACCTGTTTCTGACCAACGGCTCGATTTTTTGCGAAAAACAATAAACTTTGAATTAGGCAGGTGCCTTGTGCCATAACGTACTGTGCCAGCGTCATCAGTAGATTTTTGATGTCATAGGTAGTTCATAACTCAGTTTTCAAGACCACTCCATTGTGTATACTTCGTAGCATGCTTTCTTTTACGCTATGCGCGTAAAAAAATTATTGGGCCACTATCTTTGCAGAAGAGCGCTGAAACTTCCCACCGAACACGAAAACAAGGCACTTGTTCGAATCGTTATAAGCAAAAAGGTCAAAGGTGAGAAGACAAGCGAGCTCCTTGCAAACACACGTCGAGTGTCAAAGAAGTTTCCTGGATAGTGCGACGCATTGACGAGACAAGTATTTTGCTGTAATCTCAGAACCGAAATTACCACTGTAATTTTTCTTGCCACGAGTAACTGCGCTGTATATAATTTGGACGCATTTTTGGCGGCTTCGATAATTTCTTATAACTATACTCAACGCATCCATTTATTTTATACATTGACAGCCAACCACGTTGCTTAAAACCGCCGTTGATCTTGTTTGCTTGTTTCTTTGCAAATATTGAGGAAAGCAGTGTAGTGACGGTAGTGATGACGAAGTCTGTGCAGTGTGTCTTGTAGACAATGGCAAGGAAGGAACCGAGAGCACGAGTGTGGGTGTCGCGGCAACAGCATATTATAGGGATTGTCTCACTAGTCGTTTATGTATGCATTAATTTTTACAGCAGGAGGAGCAATCAGTAGTATTTTTATTCGGTAGAAAAACAATTTTCCCTTGGGCCTTATCTTCGCCTTAGTGACACCACCTGATAATGATGCACTTTTTTGTATCTTGTATGCCTGCGGAGGTTGCGAGACGGAAATAATGGCATAGTGACTCACCACACAAGCGTAAAAATCAGCAGGTACTTTCTCATTTTGGGCTTGGTGATCAGGTCGAGAATGGAGCCAGATTTTTCCACTTCTTCTTCAGCGCCGATGCCTTGCAACACTTGCTGAAATAGATAACCCGTGGCAATTTTAGTGCGTACAGTACAGTTAGGAACACGGACTCCTTTAGCAAGTGTTGTTGTCGGGCTAGATAGATCATTCGTTGCTTCTAACGCTATAATCATTTCTATGCACACAAAAAACAGAACATAAAGGAAGACAGGACAACAGATGGAGGCTTAAAATACCAAAAGCGTGGTACAAAAAAAATTAGTCTTAAATATAGTCGGATAAAACTCAAGAACACAGCGAATTTTCCCCGACAAAAGACCCCCTTCCAGCCAACGGCGTCGGACATTTCTCATTACCCTGCTAGCGTAGAAATGCAGGGAGTGGCAGATGAATGGAGATAATCCCCTCCCTTCATAAAAGGGGATAGTTTAGTTCCCTCTCTGCATTGTCGCGCTGCTCCCTGCATTGCCACTCTAGCAAGGTCGTGAGAATTGCCCGCCACTATTGGCTGGAAGAGGGTCCTTTGACAGGGAAAAGTCGGTGCGTTCTTGAGTTGTACCCAATTATATTAAAATCTATTTACGAACTCAAAAACAAAAGTGCTAAAAATGCTACCCTCTGGAACGTGACTGTTCATAAAACACCTTTGAAACTGGAGGTAGTGGTATCGCCGAAGAATCGGCCAAGTGCACTCA
Source organism: Amblyomma americanum (assembly GCF_052857255.1). Lineage (NCBI taxonomy): Eukaryota > Metazoa > Arthropoda > Arachnida > Ixodida > Ixodidae > Amblyomma > Amblyomma americanum. Next base: position 47,360,139 of record NC_135503.1, on the reverse strand, counting down.
CCTTGAGCTTCTGGTCGAGGTCTATCGGGGGCTCAACTTTGTTGCGAGCGGCAATGTTGCGCAGTATGGCCGAGGCCTCGGGCAGCCGGCCCTGCGACAAGAGCCACCGCGGAGATTCGGGGATGATCCTACAACGAACACGTGCGGCCCATGAAGGACGTTATACGGAGGCTCAGCTCACTGCCGAAGCCACGTGGGCGTTTTAAGTGAGGGATCACGAGCAGCTCACTTGAAGTACAAGAGAAGCGGCACCGCGCACGAGGCGCACACGGTGGCCAGCATCACCCAGGTGCGGCTCAGGTAGGCGACCAGCGGCAGCAGGCACATGCCCAGCGTCCAGCCCATGCACGCCACTCCAAGCATGAGGGTGCGCTGCTTAACGCCGACCAGTTCCAGCACTGCATGGAGCACACCCGAGAAACAGCACTGGCTTAGTGGGGGCGGGAGATGGTCATTAGAGCAGTTCAGACACCAAACTGAAGGCAACAAATAACAGTGTTTCTGTGCATACAAGAAAGCGTACAGGCAAGCGCCAAAAAAAGCAAAACTTAACACATATTTTGTTTAGATTAAAAAAAAAACGCTCGAAAGACGTAGGTCGACTTTCAGAACGGATCGCTAGCTGCCTCAGCATGTCGTTTGAAATGAGCTTCATATTTTGGCCTCTTTCGGTTAGCGTCACCAGATTCAATGCAGTCGGTTGAGTTGGGTCCAATATTCGGCTGCTGAGGCTACGATATAGCCCGTGCAATTGTGCTGAAGCATGTTTGGAGGAAAGACGGCATTGTTGTGTTGTCCCATTTCTCACGATGTTCCGCGACCCCTACTCGAAGAAATTGAAATCAAAAACTACCGCGAACTTATGTGGCGCTGAATTATTCGTGTATGTAGATGAATAATTGTGTTGGTAACTGACACCGTACTCAACGTCTGCCCCTCTCTCCTCCCCGCCTAAAAAAAAATGTAATAAACTCCGACCTACAGATTGGATGCTTCGACGTAGTGTTATAAAAAAGGCAGAGCATATTCTCCGAACTGCGCAGGAAATACTACGCCGTACGAAACGGACACAGTGCTGCGAAAGTAAGCAGGTGAGCACCGCAAGTGGTGTAAAAAAAACACCACAAAGAAGGGTTCAAAAGGACACTCGAACGGGCGGGGCTTGGTGTAAAAAAAGAGCGCAGGTCCTCGCTGTGCTGAAGCCTGATGATGCAGAATACAGCTTGGCGACACTGCTTTACCTAATGGTTCCGTTCTTCACCGTACAATCCAGGTGTCACTCTTTGTGAAACTGTTATCATGCTTTACCTTTTGACTGTTACACTCTAACCCCCCCACAGACGAGCATAGACCATTCGAAAGGAGTCCGCATCTTCTGGAGATCTCCTGGAGCCGTCCTGTACACTGCCTTTTTCTTTCTTTCTCTCTTTCTTCAACCCTTCCCTTAGTGGTTCAGTGCAGGCCACGGCCTACATGTTCTTGAGAATAGGAGGGTAGCCTAGTAGTTTACGACAGAAAACTATAAACACTCTTTGCTCTAACGCTAAAAATTTGCCTTTAGACACTTGTAACAGTCCTGTGAGTATATATATATATATATATATATATATATATATATATATATATATATATATATATATATATATATATATATATATATATATATATATATATATATAATATTTTTTTTAATGCAGCCGCTGCGGTCGGGTTCGAACCCGGGAAATCCGGATCAGTGGCGTTCGGCTACTGATACGGAGTTCCCAGATTCGAGTCCGACCTCGGCGGGTGCGTTTCGATGGAGGCGAAAAGCAAAGGTGCCCGTGTGCTGTGCGATTTCAGTGCACGTTAAAGATCCCCAGGTGGTCGAAATTATTCCGGAACCCTCCACTACAGCACCTTCTCTTCCTTTCTTATTTCACTCCCTCCCTTATCCTTTCCCTTACTGTGCGGTTCAGGTGTCCACCGATATGTGATACAGATACTGCGCCATTTCCTTTCCCGAAAAAAAAAACAATTTTCATTTTTTCCATCTCACGTTTTCCGCGGTCGCGTTCAGAATCTGATATCCTCCGTGGGTTCCTTGATGCTATGGTGCCTCAATGTGTGTACGCCTAGCACCAGCTCAATTACGCCAGTTCGCTTTGTAAGCGCAGTTTCCTGGCGCTACGATATTGCTGCAAGCAGCAGCTGATTTGTATATGTGCACCAAAAACGCATATCTGCAGTAAAAATGTACTGTATTAATGTATGTCGCTAGAGGTTGTCTGTGTCATGTGTAGCAGTCAGTACTCAGAGCTTTGTTAGTACAGCATATGCCTGCGGACGAGGAAAAATATAAGAAGAAATAGAGGGGACGAAAGAGCTGCTGTCAAACATTGCTACGTCCGCGTCTCTCTCTATGACCGCTTTCTGTCACTGTTTGCTGAACGTGAGGCCACAGACCCCCCCCCCCCCCCCCCTCTCTCTCTCCCACAGTGCATGCACACCTGTGTGCGTTTTGTGAGACTCACTAATGAGGTAGGGCACCTGCTCGATCTGCGGATTCAGCAGCGCGTTGATGAAGCACATGACGATGAAGACGGTGAAGTTGGTGGCCAGCGCGGTGCCGAAGCCCGCAAACACGGCCACCGCTGCGATGGCAAAGAAGATCGGCCTGCGGCCGTATCTGCAACGAAACAAACATACAAATAGAATTTGTTTCTTGATCTCGGCAGGACCCCGCCTCTTTTATCTTTGTCTCTTTCAGCTCCCTGATTTTCTACGTGGGCTACTGAAATACTGGTCGCACCGACTGTGGTCCTGATTGTTTCATACACTGATAACCACTATAAGTTACGCGATCCAAGAACAAGTTCCGAAGGTGTACTGCGAGCGCTAGTTGTACATGTGTTACTCCAATAGTAATGAAACTGCTGTTAAGTGGGGCGCAAGATCTTAAGCAGCTCCACCTATCAAACAATGGCGGCAAAAAAGTGAAGTATGCTTGCAGAAAAGGCACTTGTCATCATCAGCTAATGATTATTTCCGCATGGTGATGATGTCATTCCAGCAGTCAGGAGGACAGGGCTTCCAAGAGGAACTCTTTATTGGGGCTCACTTACATCCGCAAAGCACTGAACGGAGAAACCCCGGACAGAGAAACTCCAGCAACCCCTGGACTGAAAATGTAAATTCTGGAGGCCCATTTTTCTGTGTGGACAGCACCGGAGGATACGACCGGGATGGCCGCAGTGGAAGCTGAACATAAGGAGCTGTTCGGGGGTCCTGCAGAGGTCTGCTCTCTTTGGTGAGGTTTGCTGAAAACTGGTTTAGCGAGCAAACGTGCCGGTGGGCGATGTGGTCGCTGGGGTGAAACATGGACTCCTGGCGCGGGACGTCATTGGCTGCGTATCGCGCCGGCGTAAGCCATGGCGGCTGGTTCCAATGTAGCCGCAGTTGACGGGACGTGAGGCTGCAGAGGCGATAGGAACATTCGGCTCAGGCCTTAGCGAATGATTTCCCCAGTAGCCTCTCGCAATCTGTCGCTTTTTGTCATCGTAGTGCCCTGTGGCTCTCTCAGAAGACATGCAGCTCGTATGCCCAGGGTCCTTGGGATGGTTGATGCCACAGTGGTGAAATCGGCAGCAGTTGTCAGTGGGTTGCATACGCTGTCGGGGAACCCAAGTTGCTTCATGGCGCCTCTTATGAAATGTTTCACCTTATTTTCTTCGGCCTTCTAGCGGTCTTTCCTTCGGAAAGCGTGTCATTTGTTCAGCAGGGGCAGTCGCTGTCTCATTCGTATGTTGCATGCGAGGTTGCAGCAGAACTTCGGCTCGTTCTTTTCGGCTGACGCTTGTAAATGTCAAAACATTCCCGTTTAAGTGCGTCCCACGTCGCCAACGAAGTTTCACGATTTTCGTACCAGCTCAGGGCAGAGCCTTGTAAGGCACAAAAAGAAGTCTTAACTTTGCGAGATAATCCCACGTGTTGAAAGCGGCCACACGGTTATACTGGTCAATCCATTCTTCCGGATCCTGCCAGGAATGCTATTGAAGGTTGGGGACTAACGGGGCGTGTGAGAAATGGTTGATGATGGTATAAAAGGCATAGTTTGACATAGAAGTTGAAGCTTCCTCTTGTAACAGGTAACGTCCAAAAGTGGTCTGTGCTCCGGTGGAAAACATTTAGGTCGTCGGCTGGCTTGGTGGATGGGTGACCCGGTGGAAACGAAAGAGATCTGGTGTCACGGCTTGAAGAGAGCGTCCTGAACATGAAGGGCCACCTAGCATCTCCACTGGATGTCACGCGGTGCTGAAGACCGTTAAGCAATATGGAAGAGATTGAAAGGTTTCCAAAACAAACTTCATCGGGCTGACTTGCACCCGCAAAGAACTGAACAACTCGGCGGCGGTGATAGCAGCAAACATCCTCGGCTGTCGTCGAAGCACAGAATCTCCGCCGCTCTCGGCCGCGCTACCTACAACAACGTTGAAGAACGTAGAAGTATCTGCGCTGGGTTACAAGACATTCCAGATAAGTCTGGTCGCATCTATCGTCACAAACAAAGCGATGAAGCCGCGTGCCGGTGTCTTTGAGCATAAAGAGAGAGAGAAAGGTCGCTGGGAAGGCTGGAGTTAAAAATAGAACATTTTTTCCGTCACTAGATTCAAACACTTGAAGTCAAGACTGAAAAGTACTGCGTGAACATAGTTTGGAATGGAATAGTGATGCAGGCTAGCCTCAGAGACCGACGCTCAGAAAAGTAACTTGAGGTCACCGCACTTTGCTTGCTAAAAACGACCTTTAGTTGCAGTAAAGTCGTGCCTGTTTCATATGGACACTTTCGGCCCCGACCGAAAGTGCCCATAAAATGAGGCGTTCGTAATAACGAATACTGAAGAAAAGGAAAACAGAAATTACTAAAAAAGCACTTAGGTGCTTGCCAACGTTTCAACAAGAGTTTCTCTTCGTCTGGACAAAACGTTCGTCATTGGTGGGTTTTAAATAGGGTCTTCACTCCGGTGGGGGGGGGGGGGGGGGGGGGGGAGGGGTGATAGGATGGGAGGATAAGAGAGCTTTTCCCAGACGAAGACAAGTCCTATTGACGGGAGGTTCGCGAGCACCCTGAGGCTTTCCCCTTCCTTGTTCACTTTGTGTGTTAAGGAACCATGCGCCTGTCGCCTCTGTTCCATACACTTAAAAAGCACTTAGTTATTTGTGAATAAGGTCTGCTTCTGTGCACAGTATGGGAAAGTGAATAGGAAATTAGGCAATGTTGAGAGCTCCGAAATGCATTGTGCTAATCGTCATCATGCTGAAAAGTATGTAGTGCAGTTTGAAGCTCCTAGTGGTCCATGACGCGCGTGATGACATCTCATGAAGTGATGATGTACCTCTTACTGCGGATGCTCACATCACTTGCATCTGCAGTATGTTTATATAGCCTGAACTTCTTCAAGAGCTTCTTTCTAAAAAAAATTAAAATTCGTTTTGTTGCCATGCATCAAATGCGCGAGATGAAACTGCGCACCTTACTACTATAATACACAAAAGCCCAAAACAAAAGAATGGTCGCCAGCTAAGGCGCTTACACTTTCGCATTGCCTTACGCTGATGCTGTGCGCACAAAACACGGGAAAGGCACCATATGTTCGGGGTGGGCAAGCTTTTGGTCCGACCACTGTCTATGTTAACGCAGCAAGAGCACGCAGCCAAAATGGGTTCAGTGCATTTTCACCCTGTACATTCTCTGGACAGCGAGTTTACACATTAACGAGGTGAAGATATATTATAAATGTCTGGTGTCCAGAAAAGCAGTCCGTGATTCGAGTCGTTCATATTTACGGGGCGCGATTGTAGATCTGTTTAAATTTTTGACGTTTATTAGCTTATAAATGCTCAATTTAGATTGAAATAAGCATATTTTTGATTAGAGCGGGGAAATCTATCGATAAAGTCCAATTTCAGAATGCCCATGTCTCTATATAGGGACAAGAGCCTTTGTTTGTTAACACAAGCGAAACAGATTTTCCAGTAGTATTTTTGAGCCTGAAAACAGAAATTCTTGTAGTAAAAAAACAGGACTTTCTGTAGTATTGTGCAGTCTCCTATCTTAACGACAGAACCAGGTCCGTCGCAACAACAGACAACTTCACAAAAATACATAAAAATCTGTCGTAACGACAGGATACAAAGAATTCTCTTGTATTTTGGGACCGGCCGGGTCGTATTTTTCAACAAGTAGTTTTGCCTAGTTGCACAGTCACGTCTGACTGATACTTGACTGGCCAGGTCAGTGCCACTCTGCTGACGTCATTGTGTCACAGCAGTTGCAAGTACAGCTGAAGAACAGATCGTGCTGCGTGGGTCCTGTGGTTTCGGCCTTAATAAGCGATCTAGTCTAGCTACGCGCTGCAATTTATTTGGACTGGACTTCGATGCTTGACAGATATCAAAGTCTCTGCTCGGTCGAAAGCGAAGAGAATATTTTTTTTTTCAGACCGCTAACAAATGCGGTGCATAGAAAGAGCAGGTGACAGCGCGACAGAGTGCAGTGTGCAAAGGAACCGGCTTTATGGCTTTTGTTCTGTTTTTAAACTTAAATTGCATCCCTTCCTTTTATTTTATTATTATGTTTCCCGTCTTTACCTTGCTGCAAGCTCCAGCAGCGACGGGCTTGTCGTATTTCCGTAGCTTGTCTGAGTTTGCGTCACCCCCTTTGTGCAATAACAGAGCATCCGTGCAGCTGTTACTCTCAGGCGAGTATTATGACACGCATTATTTGAAAGGTCACCGTGTACCGCGGCACTGCTTTTAGTTTGCCCCGGATACTGAGGTGCACTTTTGTCCTTCTTTGATATGGTGGGTTAAAAATTAGTGAGGCTATGAAGTTTCGCAGTTGGCAAGTATAAAGTAGCCTCTGATGGCTCAAGACAGCGACAACACAATTGCTTGGAATAGCTTTTGCCTTGCGTTCAAGTTGCCAGGCTCGGACTAAATTAAAGTTGAAAGGACGGCCATTTAATATAACATATAGTTACTGCGTCAGCTGTGTGTGCAAGAGGGAGACGAAGAAAGAGTGCGCAAAGAATATATGTATCTTGGTCATGTGATCTCGTTATATGATGACGTCATGTCGTGCGTACGACGTCCACGAGGTTTCGCGGCGGTGGTCTGCCTGTAATAGCTTGCGTTGTAAAAAGCACTAGAAGGAAGCAGACGAAAAGGAGGGGAATAAAAACTTGGGGGACATTTAAGTACAGTTTAATACTATGACGCTATATTGTCAAAGGTACCCCACGATCGCTTGGGGGTCCCCCTGGCGCACCCATTCACGGACATCGACACGCTCGTTGCCATCAGACACTGCTTTATTGCATCATCGCACATTTACTTGGTTGCGCTAATTACTGATCCTAATTCAGTTCTAGTTATTTAATTCGCCCACTGTGCGGTGTGAGGTGCTCGTACAATACCTCCATTTATCACACTCTACGAACTTTTTTCAGACGTGTAGAGGCCCTGATTCCACTTTATCACCTTTTTTTTTTCCAGCAAGACTGTTTTTCGACGTCACCGCCCTCTTGACCAATCAGGATTTTCTAGTCGCGGCGACGCCGGCGCCAGGTTTTCAGCCGAACGGGATCTCTAACGCTTTCGCGTTAAGAAACGACCAACCAGCAGCGCTAAACAGGACATTACGAGTAGTAAGCGCCAACCGTTGTGCGCTCGGAAAAACTTGCCTGTCAGCCATGGCACCAATGAATACAGTTCCGATGATGCTGCCCGCAGTGCCAACAGAGTACACCAAGCTCGGGAGATGACCGCGAGAACAGACCAGGTCCCACTGCATTTCGGGAAGAGCATTTTTGCACGTTACTTCCGGCAAAGCTTCCAAATATTAAAACAAACAAAGATAAAAACAAACCAGCGAAGCATTGCAATTTTCAATGCTTAAGTGCGTGTAAACATCTAATTATCGAGTCGTAATAGATGGATTACGGCGTGCTTTTCGCCTACGACTGCTAAATAATTTACAATAGAATTTCTGGCTCATGCCGTTTCGGATTAAACAGCCTAACGATAACCGCGCACATGGCCATCGTATACAAGTCATTGCGAAGCATGAAGCAACTGTACTATAATCGGTGCCTGGCCATGTTAATTCGCTGCAACGCTAAAGCCAGCTTGCCTCAAGAACTGGAATGACAGAAGTGAAGAAGAGGCTATTATAGGGCAGTTCTTTCATGTCTCACGTGACCTCTACGGAACCTTGACGTTACAGAGCTGTTGAAACTGAAACCAAAGCAGCGTGCGAGAAAAATTCGATTACAAAGTATCAAGCGGTCGTAGGCGAATACCATGTAGTGACCCATGTATACTGTCTTACGCATCACTGCAAAGAAGAAAACATGGCACCAGAATTAGGTATGTATACTCCTTCGGGTTAGACGTGAGGGTAAAATTCTCGCAATATATGAATCCTAACGGGGCAGATAATTTGCGTGAAAGTTTTTCGAACGTGTACGTGGTCTGAAAACTTAGCACTAATGTAAAGCGCGCCACTTCTGGGAAAGATATTCGTAGAAAAAAAACCGACAGTCGCCGCATATTCCAGCCTCGGTTATTGTGAAACAACTGGGGATGTAGGGTTAGGAGTAAAAGTAGTGCATACTGAGCAATCATCGATTGAACTGGATTGGAGCGTCAAGTTTTTGCCGTTTTCGATAATCAGAAGCAAGGCAGAAGTAAACGCGGAAGGAAAGATGGTTGCAGATGAAAACAGTACTGCCTCTAGGAGGGGCCGCGATGCGGTGGTACTAGGCAATTTGCCCGAAGCTCATGTGGTATGCATTACTTTTGCTCCCGACTGTACTCCACAGAGCCACGGCGGAACTGCATTGCGACGCGATATGGTGCTGCCTATGTTAATGCTGTAGTGTACAGCGCACCAAATTATTGAGGATAAATGGGGATAAACAACAACAAAATAATGAGGATAAACGACAACAACAGGAAACAAGTTTTGTTTGTGCCCTATTGCGAGGTGCCTAATTTCGTTTGCCCCGTGACCAGAACGTGTGGCGGTGTCATTGGAAGAGCCCTTTGCCGCCGCCAGGGATTTAGCTTGGTACTCCGTAATCGTGAAAACATAAGTGAAGCTTAAGAAGCTCAGCATGCATCGTCTCTTACGCTAATATCGAACCCCTTGCAGAAGTTACTGCAGTGGTGTGTTTCAAGGGCTGTGTCATCTCTAAGCAGCTTGAAATTTTGACAGTTTAGAGCATTTTCATGAGAGAAAAAAAAAGACTAGCTACAGATCACGAATACCAAGCCTTGTTTAATGAGTTATGAAGGCGTGCTGTCTACATCCAAGTTATTGCAGCGAACGTGACAGTTTTTTTTACCTATACTTGTGGTCTGTTCAGCGTGCGTGATGTCTTGTCGCGCACCTATTACACAACGGTGCATATTTAGGCTGGCTGGGAACGACTTTTTTTCCGCACCTTGCTCGGCTGTCTAGAAAAAGCTTGATTCAGCTCAGTGGCAGCGGCTTAATGTAACTTGCCAGCGTTTGATTTAAATTCGATTTTGGGTAAAGTTCCACAGTCGGTCAGTGCTCCCTGACACAGCGCAGAGGAAGAGACAAAAGTCAACGGCAGCTGAGCTTATGCGAACAACTCCACTGACGTTGATTAAAGTAAAATTGAGCCTGCTCGAAAACGAAAGCGCCAAGCGCCGAGCGCCAAGCGGCGACCAAAAGATGATTTAATTACACTGCTGTACTTTTTTGGCATGAACAAAGCGAAAAATTGATGGACGTTTTAGGAAAGAGGGGCGAAAGCATTTATACGAATTGCCACAAACAGGTTGCTCTAACGCGCGCGTAAGCAGCAACACAGCGCACGTCTAGTTTTTACGCGACAAAGTATACAGCTCGTTAGGTTGAAACGCCGACGCCGTAGTAGTAGCCGACACCACGTGTCGGAAATGTTCGGGGGCTGCGTAAAAAGAAATTTTATCATGGTAATTTGTAGTTCTAGTGATTGATCTTTAATTGGCGTGTGGTAGCCGATGGCGAATTAATAAAATCACTCTATTTAGATGATTAATTAAAAATATGAAAAAATTAGAAAACGACGGTTCAAAATGCTCACATTGAAAGAGGCAATGCTTGATGATGGTAACTAAGAAAATTTATATTTGGCGATTGATCAATTATTTTGTTGAAAGAATTGAAAAAAAAATGCTTTCAAAGGTGTTTCCAACGGGCGAGGCGTCGCGCCACACGGACTCCCTGGCAGCGCTGCAACACGCTGTCGCGTTCCGCTCTTAAAGGCGAATCTTAACCGTCCTCCAATTGTTATTTACCGTGCTTGAGGATATGAAAGTAGCTCCGCGTGCCTTCCCTGAGCAGCATAATTGAAGTAAAGAGAGGGTCGACGTGTAAGAAGGGCAAACTAACTGGCCTTGAGGCAGCAGCGTCAGGGATACACGCTTTCCAAACAAGTTTTCATCTGGCATAATAACAAATTTCCTGCACGCGTACATTCGTCCTCTGTGTAGGAAGCAGCTGGCAGCGTAGTACACTCGATGGGCGCGTGTCTGTTTTACGAAGGCGTTAATGCGAAAAGCCGAAGCGTTTTGATGGGACAGTGACTAAAGCTTACACTATGCGGACCTGCAAAGCAGGTCATTAGGGTAGGTTTACGGGTAGCCACGAGTGTGCACGCTTCAGGTTCATGCAGCTTGCTTATTCGGAAACAAATTGGCGCTTCAACTCTTAACTGCGCTTACACAGTTTTTGGTAGGAAGAAAGTATAGCTTGCTATCTTAAGGAGCGCAGTAGAGAAGCAATATAGCTCCTTCAATGCTTGTTATTTGATTAGCCATCAGTTCACTGAAGGTTTTCGCGAAAACATACGTACGAGAGAAAAGGCCTTGCACAAATGGAGAACAGAGGGTGCGAGAGAGACGGATATTGTTGTTTTAATGGGAAGGACTGCATAGTTTGCAGGAAAATTATTCCAACTGCCCTAAATAGAGACATGCATGAAAGGGCAGTATGAAGCAAGTATACTCGTTTTGTGAAATATACGGAAAACTAAATGGTTGCAGTATCATCTGTATTACTGGAAGCCGGAGGTCTACGGCCGTATTCCATGATCGAACCCAAGCCATCATTTAGAAGTAAAAGATACAAACACTTCCTTATAGCCACGATGCTCACTCTATTACCTTTGTCACCACCGTCTCTTCATAATCCAGGTCGTCGTAGCGAAAGAGTTCACATGGCTTCCTCTGTGCGCTTTCATTCACAAACAACGACGCGTTCCACGACGCGCGCGCATCTCCTACGGCATCCAGGAGGCGCTGTGTCGTCGAATTCACATCCAACAGAGGCAACATGGAGCACTCGTCCTCACTGACCACCAGCCTCCGGATCACTCCCACTTGGGAGGCGTTCAGGTCCAGGGCATCCAGCTGCGGTACGACGCACCGGTGATCGGGCCTCGACAGGAGAAAGATGAGGCTCATCGTGAAGAACGGGAAGAGCATCTGCGAAGGCAAAAGGAACATCCACAGGAGGAGCTTCTGGAACCTGCCGAATCCTCCCACCTCTTCGATCACGTCCTCAAACTCCATTGCTAGTGTATATGTCTTTTTTTGCTCTTCCCCAGTCTCTGTCCTGATGGTGCCGGGACGGACACTGAAAAGTAAGATGACGGGTCGTGGGTTTCGAGCCCAGCCTTATCGAGACATGGAACCCGAGCAGAGATGCATCGTAGGGGTCTAGCGCCTATTTCGTTGCTCGCGCCTGCTGGTATCGCTGCCAGCAGCGAAACCGCGAAGATAAGTGAGAGGGTGCGAAGAGGAAATGGAGGGGGCGGAAAACCTTGGGCTCGATATTGGCCGGCGATGTTGTGGCGATAGAGACGCGCCATATAATAAGCGTTCTTCTGTATGTCCCTCACAGAGCGTTTCTCTTTGCCGACGCGAGTAAACCAACCACTTACTGGCGACAAACATTATTGTCGCCTTCTTTGGCAGCAGCTGTGCTGTTCATGGGTGGCGGTGTTTACCCGGTCGGCCGGATGGTCAGCTTGCCAGTTGCATGCTACTATTTCAGCGGAGAGTTTGAAGGATGCTTCACTCCCGCCACCGGTTGGCCCGGTATTGCACTACCTCCGGGAGCGGCCTTGTCTTTAGCGCGTCTGCACTACCCTGTTTTTCTATCCCATCTTTCAACTATCCTACTATCTGCACGTGGTAGCGATTGTGGCTCGGCTTGAGCCAGTGAGCAGGCCTGTGCACTTTCCTTTCTTCCTGGCAACAACAGACAGACAGACAGACAGACAGACAGACGGACGGACGGACGGACGGACGGACGGACGGACGGACGGACGGACGGACGGACGGACGGACAGACAGACAGACAGACAGACAGACAGACAGACAGACAGACAGACAGACAGACAGACGGACGGACGGACGGACGGACGGACGGACGGACGGACGGACGGACGGACGGACGGACGGACGGACGGACGGACGGACGGACGGACGGACGGACGGACGGACGGACGGACGGACGGACGGACGGACGGACGGACGGACGGACGGACGGACGGACGGACGGACAGACAGACAGACAGACAGACAGACAGACAGACAGACAGACAGACAGACAGACAGACAGACAGACAGACAGACAGACAGACAGACAGACAGACAGACAGACAGACAGACAGACAGACAGACAGACAGACAGACAGACAGACAGACAGACAGACAGACAGACAGACAGACAGACAGACAGACAGACAGACAGACAGACAGACAGACAGACAGACAGACAGACAGACAGACAGACAGACAGACAGACAGACAGACAGACAGACAGACAGACAGACAGACAGACAGACAGACAGACAGACAGACAGACAGACAGACAGACAGACAGACAGACAGACAGACAGACAGACAGACAGACAGACAGACAGACAGACAGACAGACAGACAGACAGACAGACAGACAGACAGACAGACAGACAGACAGACAGACAGACAGACAGACAGACAGACAGACAGACAGACAGACAGACAGACAGACAGACAGACAGACAGACAGACAGACAGACAGACAGACAGACAGACAGACAGACAGACAGACAGACAGACAGACAGACAGACAGACAGACAGACAGACAGACAGACAGACAGACAGACAGACAGACAGACAGACAGACAGACAGACAGACAGACAGACAGACAGACAGACAGACAGACAGACAGACAGACAGACAGACAGACAGACAGACAGACAGACAGACAGACAGACAGACAGACAGACAGACAGACAGACAGACAGACAGACAGACAGACAGACAGACAGACAGACAGACAGACAGACAGACAGACAGACAGACAGACAGACAGACAGACAGACAGACAGACAGACAGACAGACAGACAGACAGACAGACAGACAGACAGACAGACAGACAGACAGACAGACAGACAGACAGACAGACAGACAGACAGACAGACAGACAGACAGACAGACAGACAGACAGACAGACAGACAGACAGACAGACAGACAGACAGACAGACAGACAGACAGACAGACAGACAGACAGACAGACAGACAGACAGACAGACAGACAGACAGACAGACAGACAGACAGACAGACAGACAGACAGACAGACAGACAGACAGACAGACAGACAGACAGACAGACAGACAGACAGACAGACAGACAGACAGACAGACAGACAGACAGACAGACAGACAGACAGACAGACAGACAGACAGACAGACAGACAGACAGACAGACAGACAGACAGACAGACAGACAGACAGACAGACAGACAGACAGACAGACAGACAGACAGACAGACAGACAGACAGACAGACAGACAGACAGACAGACAGACAGACAGACAGACAGACAGACAGACAGACAGACAGACAGACAGACAGACAGACAGACAGACAGACAGACAGACAGACAGACAGACAGACAGACAGACAGACAGACAGACAGACAGACAGACAGACAGACAGACTATTTCAGGGTGTTCGATGTAAAAATAATAATAATAATTGGTTTTGAGGAAAGGAAATGGCGCAGTATTTGTCTCAGGTATCGTTGGACACCTGAACCGCGCCGTAAGGGAAGGGATACAGGAAGGAGTGAAAGAAGAAAGCGGTAACTGTCTCGCTTCTTTAAAGGTGATGACTTTGTTGAGGATGAAGCTATAGACGAGAAGCAGTAACTGGTATTTTTCCTGTATGAATTCGACTAAGAAAGGGCACTTACTGGAACTAATTATACACTTGTTTATTTTCCGTCGCATGCCATAAAAATGAGCTACTAAAGCTACTAGATGCGCATTTTTGTCAGTAAAGTGAACAATCTAACACGAATACACTGGTGTGGCGAATATACGAGCGGCAGCTGGTTGTTGCGCAAAATACTCAACCGAACTTACGGAAAAACCTTCCTGATCCCGCGCCTTTCATTTCTCGCGCCTCACGCCTTTGCTCCGCTTCACGGGCGGCAACTTGGAGGTTTTGGTGAACCTCACGTTTCCAATCGACATCGTGTTCTCACCTTGCACGCTTTTAACACTGCATAACACTGAACTGAATATCGTATCAGTTACGCGCCATGTTCCTGGTATAGGTTACTGCAAGACGCGATGCCAATTCGCCTCGCCCGTGGCTCTGCTTTCGCCGCGATTGAGCTGACACATTGGCGCATTTGATCTCTGCATTAATTGAATTCAGTTGAAGTTTACTTCCATCATATCACATGACACTGGAAGCACGAGGGAAAAGTTCCCAACGACCACTTGACAAAGCTCCACGCTCTCACAGTGGCATCACATTAAAGTGACAAAACAGTGCAGTGGCAAAAAAAAAACAATTAAAACAGCAATGACAGTAATACCTCATTAGTTTCGACGAAACTGCCACATCGGTGCGCTGCGCAGGAGCGGGACTGTATGCAAGCTCCGCAGCTTTCTGCGCCAGCGCCGCACGCCTGTCATTGGTTGCCAATACCTGTGATGATCCGTGAAGTCTCGCCCTGTAGCACCACTTCTCATCCGCTCACTTGACTCTTCCCTCTGATCTCTACTCTCTTCCCTCCTCCCCTCTACTGTGTCTCCTGCTCCGCATAATATATATTGTTACGGGAATATATATTTTTCGGATCCCACCGGCGGTATGGTTGTTTTTTCTGCTGCTTGATAAGTAATTTTCTTTAAGCGATTTATTAGTCTAAGTAATATTATCGCAATGATAATCACAACACATAAAAAAAACCTTCCCCTATGCACCTTGGTTTCGGTGACTGTTGGGTCCCTTCATAAGTTTGTCAAACGGGGCCCTCATTACCTAGTCTGCTATATATATATATATATATATATATATATATATATATATATATATATATATATATATATATATATATATATATATATATATATATATATATATATATATATATATATATATATATATATATATATATATATATATATATATATATATATATATATATATATATATATATATATATATATATATATATATATATATATATATATAAAGGGTAGGGAAATGAGGGGCTCGTTTGACATGCATATGAAGGAAGACAACAGGAACCGAAACCAAGGTGCATAGGGGAATGCTTCCAGCTTTAATTGTTCACTTGTGGTGTTGATCAATGGGAAAATAATACTGATTAATATAGGATATACATAGGATGGCGGTCACGTGAACGCAGACGCTCTGGCGCAAAAACTGACGTGGACATCGCGAAATCATTTGCGATTTACAGCTCTCTGCGCAAATGAAAATCAAACGACAGGCTCAATGACAGCCGGCTTTAGACGATGCTGGAAAGAAAGGTGAAAGAGCAGAAATAAACCTTTCTGATGTCGATGATTGCGTGCATTTGCGAAGTTTTACACTCAGCCGCACTGATTCAGTCACAGCAATGCTGAAAGAGTGTTAGTTAGAATCACTAGAAGTAAGAAGAACAAAGCAGAAATTGAAACTTTTTTTTCTGATAATGAATGATAAAGTCAAAGTTAATAAACATCACTATGTTACACCTCCCCTGAAGCGTTGCCCTCGGAAAAATCACAGTAAGGTATTACAACCTATTATTACACGTACTGATGTCTATCGCTACTCCTTTTTTCCCGATGCTGTAGAAATTTGGAATCAACTACCAAGTGACGTTGTGGACCAAACAGATGTAGAAAAATTTGTGATAGGTGTGAACGCGTTCCTGGAAGATTGCTGTGCAAATCTGTAATTCTGTGCATTTGAGTGTTTCTTTTGTTTAGCGAAGAGAATTGCACTTGTGTCTGTATATGTTTCCCTCCCTGTAATGACCCTCATGCAGAGGGTTAACAGTATGAATAAATAAAAAAATAAAAACAAGGGATGGTTTCGCAGGAGAACTCAGTCAATTTACTTCGCTGCTGCCGTTGTTACGTGTGGATCTACGCAGCACTACTACTACCTAACCGCAAACGGCGAATATTTTAAGAATCGCTGTTTTGTGTGAAAGGCTTTTGTGTCGTGCAACTTTCTTTCTAATGTCCTACTTCTTTCACAGCTCAAGCGGTGAAAACATCGCAGTTCGTACTCTTCATTTGGAACAAGGCTGGGCCTGCTAGCAACAAGAATAATACACGTCTAGGAAACAGTTCGGCCAAAAAAAAGGTGTTGTAACAAAAGTGAACATAAAAACCAGCGACGTGGTTACCACGATTGACTTGTTTGTCTATTCTGGTCATCGTGCATGCCCCTGAATGTACTAACAAGTGAGCTGAAATATCGACACTTGCTTTCTTTTTTGCCACATAATCACAGTAAATCAAGCGGCCTTCGGAAAACCGCGTTGAGGCGTTCTGTAAACTTAACGCGGACGTAGCAGCGTTCGAGCAAAGCGTTCACGAACATTGGTTCGCTAGCAAACAGTTTCGTGGGAATAAAAAGCGTCCCGATCGATTCTGGACTTCGATTTTCGAGGCAAAGCAACGTCATGGTTCATTGCGTTACGTCGGACTGAAGAACAGGACAGTCGGCTGCTTCTTATCGTGTTCAGGCAGAACGGGGCATGTATATTAGTTTTTGTGACGTCGATCACACCGACGGCAAATATTCCCTGCGGAAAATATTTTTCAGGGGTTCAAAATTACACTTCGAGTTAAAGGGTCTTGAGACCTTCGATTTCTCATCAGCGGCAGTAAGGTTAAATAGAAGCAAAATCACATAAATACAGATTATGGACTTGAAATATTTCTTGGCGTTTAAGGAACATACTGGTGTTGTACATCCTTCATGCTCAGAAAGATATAAGAAAAGGGCGATGTCCTATAAGAAAACCGAAGAATCTACTTTGAAATAAAGCCTATGACTAATGAGAATTGTTTAATAAAAGAAATACTTCGGCAAGAAATATCTACGCGTGCATATGCAGCGGGATCGTCATATATCTCTGTTATTAATTGGCTACCCCTGCAAAACATTAAGACAAACGTTAAAAAAAAAAAGAATTTGCGAAATACGACTAGTGCTAATACCGCCGTTCAGTACGCAAGTACCGGATTCTTCGAGACCCCGACAGCAACAAATCGCTACCCTCGTCACGCGTAATAAGGCTAAGAAATTTTCTCGACAAGAAGCGCGCTGCGCGGGATGTCACATACCGTGGCGAAGATCGCTTTTCGAGTGCCGCCGTGTCGTCTCGGCTGCCTGGACGGCAAACGAGCCTGGCTCGGGACAACCTGATCGATCGCTCATCGGTAATGCGTGTCGGCTCCAGCCAGGGTTTCGCTAAAGGGGCGCTCGAGTGGTCTTTTCATCGCGGAATACGCAATACGTGTGCGGTGTAGACACTTCGGTACGTTTTGCATACCCGTGTTTCTGTCCTTGAGCTAGATCACGTTTAAGCCAAGATTCTATAGCTTAGATCTTGCAACACTATCAAAGGGACGTTCTCGTGTAAAATATCTTTCGAAACGTGAAACAGTAGCTAAGTTTCATTCCTTCGAAGTGTGCATACTTCGATAGCCGGTACCTGGCGTGTTCCTCCCCTTGACTCGCGTTCTCATCTAGGGAACAACTCCGCGCTGGCTTCAGGAAAGATTTATCTGAAAGAAGCCTGCGGGACAAAATGCACAAAGCAAACAAAATAAGCAATATGGGATTGTAGAGGACTTATGAGGAGCCTTACACTCAGGCTCTTTGTCTCGCATTTTTTTAGTTTTTGTTTAGTGCTATTTCTCGTTGTCCCGTCTTCTCCCAGCCTATCCAATATGCGCCGGACATACAGCAATTGTTTGGCTGGGCCTCATTGCTTAGCTGACTACGTTTACCTGCAGATAAAAGGAAGAAGTGGTCTTCGCAAGATATTTAATGTGCGCAGCAGATAACCCGTAGTCTATTAGAGAGAGATAAAAAGAGGGAAGATAGGGAGGTTAACCAGAGTGGTGTTCCGGTTAGCTACGCATCACTGGGAGCAAGCGATGAGGGGATGCAAAAGAAAAAAAGGGAAGAAGTGAGAAACACAGTCCCAATTTGTCATTGGCACGACACCCTGAGGCACCGAAACAGTGATTGGTAGTCTCTTAGGGCCGTCATTTGCTGTGGCCATGCACAGTAGCCTACAAGGGGGCCCCTAAGGTAGGGAAATTTTACTTAGTGTGGGAAAGAGTAGGATGAAGTAATGGAGAGATTAAACTCCCAAAGAATGCTTGGCGATGGATGACTCTGAATTTGACTACGCGACAATCACTGTGATAGTGAGGGAGAGATATCAAAAGTTTGAAACGCCTAGACAGCCCGTCTTACTTTCCATTTATCGTCCTCACTCTTGGCATATCTGGAGCCGGCTGTATAAATGCTATTTTAGTCCTTAGTCGAGTGGACCTAACTGTGCAGATGAGGTGATGAAGTTCGGAAGGCTGATAATGATGATAAAGCGGTCACTGCCACCTACCAGTTCACTAAGATGGCGTAGAGTTTGAGCAGTTTTTTCCTTGCCGAAAAATAACAGCGAGTGCCGCTTCATTAATGCCGATAATCAGGAAATGCTCAGGGAGAAAAGTCGTCTGAAAAGGGTTTCTTGCACGTCACAAGCAACCAGTAAATACACGCTTTTCGAAAGCGGAAGCAGACTGCAAATCCATCTTCACCGCTAGCGTGACTGGGCTCGTTTAGTCCACTGCGGAGCTGCCGCTGGAGTAGTTGCACGTGACTAAAAGCGTGCGAAGAGGGAAACGACGCCTCTAAGCCAGAGGGTTCTCAGGCACAGCCATAAAAACTGCGCTAATAATTAATTAACCTCGTCCTATTTCCCCCTTCATCGCTGCTTCAAACCATTCACGGCGGGTGCCCGACAGTAAAGTTTCTGCTAGAAAGAGGACGAGGTAGGAAAGTGTGATGACCCCCATAATGCGCAGGTCCACACGGGACGGAGAGGCAAAGAGACACCGTATGGCTCAGTTTAAACAAACAGGTATATTCAATAATTACACATGGTTAAGGTTATACATCAGAGGCTGGGGCGTCCGAGCTTACGTGCCGACGACTTCATGGGGGCGATGGAGTGGCTCCGGAGTTGGGCTCGAGCGGTTGCTGGCAGAAGCTGCACGCCGTCGGGCTTCGGCACTGAAGGCTCTCTTGGCGAACGATGTCGTCCTCAGCGTGTATGCAGTAGAATTTCAATAGTCGTCCGTTTCTTCGAGGATGGTTCACAAACCCTTCCTCTAGTGTCGTTCGGCTTGGAAGATGTACAGGAGGCGAGCTTGTAGATGATGACAGCAGAGCATAATTTTACAACATACATATACAGAGAGTTAAACTGGAAAAAGCAGAACTGAATTTACAAAAGAACAAACTTTGCACTACTTTACTCATCGACCGGGCAGGTTAGTGCCTAAGTAGCATCACATTACATGCTAAGCATGGAGCCCCAGCTCAGACTGGACTGCATCCGTTTACATGTGCTTTTAAGCCATTGATTAACAAAGGACTAAGGGCGGTCATTTCCAGTGGCCCGCCCAAAGCATCAATTCTCCAATCCAAAATAACATGCGAGATGGGGACCACCCCTTTGGGTTGGGCTTAGCCTCGAACCCAGAGTCTGTTAACAATACAAACTAAATAAACAACAAAAACGCCACCACTCTCTCTCAAGTGAGAGTATACACAGGCTCTCTCTTCGGAGCTAATTCACTAGCGCCTGTCTTTCCACATTCTTGGCGAGTACTGCCTGTCCGCCATGACAGGTGTCCGTCGCGGCCCTTCTGGGAAGCTGTGGGTGCCTTCCCGGCGATAGCCCACGACAAAGGGGGGGGGGAGGGAAAGAATGTCGTCTTCGCGGTAGCGCATAGCGTCGGCTGTGGTACGGCGCGCTCTGGCCCGCTGACAGCTCCCTTGTCCTGGAATGTAACCGGAAATTGGAGAGGATAAAACCTGTTTCCCCGGGGCGGCGGCGGGTCCGGTTTTTCTGGTCGTCACTCAAAGAGCATGGCTGGGTAATTGATGATGCCGCTGTCACGGGTCTCCGTCTACGCCGCGCCGTCGAACGTGGATCCTCGTAGCACACACGGAATGTCACACTCGCTCACCCTCCAGAAGAATGTTCTCCGAACATTTGAGTCCACGCAGCCACCCTTGTCTTTCTGAATCGCCTCGCACAGTGCGTCCGACAAAACACTTTTCGCTGCACTCAACACCACTGCACAACACCATATGCCTCCGCTGTCAATACTGGCGTCTCCAGGGGCAGCACTGATCTTCTTTTACAGATAAACATGAAACTCAGCACCCAAGCCTCTCCTTTCTAGTCCAAACTGGACGAAATAAATTTACCACAGTTACAAAGGAGCTCCCACTTCTAGCACGATCACGGCACAGACAAAACTATAGATAACGAAAGGAAGTAGGGCAGGTTCTGCATGCGCTCCGCATGCTCTCCTGTGCAGGTGTTACTTAATGACAGAAAGGTTTAACTACCAACTCCGATAACTTAACACATAAGCACATAGCAATGTTATGAGCTGCGGCATTACACAATTCTAACCAGTTCACAACTCCGCTCTGTTTACGCCATTAGTCCGACTTAGCTTTCCGATTTCGCAGCGGATATCGGCCTTCATGAGTCATACTAAGTAAGTCTGTGCCCCTTTGTCTGCTTTGGGACTCGCGAGGGCTCGTGGCAGGAGCCTCTCCTGGCGTTATCTGCGCGGCAACCTCGCGCGCTTCTTCTTCTAGCAATGCATGAAGTAAATCCGGTGGCATTCCGGCCGTCACCTCGGGCGCCTGCCGAACAAATGCAGGAGAGGGCGTTTCTTGCGAACTATCAGCGCGCTCCGCTTCACTTCTGTCCCCATCAAAATCCGCGCTTTCCCTTTCCTCATTTCGTGAATACTGAACCGGTGCCGACTTGAGGCGATTTGCGTGTATCCTTATCAAACGCCGGTTCACGTCTCGGACTCTGAAGTTTACCGGAGAAAGCTTCTCGACAACCTCGCACGGTCCTCTCCACTTCGTCTGGAACTTACGAGCTAGCCCAATCTGCCTTTGGCAGTTTTCAATGTACACGCTGTCCCCCACATCAAACGGCGCGTCTCTAGCACTGCGATCGTGCACCTCCTTCCTGCGCTTCGCCGCTTTCTTTAAGGACTCCTTTGCGATGTCCCTCGCCACTTGCAAGCGCGATTCTAGCTCAACCTTATAGTCGTCCAGTGAAGCGTATGGGACACGACGGGGGCCCTCTGGCACTTCACTAGGCTGGTCCGGGTCTCGGCCGTAGAGAAGAAAGAATGGCGATTCGCCCGTGCTCTCGTGTGCTGCGGAATTGTAGGCAAACATTGCATACGGGAGCCACAAGTCCCAGTCCCGCTGGTCGCGCGAAACAAAATGCGACAGGAACCCGGCCACGGTTTGGTTCAGTCGCTCCACCGCGCCGTTGCAAGCCGGATGGTACGGTGTTGTCTGCTTCTTAGCGATCTTAAGCAGCTCGCAAACTCTCCTCATTAGCTGCGACACGAAGTTCGTTCCCCGATCTGTCAAGAGTTGCCTCGGGGGTCCATGTCGGAGCACGATCTGTTCGACAAATGCTCTTGCAACCGTGTCTGCCTTCTGATCTGGGAGTGCTACCGCTTCCGCGTATTTTGAAAGGTGGTCGACAAATACTAAAATGTACTTGTTTCCGGAAGTGGTCGTGGGCAATGGGCCCATTATGTCCATACCTGTCCGCTCGAAGGGAGCCGAAACCTCAGGGAACGGCTGAATTGGAGCTGGTCTTCGTCCCTTGGGTGTTTTTCTTTCGAGACAGGAATGACACTTCGCACAGTAGTCTCTAACATCCTGTCGCATGCCACTCCAAAAGTACAAACGCTCCACACGCCTGCGTGTCTTCGCTACGCCAAAATGACCGGCGCATGGCGCATCGTGAAACGCGCGAAGAACCCTTTCTGTTCACGACCGAGGTATGACGACTCTCTCCCAAGCGGTTTTCTCTGGTCTCCCTTTCCTGGTTGGCCTCGTGCGCCGACACAGGGTGCCGTCTTTGTCAATGAAATAACCTAGCTGTTCGGGATGAGACGGTGCGCCCTCTAAGCTTTCGATTATTCGCTTCAGGTCAGGATATTTGCACTGCTCTGTGCGTAATTCGGCGGGGTCGACTACGGGGACAAACTCTTCTATAGCTGCCACGGCAGCTGTGCGGCTGAGTGCATCAGCATTCAGATGTGTCTTTCCTGACTTGTGCTCAACTTCAAAGCAGTATTCCTGCAGGTGTAGATTCCATCTAGCGAGTCGCGAGCTAGGGTCCCTGACACTCATCACCCATTTCAGAGGATGGCAGTCTGTGACTAGCTTGAATTTGCGGCCGTAAAGGTAGCATCTGAAGTGCTTTACTGCCCAGACAACGGCGAGGCACTCCCTTTCCGTAGCTCCGTACTTTTGCTCTGTGGGGCTCAACTGTCGGCTAGCAAAAGCAACGGGATGTTCTTTGCCCTCGATAACCTGAGATAGCACGGCACCAACTGCGAACTTTGACGCATCTGTGGCCATAACGAAGGGCAAACTAAAATCCGGGTGGTGTAACAGCGGTGCACTCATTAGCTTCCTTTTCAGGGCCCCAAAAGCATTCTCCGCGTTTTCGTCCCAACGAAAGGCGACATTCTTGGCTGTTAAGGCGGTGAGCGGCTTAGCGAGCTTGGCGAACTCCTCTATGTGCCTTCGGTAGTAACCGATCAGGCCGAGAAACTGCCGGACCTGGCGGACGCTAGTCGGGGATGGAAAATCCGAGACACACCTTAGTTTCTCAGGGTCCGGTCGCACGCCGTCAGCTGAAACAACGTGCCCGAGGTATTTCACCTCGTTTTTGAGGAATTGGCACTTAGAGGGCTTCAGTTTGAGACCCGCTGCTCTTAGTCGCACCAAAACCTGCTCAATATCGCGCAAATGGTTATCAAAACTGCCACTGTATATGATAATGTCATCCATATACACGAAGCACAGCCTCCCCAGAAGACCTGCCAGGATAACATCAGCGGTTCTCTGCCAGACAGCAGGGCTGTTGGCCAGACCCATCGGCATTCTTTTCCATTCATAGTGCCCTGAGGGCGTGTTGAATGCCGTTTTCTCGGCATCTGCCGGATCCATTGCTATCTGCCAGAATCCCGCCGCCATGTCCACTACCGTGAAGTACCTGGCAGAGCCCAGCTGAGAAAGCGTCTCCTGTATATTGGGGATGGGGTATGGATCGATGCGAGTTACGGCATTTAGTTTGCGGTAGTCCACTACCAATCGATACGAGCCATCTGGCTTTTCCACCAATAGTGCTGGTGCTCCCCAGGGTGACTTTGAGTGTTCGACAATGCCGCGATCAATCAGGTCCTGCACCTGCCGCTCCATCTCCTCACGTTGGGAGTAAGGAATCCTGTACGCACGCTGGTAAACGGGCGATGAAGTGCCGGTTTCTATCCTGTGCTTTATAACGCCACAGCAGCCCAAATCCAGGTTGGACGCGGCGAATACCTCCGAGTAGTCGTTCAGCAAACCAGCCAGAGCCTCCCTCTCCCTGGATTTTACGTGAGAAAGATCGAACGACACCTTTGGAGCAGCCGAAGGACTAGCATGCTCTACAGTTGCGAGTACCGTATCGGTGGGCTCACGTTGCTCTATCGCAGAGGTGAAGAAAGCCAATGTTTTGTTCTTGGGAAGGCTCAGTGGCTGCTGGCTACAGTTAACCACCCGTAGGGGCACTCTGTGGGCGTCATTAACTGTCACGAGGCACGCGGCTGCCTTCAGGCCATTGCTGAGAGAGTCGACCGGCTCAAGCACTCCCACGGCGCCGCTCTCTACATCTGAAGGCACAAACGCGTACAAAATGTGCTCCGACCAAGGAAGGACGACCGCCTCCTCGACCAGCCGGACGGCAACCCGCGAATATACCTTCTCCAATGATCCCACTGTTTGACGGGTGTCAATATCGGTAATGCGAATCTCAGCCCCTCTCCTGTTCAAAAACGGAACTTTTGAGCCGCCCGCATTAACCTCTTCCTCAGAGAATGAGACTACTACCTTCCCTTTTCTCAAAAAATCCTGCCCTAATATACCTGACACTCCGTTTGGCAGAGACACCGTGTCCGGGCATACGTAGCAGGGGTGCTCCAATGCAATTCCGCCGAGAGAGAAGTGTAACCGGTAGAGTCCACTTATGCCAAGAGGATCCCCCGTTATGCCTACAAATTTGGTTGCCATACCACCAGACGCTTCCAACACCTCGCGGTCCCCCTTCCTTCGAAGCGTGTTAAAACTGCTCTCCTTAAGCAATGTCACCTTTGACCCCGTATCTATCAACAATTCCATACAACAACCATTTAACTTGCAACGCACAACAGGGCATGCCTCGTCGGGCACACAAACTACCACCACCTCATCATCTACTGCTCCCTCCCCACGCTCCTCAGGCTGGGGAGGACTAACTAGTTTTTTGACTCGGTATCTGGAGCCCCGCTGTAGGCTTGCTTAGGGCGTGTCTCGCCTGCTTCTCTTTGTGGCTCCCCACGGCGCACGTTTTGGCAGAACCTGGCGATGTGTCCGCGACCCTGGCAAGCGAAGCATACGATTTCTTCAGAATCTCGCATACCGCGCCTGTAGCTTTGTGGCGGTCTCCGGTTTCCAGCGAATGGGCGCTGTTGAGCGCGCGCTTCAACCTGGCATTCTACCTGCTGAGATAGCAGCTGTTCTAAGCGATCTAACCGCTCTGTCAAGAGAGCAACCTCAGGGTTGAGCACCGCTCTCTCTATGACGCGTACTCTCGCTGCGGCTGTCGTTAACGCCTCATTTTGTTCCTCATCCAATGCGGCCTCCACGGCTTGGTCGAAATTGCTCGGCTTGCGCGAGAGCACGAACCGGCGCACGGGGTCTTGCAGACCAGCCACGAACAAAGCGGTCATTTCCTCTTTAAGTATATCCTCCGCGTATTTCTTCTTAAGCTGGTCTCCTTCTTCCTCCCTGCTTAACGTATCGCGCGCTAAGCGCTGAAGCCGCGACGCAAACGTTCGCACGTCCTCCCCTACCATCTGTCCGGCGTCACGGAACCTCTGTACTCGTACGTGACGTGGTTCAGTGTCAAAATGCTCAAACGCGAGCTTCTTAAATTCCGCAAATGATTTTGTGGATTTTACTTTTTCGTCTCGCCATGCAAAATCATGAGCAGCTCCTGCCATCTTACACCTCGCCATTCCCAGCATTTGAGCATCGGACCATTCCCCCATTTTCCCAATCTCTTCTAGCATGGAAAAGAAATCGCAGATTGGAACCCCTGTCTTATCTCCCGTAAACGTCGGAATGACGCTTCCTAATGCCAGCATGCTTGCTCCGAGCGACGGCTGTGGAGTGGGAGCTCCCTCAGATACAGTCATTTTTTTTTTCAAGCCCTCCAGTGCCTCAAGCCTCTCAAATGGGGGAAAAAGTCCCACAATCAGTCCCGTGATTCCCTTTTGATTACAATTTTGAAGTCATGAATGTCACAGCATTCAGAGGACATTTGCTTTTGAGACCCCACTTCTGACACCAGTGTGATGACCCCCATAATGCGCAGGTCCACACGGGACGGAGAGGCAAAGAGACACCGTATGGCTCAGTTTAAACAAACAGGTATATTCAATAATTACACATGGTTAAGGTTATACATCAGAGGCTGGGGCGTCCGAGCTTACGTGCCGACGACTTCATGGGGGCGATGGAGTGGCTCCGGAGTTGGGCTCGAGCGGTTGCTGGCAGAAGCTGCACGCCGTCGGGCTTCGGCACTGAAGGCTCTCTTGGCGAACGATGTCGTCCTCAGCGTGTATGCAGTAGAATTTCAATAGTCGTCCGTTTCTTCGAGGATGGTTCACAAACCCTTCCTCTAGTGTCGTTCGGCTTGGAAGATGTACAGGAGGCGAGCTTGTAGATGATGACAGCAGAGCATAATTTTACAACATACATATACAGAGAGTTAAACTGGAAAAAGCAGAACTGAATTTACAAAAGAACAAACTTTGCACTACTTTACTCATCGACCGGGCAGGTTAGTGCCTAAGTAGCATCACATTACATGCTAAGCATGGAGCCCCAGCTCAGACTGGACTGCATCCGTTTACATGTGCTTTTAAGCACTTGATTAACAAAGGACTAAGGGCGGTCATTTCCAGTGGCCCGCCCAAAGCATCAATTCTCCAATCCAAAATAACATGCGAGATGGGGACCACCCCTTTGGGTTGGGCTTAGCCTCGAACCCAGAGTGTTAACAATACAAACTAAATAAACAACAAAAACGCCACCACTCTCTCTCAAGTGAGAGTATACACAGGCTCTCTCTTCGGAGCTAATTCACTAGCGCCTGTCTTTCCACATTCTTGGCGAGTACTGCCTGTCCGCCATGACAGGTGTCCGTCGCGGCCCTTCTGGGAAGCTGTGGGTGCCTTCCCGGCGATAGCCCACGACAAAGGGGGGGGGGGGGAGGGAAAGAATGTCGTCTTCGCGGTAGCGCATAGCGTCGGCTGTGGTACGGCGCGCTCTGGCCCGCTGACAGCTCCCTTGTCCTGGAATGTAACCGGAAATTGGAGAGGATAAAACCTGTTTCCCCGGGGCGGCGGCGGGTCCGGTTTTTCTGGTCGTCACTCAAAGAGCATGGCTGGGTAATTGATGATGCCGCTGTCACGGGTCTCCGTCTACGCCGCGCCGTCGAACGTGGATCCTCGTAGCACACACGGAATGTCACAAAAGGGATGACCGATGCCCGTTGGCAGCGGGCCCGGGTTTCTCCTGCTTTGTGGCAGGTGGCCCTCCGGGCCACAGGGTTGTACGCACCTGGCAACCTGCCAGGTGCGTACACCTGACAGGTCTTCCCCTGGGTGAAGGGTACACTTGGGTGCAGGCCTTCCAGGTAAATACCTTAAGTTAAATGCCTTCAGGGCAAAGCCCTTTAAACCACGTAATGACCTTAAGTGCCTATCGTGACTAGTGCCACTGAACGATATTCGGCGCTTATTTTTTTTTTTCGTTTTCAAGTATGACATGGGCCAGTATGGGTACGCCATGGGCGAATAGTGGTAGGAGCACTTTGCGCCCTATATAGCCTGCTAGACTTCTCCTCAAAGCCTCGCAAGCCACGCTTAAAGAGTGTGCCACGAAATCCGGACAGAGAGAACGAACAGGCCCAGACGTTAGCTCAGGGTGGATTCTTTTATTTCCAGCAGAGATGATGCGCGGTGTGCATTCTAGAAAAGAGAGATAAGTGCTGATGATGATAGTATAGGCCGTACGGAAAACGAAACTGAAACTAAGGCAGGATGCACCACAGTCCATCTAACAGGGGCCACCTTAAGGTTGGCCGCACAATGAACACGTATTCAGTAGCAGTATCCATATTCGGAGTGATATCTTCAGGAAGTGTAATTTCCTCGAATAATCAGTACAGCACTTTGTCATGCAAATAAAACTGTTACGAACAGCGTAACGTGCGCGAAAGGATGAAGAAAGCAGCATAGTTGTAATAGGCTTTTTTGGGGTTGTGTATTTTTTCAGGTACAATACTGTGTGCCTGAAAATAACATGTTTTATAGTGCTTTCAAAGGCTCGTTCATGAGTCATGAAGGTAGTGAGGAGAGAAAGAAGAAACCTGTATTTGTAAAAATGAGAGCGGAGCGGATTGTAGGTGGCGTCCTCAGTCCAGGACTGCAGTAGCTCCCACCGACGCTTTGGCGATGGCGACTAGCGCCTCCTGGTCTTCCAGGGTGGAAAGTCTTAGTTACAGCCAAGTATTTCCTTTCCACAAAGCGACTAAGCAGTGACAGCACAGCTTCGCTTTGTGGAGTCTTTTTCCGACATTCCGTCGTCATTATAGCCCGAAAAAAAAAGAAGAATGAAAATGGCGCCGCGAAATTGCTTTACCGCACAGAATATGAAGCGGACGGGATTGCTGGCAGAGTTTCACTAAGCCTTGTGCTGTCATACGAACTCAAATGAGTTATTAGAATTACGTACCTGTTTACTTTATTTATTAAATATTATGGGGACTTCACCACTTTTGTTGACGCCAATTTTCTTAGCAACAGGGTACAAAAAGTTCTTGGGAATCAAGCTTTTCCAGATAATTGTCTGGATCATTGGAACTGTCGTCTTTTGAGGTCAAAATGATAGGAAGCTTTCGAGGAGTAACAATTATTGCCGGCAGCTGACCTCAATATGCCACCAGCCATCACTCGTCCCTGCCACGGTGCGGCAAAAGGCTGTCAGGAACACGCTGTAGTCAGGTCACTTCGAACACATCGCAAGTTGCTGCAGCTTCTTTAAGCGGTGGACCCTTTTTTAAGCGTGTAAACTTGAGTACACGGTGTATAAGTTGCAGGAAAATTAAGGGTTACTTACGTAAGCAAACAAAGCGAAGAGCAGGCAGGGGAAAGCGTTCTTGATGAACTAAATTTAGAGCGTTAACCTGAAGCTAGATCGCTTTGCCGGCTTAATGCCTTATATATGTGGCAAACTATAATGCGTTAGCCTTAATACCCTCTTCTTCACAAAAGTGCCCATCTCACGACATGTGAGGCCGGCTGCACCCTCTAGAAGACCGCCGCTCACTTCTACCCAGCATTGCTCTCCACCACCTCCACACTCCAGAATCCTCCACCCACCACAAACGAACCCAGCTTCACCCTTCAGAAACATGACCCACTACCGATCAACCCCCTCTATCCTATAGGAGGCTCTACCCACTGCCCAATCTACTGTTTCACCCTACTGACAAATCCACCTACACTCTAAACATAAAGGAATAAAAAGGGAGCAAAGGGAGTAAAGGGAGTAAGGGAGGTAAGCACGCGCTAGAGGACAACTTCCTCTCCTTTTTTATTTCCATATAGGCGTATTCGAGTTCAGAGCGCACGACAAGCCCACGAAGCAATTCTAAGACACAATGGGAAGGCGATCATTGCAGAAAGGAAATGTACACATCCGAACGATTTTTTAAGAGTATCGCGCGACCATCCACCAGCCGGCTTTTCAGCGCCTTATGACGGCACAGAGCGGCGAAACAAGCGAGAATAAACGCATGTGTTTCAGATGCACTTATTCTCGCTCGTTTCCGCCTATATGACACTGAAAAGCCGGAAGGTCGATGGTCGCGCGATACTCTTAAAGAATCGACCGGGTGTACAGCCGATACTCTTAACGCAGATTTGTCGCATCGCTCCGTATGATCTCCTCCGCTTATGTTTTCACCCCGCTTAGGACCAGAAATGCTATCACTAAGGCATTATTTTTCCCGCTTGACTAGGTTAAACGGACTCTGAGGCCGAATTGAGTTTCGCCTGCATCACTAGATTGCAGCTTTCTACTGGGAAATGTGCAATTTTCACTCAAAATGGAGCTTTCATAAGCTGAGATACAGTTAAATGCGTCGAGGATCCCGTCGCGGGTCCGTGAGACTTGGTTACACCGTCATTCATTCGGAAGAAAAAGGTCACGGAGTTATTTTTGTTCTTGAATATTCAAGCTAGAACCGAGTGGCGGAGTATATTTTTAAATTGAGTTCTCTTAGCGAAAACCGCGTGTTTTATTTTTCTGCTGGACAAACGTGAGCATAGAAAGAAATGGCTCTAGAAACTATTTTTACTAATTAGAAAAGATGGAGTTCTCTTCAGCGTTCATTTGATGCCTTTTCCTGTGAACATTCTTTATCGAAGAATAAATATGAAGCTTCTTTACATCAAGTCACAGGAAAGCATTCTCAGGCATCGAGCTCACTGTGCCCGTAGGAAATCAACGCAGCTAAGTAGTATTCTGTTTCTAGTGGCGAAATAAAAATGCCAATCATATGAGTGGAGGTGATGATGATTGCGATGGATTTTTATTGCGCAAAGGCACCTGTGGCGAAAGAGCGCCTTGGAGCAAAGTTTTTTCTTCTACTCAAGGTGGAGTCAAGGACCCATTTCCCAAGCATTTCACCATAAAGAAGCCGAGCACCAGGCAGTGCTCGGCTGCCTGAGCGAAGACAGCACAGGCAACACTACAACGGAAGTCAGATGGCTGTCGGGTAACGTTGTAAGCACCGTAGCTTGCGGAGTTAACATCGTAGTGTGCAGACTGTTGCTGGATTCCTCCACTAAGGAATAACTTTTCCCAAAGTTCTCCAACTACACGGTTCACTGCTGCGCTGGATAAGTAAGAATAAAGCTGAAACTGAATGGTAACGCTTATAGGTGGCATGGTATAACTTCTGAGGGAGGTACCGTATTTCATGGGCCAGGCGACGAAGGCACAAATATTTCTAGGTATGAAACATGAAATATGACTAAAAGTACAGGCAGAAAAATTTCTATATGGTAATACGGATTTCTAGGATACTTGGAGGGGATACTAACGAAGGCTTTGTGATATTGTCGAATGTTCCATGTAGAAAGTTCGCTCTAAAATACGTTTTTAAGTATTAAAGATATCCGTAATACTACTTCTATCTCTATCAGGATAAATGCGAGGGGTGCCTCTTACTCGACGCTCGCGTTGGGTAGCCACTGTTTAGGGGACCTCTACTTGCCTGGTTTTGCTTAGATTTAAAAAAAAAGACGTCAAACGCAACTTTTTCAGCTACGCTTTGAAACTGCGTGAAAGAGACAGGCGTGATAAATGCGAAAACCTAGAGGGCAACAACCGACGCCGCGCACACGCAGCTGCGTTATTACACTGCCTGACGCCGACAGTCGAGTGCGACGAGCCAGGCGTTCTTCGGACACGCTAATATTGTGCAGCATTGTAGAGGCCAGAAGTGCAGTTTAAGCTGGGTTTGGTCAGGGACCGAATTAACCAAGCTATCTGAGATTCGAAAAAAGTCTCCGGTGATTAACCACGTATGCTCTACTGTTAAGTCCACGGATTGATTTGGCCGTTCAGTACTAGCTGCTCTTAGGCTTAAAAAAATGAAAAAAGCGAAAAAAACGTTCAGCAAGTGTTCATATGGAGTCGTCGAAGTTAGCGGTAGCATTAGCGGCGCTGCATGCTTTTAGTGGTAGTCAATATGGTTTTGCAGCGCGCTGCGCGTATGCGATAGCGACGCAGTCTGTGTTTGCAGCGGGGGAGGGGGGGGGGGGGGGTGCGGAGAGCGCGACCTACACAACAAAGACACCGAGAGGGCATGAACTGGGCAGGCGTGTTACCCACCACCTCTCTTCCACTTTTCCCACACCCATACGCTCACCTCTGGTTTTCGAGACAGACCCTTCTCTCACCTCTAAGCACAGTTATTTTTTCATATTGTTTTCCGCTGCAATGTTTTGGCGCAGACACTGCCTCCTGTACACGAAGCTTTGACGCCAACGTTGTCGCACTCTGCGTATTGTGTGTATTGCATGTTATCCCTAGTAGTGCTACGCAGCGTCTGTACCACGTTCTACAATGCTGCCTTCAGTTTTCACGGTGCAGTGATGTTGCGCTGACTCGGCACTACGGGGCGATGTTCAAAAAGTTCCCCTCACGCGACAGCACTGGCCAGGTACGGTGGCCCACAAAGTCACTGAGTAATTAAGAATCGCTCTTGAACACCTAACAACGTTCGAGCTCATTCTCCTATCAGAACTCTAAAGCGGTCGTTTTTATTATTGAGTAGAACTCGCCACTTAGCTCGTCATGTTATTGCTGCCCGTAGGGCGTGCTCAGGAAGCAGAATCTCGATAGCAATGCACTGCTACGGCAGAAGAGTGGTATACGGCTCCAATAAACTGCGCAATGCTTCTTTAATCAATTCAGCCGCTCGGTAACGAGAGAAGGTGCATAAGTTCACCCCACTTCTACTCTTCGAATGCTTCTGCAGCCCGCACGGGAGTGATTCCACACATTGTAAGCACGTTTGACAGAACACTTGTCAGAAGTTTGTCAGAGTGCGTGTGGCGTCTGCGATTTTTCTGTTTCACTTAAGTCTATGTCATTAGCTAGAGTAGTCTGCCAGGCTCATTGGAGATTTGCTCATACCTCGAGGGGGTGCCTGATTTGACCCAATAGGACGGCACTGTGGGCGACAGATTCTGAGGTCATCCTATAGGTAGTATCGCGCTTGTTTTAAATTTCATGGAACGCTCGGTCATGCTTGTCGATGGTGGCAGCCTCTTGTAAGAAAGGCTTTCATTTCTTGAGAGTGAAAAAGAATAATGAAATATACAAGAAAGAAATCGTTGTCTGGCGTTCGAAAACGGCCGACAGGAAAACGGAGTGGCACGTTGTCGACGTGCGCTTTGAAGGGAACTTAAAATAAATGACATTGACGATGAAAACTTTTGTGCGAAGGGTGAATGACAAGACAAGAAGCGCAGTTTTTCAGATTTAGCACTATATCATTATAACTATTTTTAGAGTGTCTATAGATAGTCCATAAATTTCTGTCTATAAAGTCTATAATCATTCTATAGTCAAAGTTTATAAACTCATGCAGACACAATGCAGTTGGTTTAGACAGTATATAGACAATATATAGGTTTATGACCATACGCTTTTAGTAGACTTCTGTTTGTAGACAGTGTATAGTATATAAATAGACAAAATAAATTGTCTATTGAAAAGCAACGATGTCCATAAGAAGTCAGTAGAAAGTCCAGAGACCATTTCTATAAGAGTAAGTAAGCAAGACCCAGCGACTGTAGCGCTGCTTCGCAGAATACAAAGTCAAGAAAACTTGTCAGTGTCGCTTGAGTTTTAATTGGAGAAGCTGCGCCCTCTTGCGGTCATAAATTTGATTTCCAATGTGCTACTTGAAATACGTGTATACATTTATAATCGCGGATACACGTGGTGCAAAGCCAGAAAATTATGTCGCCTCTTTTTTTCTGCGCATTGTTTCCTTGGAGCACTTAAAGGCTCCTTTGCTCTGTTCGTGAGCAGTAGATGGAGGGTGTTTAATTCTTCCCATCCACCAGTCTGGCGGACTTATTTCAGTTGCAGTGAGGGCATGGGGCAGTAACGAAGGGGAAAAATAACGAGAATGAAATAGAACTCGACTGAAATCATTATACCAACGCCGGCTCTTCTCCGTCTTTAAGAAACAGCATGAAACCATGCACGCATGCCGTAATAAGGCCTGCATACGCCAGACAGATATGCACAAAAACCTCTTTTCACTTAAATTGTGCCCATTAGTAACGTCTGCCCAGCACAATCATGTCTGCACAAAAAATAGCGCCTCGTAATTAAAGGTGCCTTTCAAGTACACGCATATATTTTTTTAGGTATGTAGGCTGTGTGCCTGATAGGAACTGCGCTGTCATAGTCCTGCTATCGTTATGCTACAGCGTAGAAACCACCTGTTTGCATGGTCTCTCTGTATTGCTAGCAGGAGAAAGCTCCCAGAATTCCACTTAGCGGCTCATCTATTTCGCTGGCGTGCACACATTCATGGAACAGCGCTCCTAAACATAATATTTTACAGCAAAACATGACAACAACGTCTGAATGTGCATGAGAAGCACTCACGCAACCTAGCAAACGACGTGGTTCTATTTTTCCGAGTGTCAATACCAATTTCGACTATCTCACGGCCGCACTGGAATGGAGCGTCGGTTGGATGGAAATCGCCAATAGCCGTTCAAACCTGTCCAGTTTGATCGCTTCCGACTGTTTTTGTGTTTTTTAGTCTGTTCAATGAAAAATTCCGCCATCTTCTTTCTCCTGTTTCCTCTAATTGTTCTGCTCTTCATTTGTGAGTTAGAACCATCGAGTTCATGCTGCTTTTTTTTCTTACTAACAGTTTATACGCGGTCGCACTGTGCCTCCCTCAGTAACTACGATGTATTTAGCATGCTTTTTTTTTTTGAACAGGCGATGACAAGCCGTACCCATGGCACACTCTCGTCCTAGATTTGCTAATACTTGATAGCCTTGGAGCCTTGTTCTTTCAGCTCGACGAACGGGCTCAAGCCTTTCCTGGACCAATGGGCTCCCAGTTTCCCATGGGCACTAGTTGTTCGAAGCATTGGCGGAAAGCCTGGTATCTGCTCCTTTGGGTCAACAATACAAAAGAATAACTAAAGAGAAAAAACAAGAAACGAAACGGTCAGGAGTGAACACATTTATCGTTGGAGCGGTGCTTTGAATTCTAATCAGTTGCATCTGGGCCCCGGGGGAAACACCCCGCCGTACAGCACGTTCTCGAGGTTAGAATCGGGGGAGAGGAGGTGGGGGGGTGTTCTCGGTAGAGTTGCCGCCGGACGCCTCCTTTAATCCTGACTGCTCCGTTCGCCGCAGGGGTAACGAAAGGGCGATGAGATAATAAAAAAAAAACGAAGAAGGGACGCTACTAGAAAGCGAGGGAGACAATTAGGCTGGGGCTAACCGCGTGCCGTTGATTGGGCAACCCGTTCGCCGAAGGGTCGAGGAAAAAAGAGAGAGGGAGATAGAAAAAGAAAGACGGAGCGCCCTCTTAGGAACTCACAACTTTGGAGCTGGGCAATTAGCTCTCCGGAACGCTGGGCCCCCGAGGCGCATTATACCTTAGCCTTCACAGCAACTTCGCAAGACCAGTGTGGTAGGTTGTGGGGCAGTGTAGAGGCGCATTATGTTAGTGCGCGTGGTTACACATGAGGAACACTGCGTTGGAGCGGACGCAAACTTCAGATGTTGCCGCCACGAAGTTTGAGACTTCTTATGGTTGGTGTTTGCTTGGCGAAAACTTGTAAGCTCACCGGTTAGAGGCGACCGCTGGAGAAGGCCGGGACTCAACTGCGCCATAAATCTTGGCAGCGTTTGGCGCCTTATAATGAAAGTGTAATCTTAAGGTCACCACCGACTCTGTTCGCTCGATACACCATGTAAAAAGTAATGGCCACGAATGAGGGTTTTAGTGGATTTAAATGAGGCAATGAAAATTGTACCGGTGAGGAGGCTAAACCTTGAGTTCTGTCTATAACCTTGAAGGTGCATCATATTTTGTAATTACCTGCATATGGAAGAGGCAATTTGATTTTGTATTTTCGTTTGTAACCTATCGCCATCCTTGACGATGGAAAAAAAGACAGCTATGTTGCAAGAGACTGTATTGCGCTCAGCACAAATAACGTCCGAGTAAGCGAGATAAGTAGTCCGGAACTATTTCACACAGATTTAATAGCTGAAAGCGTTAGACTCTTAAAACTTTAGATTTTATGGGTACTTATTAGCTTGCGCCGGCTTAGTGCGCACATTGTTCTCTTTAGGCTAAATCTTGGAAAGTTATACCGAACCGTATTTCCGGTGATTTCACTTTTTTCACAACTAAAGCACACACTCTCTGCTTTGCTGTTCGTAGTCATACTCAGATGGTGCCTATCCTGGTGCTTTTTTTTTTGTTGCTTAATTATGCTGAATAGTTAAGAAGCATACCGGTTCTCCCGGTCGAGCTGGTGAAGTGCTTAGCCGTTCGTTTAAGCTAGCCAAAGCAACTTTATAAATATCCTATGGATTCGACTTGAAATGTTTGGCTCAGGAAAAAAACAACAATAATGTAAAGCCTACTGGCTTCTTACGCTCGCTTGAGGTAAGTACAGCGAAGTTCCAAGCTTTCGCTGCGAGAAAAATGAGGCAAAGCATTCGCAAAGTAAAAATAAAGATATAGCAGCATTTTATATTAATAGTGGCTGGGCCTGTGATATCGAGATATGGAGGCCGCAGACAGATGGCGTCATTTACTCCTCTGTCCCACTGCAGCCGATTTCTTCACGTGCTCAGAGCTGCATGCGAGTGACGTAATGGTTATATATATCTGGCTCCTCCAGACTCTGCGGCTGATGGCTTTGGGGTCATTAGCGGGCCTATTCCTGCTTTCTCCGAGACTTAGGAGACAGGCGGTGCCGAATGGACGGGCTGCGCTGAATATTCTTGGAATACTATACACATCACGGCCTGAAGAAGGTGACACATATACCTCCGACGCCGTGCGCAAGGTCTGAGCATGCGGAAAGCTCTTCAATTATCGGTTCTCTCACCTTTTCACAGGAAGGTGCCTGTGGGGAAGGAGCGCGATCATTGCTTAATGCTAAACAACAATAATAAGCGTATGATAGCACTGTACGTTCCATGTCGTCGCTCGTGCTCGTGCCGTTTGTTGGCGCTGTTTCCTGCTTAGCGTCTTTAGAGCGTGGTGCATTACCGGAATATATAATCGGTGCTGACAGTGTCGAGCAAGAGGCTGCCGGGGAGAGAAAAAAGATGAATTAACTGCTAAACACGATTATGTTTTTGTTGAAAAGTCTCAGTGCTAACAAGTGCTGTCTTTATTAGCTGACGTCCTGTCTATACATTTCAGGTGGCTCATGGACGAGTTTGCGTCTTGGCGAACAACGTGTTTATAACATAGCCGCACTTGCGAGATGTTCGAATTGTCCAGATCACTGTAGGTAACTACGAGCACGAAAATAATAATTTCAACAAACTCTTGGCGATTATTTTTTAATGTACTACAACAAAAACAAATCACACTAGAATGCATCGCCTAAATTATCAGAGTTTGAAAATACTTCTTCGTATTTTACATTT
This sequence comes from Amblyomma americanum, assembly GCF_052857255.1. Classification (NCBI taxonomy): domain Eukaryota; kingdom Metazoa; phylum Arthropoda; class Arachnida; order Ixodida; family Ixodidae; genus Amblyomma; species Amblyomma americanum. The sequence goes on along the minus strand of NC_135503.1, from coordinate 47,323,076 downwards.
AAGTAATGCTGCATCATTTAGTGAACCATTACACTCACGTCTGAGATTTTAGGTTAGCTGATTCGAAGCCTGCAAGACTTTTTGTTTGATCTCAAAGGTGAGTTTTAGATTTATTGCTTTGGGCTTTATCAGTGTAGTGTTAAAATGCTGTGAAGGAAAACATAAGGGCCACCAGAATTGGTGCCAGGTCTACAGATGCGTAAACATTCTTTGCCAGTTTGCGATTAAACATTGAGACGTACGCCCTTGTAACTCTCCCGCAACTTCAATCTGAGCGTGTGTTCATTGTATCTGGTGCTCGACTGATTGTTTTGCAGAAATTCAATTATTTTAAAATGAAATATTTTAGGTTTCTCAGTGAGTCATGTCCATGTTAGATCCGAAACCGTGTCACTACTGCAAAGGAACAGTTCATTACCATGATTGCTGTAGCCTAACTTTCTCAATCGAATAAAGAACCATCAACGCTGCAATGCAAACATTGCACACTGTCATAAATTACTATATGTCACTGGAACTGTTCACAGTCATAAGTTGTCCTTATTTAACCGTATTCTTATCTGTGACTTTGTTCTGGTTGATATATAACTGGTTTCGCTATATTTATTTATTTTGAGCCCGAATAAACTTCAGATTTTCTACTAATTTTCGTAGTTATCTGCTGGGAAAATTACCTGTCTGTTTTCTAATACGTGTTTTGATTGCTTTTCTGATTTCATTGCTTCGATAATACGTTAACTTCCGAGCTGCCCTCTTAACATTATTCTACGCATTGACGTTTATTCTTGTTTCCAGTGCGCAGCCATAATCTCCTGTGGGGTGGTTGGTATGTGTGATAAACTAAATTTCGTTTACTTGCTGGATTCGATCCACACTGAGAAAAAAAAAAGTGACTGGACGTTTGCCACTGTGACAGTCCGAATTCCACCGTCAGCTGGGGTGTTGCGACATGCTTATGCTAGTCGGGATGTGGAATGTCTCTTGCGCTAGTGTCGCTACATTCGCACTAGCACCCCAACTAAGCTTTAGTAGATGCCTTCTGCTTATGATGTTGGAGGGCAGATAACAGGGTTTAGTAAGCAGTCGTGGCTTGGGCGAGACATGTACACCTTTTTCGGCCAAAAATTTTGAAAAATTGAAAATTGTAAGTCACTGTTATAAAAATATTGAAGTTAATGGTTCATTATTATGATATGTAGCAAACCTTTCTTTTAAAGCGTTTCCGTCGATCGGATCAAACACTGAAGACTGCCATAGAAAACCAATGGCGAACTCTTTTGACGACAGCAAAAACGGGAATAGAAAGGCTGATCAGCGGATATAATAATTTCTCTTGGGAAATCTTACATTATATTAAAAAAATTGCGTTCATAACCGTTTTTCTGTTAAAAACTGCATTTGTCTACAATATCTGGGGATGGGTGCAGGTTTACGGCTTGCGCGGACGGCGTCGCCGCCGACAAAGACGGAACGATTTCGCAAAACGACACTATACGGCTGTCACTATATGGGGAACAGCCTAGATTGTACGGCTGCATGCACGCCATTTTAGAGAGCGCTCGTATGAACTTTTCACTGGCCGGTAGGTGCGAATGCGGAGTTTATCGGTCATGAGACACTACGCCGAAGCAACGCCAGTAACTTAGAAGAAACCCCCCCACAGCCACCGCCAAAAAAAAAAAACGCTTTCTTCGCACGCATACCGAGGGGATGTTTTCAAAGTTCCTCCACACATTCACTGATAACTCACTCTTCTCGACAGCGGCGCCATACTTCGCCGATGTAGAGTGGCTTCGACGGAGCGAAACCTGCGGGGAGACAGAGCTGGCAGCACGCAAGCACACATCCCGCGACAGAGACTGCCGGATCCTAAGTTCCGCCCTGTGTAGATAAGGGCTAAGAAGGGCTCAGTGTCGCGCACGACACACCCGGGACACAGACACAAATGCACACATACACCGCGCACTCCCGACAATCGAATAAGCGCACACATACACACGTACGACAAACAATGGGGGATACACTCGCACCTGTCCGCAGTAGGCGCCGTAATGCGATGAGGCAAGGTGATGGAACGAGTCGGAGGGCTCAACAGGCGTGGTCCATTAGGTGGCGCAACGCGGCGGCTAATTCCCTTCCCGCATAGAAACTTGGGACGCGCAGCCCTCCACCTCCCTTCAAACACGCCACGTGTGTATATATGTGTGTGCGGTGCGGGCGCTCTGATTCCTCCCGGATTAGGGACTCCTTCGACAGAGGAGAGTCGATGGAGCAAGCGCGCATCCCTACGCTCCGCCACCGTTGCTGTCTCCTCCTACACCCCCCCCCCCCCTTTTCTTCTCAGTTCTGGAGGCTTAGCGAGAGAATGGATGGCAATGGCGCCCCCGGTAAGCGGCTTTATTCCCTTTCTCTCATTCTCCTTTCCCTCTTTGCCTGTCCTACCGCTTTTCCCTATTCGGCATTCCCAATCTCCTTTGCATCCGACCCTGCTTGTTAACCTGCGATGTCTGCGTGCACGTGTCCAACCCGGGCGCCGGTAACACTGACAGTTCCTGGTTGATGAACTTGAAGTCAGCGGAAATAAAGCAGCAGTGTTGTTCTGGGTCATGTCGTCGTAAAAGCAGCGCAGAAAGATGGCTTTTCTGTCTCCCCAGAAATTCCGAGAATGTCGAGTAGATTAAGCACGAAGGTTTAGTGGCTGCGAAGTTTCGGAAATAATTTCACGTCAAGGGCAAGGAAGTTTCTGCTACGTAGTTATTGTTGAGGTCATGCGATTAGAGCAATTTGAATGTCGACGACATGCGGGCAGCGTAATTTAGAAAAGCTGAACGTGGGACTCGAAATCGGTGTGTGCAGATACGAGATCAGATAAAGTTCGTCTAACATCGAGTGGCATTTAGATACAAACATATATACGCCATATTAATGTCTGTGCCTACTATACTTAGCGTGTGTAAATATTTGTGATTTATATGTGTATATTTGTGTGTATTTCGAATTTATATCTGTATATACCTATTTGTGCTACGGCTAGCGATGGAAGAAGAAGACCCGAACGCAACTGCAGCGTATTGTTACGGGAATAGACGCTCGTAACAGTATTCCCGTAACAGTATTTTTCTTCACCTTTACGTACTGCTCTGAATTAAGAATCATGGAAAATCGAAATTACCTAGCATGTTTCCAGAATTATTTCGGAGATTGTTTACTCATCTTCTAATAGCACTGTCGATTGCCACGCGGAGATCAAATGTTTAGAATGCAATTTCGACTCCTACTGAGGGACCCGCATAAAGAACTCGTTTAGGCAAACCACAGTGGTCGCACGTGAGAGTGCCTCTCAGTTCTGAAACACTGGTTCGGATTGTGCTCGATAATCCGTTGTGAAAGAAGCTTGGATGACGTGAAATCATTCCGTTCGAAAGCCTGCGTTAATATCGACCTTAGCGATGCCTAAAACTTTCATTCATATATAGGTGCCGTATATTTACAAGCTCCTTTTCCGATTAATTAGCTCTTTAAAATTGCGTGTTATGATTTGTGATTTCACGTCTGACGGCTGAACGAGAAATGTCAATGGCCGGTTCTATTATCACAGGTGGAACTAACCAATGACAAAGCGGCAACAATGTGAATATCCAGAAAAGATTATTTTGAAGATACGGCTGCAAGAATAAATTCGGGTTCGTAAACGCTACGTTCCTCTCTTTCTCTCTGTTGCCAATTCGTTGCAGAGCTGCCAACTTGACGAAACTTTTATATATTAATTTCTTCATTATATTATCGGAAGCTTAATTTGCGCACGTGACGTGGAGATGGTAACCGTGGCAGGACTTACCGTTGTCTTGATCTGATAAAGAAATGGCAGACGATGTGGCCTGCTTACCCAAATGTCAATTAGGTGCGCTGGCACTTCGGTTTCGTTTTAAGGCTCGGTTTTCAAGATCAAGATGGCTTCAGAGAAAGATAAGCGAAATAGAACTTAAGCTTCGCCTTAATGATATGATGCGATAGCGTTAATGTGTTAATTCCCATATATGCAGAAGGTCATTGTCCACTTTACATTCATAGATTCCTGGTTGTCCTCACTCTACTCCTACAGCAGTGGTGCAGCGGTTAAGCGATGCGCCACTGCCCTCCGATGGCAGGTGCTCTCACCACTGGGGCTTGTGCGAACCAGGTTGCTCTACAGAGCAACCTCTCGTCTCCAATCATTAATTCAACTGCCACCTGCCATGGTGAGCACTTTGGTCACAATCCGATGGGCAGGTTGTGGTGACGTCGAAAGGTCACGTGTCTAAGGTTGGCCCACCTGCCACCGGTGGGTCACGTAAGGTAGTTTGCCAGAAGTTCACAAAACACAGTTAATTGGCGCAATGCACTAAATATAATTTGTATAATGAGGAACACGAAGCACATCAATAACAATGTGCCACTTGAGCTAGTAATGCTGGTAAGGACACGCTGCGGCAAGACTTAATGCAGGCAAGGATCAATAAATGCCCGGTTTTCCAGTTCACCCGATGGCTCGCAAGACTGAAGGTACGACGACGCCGTTAGCTGAAGTTTAGACATCGCTACTGACGCCAATATAGCCACTAAAGCTAATAGCAACAGAGTGGAAAATGAAAGACTAACATTCAGGCATTTTTAATTCTCTTGAATACATGCCAGTAAGCTTCAAGGGTAGAATCACTGTCATTACCCTCAGTGGGATGTCAACTGAAGGAATCTATCTGTATTTGTGCTCGGGCCATGATCGAGAAAACATTGCGATTCTGCTACAGCTTGCAGGGCTTATTAGCTAGCCGGCTTTTATCTCCTTTTATTGCGCCTCCTCGCAGAAAAGGCAGCGACATCGCGACACAGTGTTAACCTGCATACCTTGAACCAAATTCCAAACCCTTGGTAGCAAGCTGAATGGAAAGAAAAGGAGATTGTGTGCAGGGACTATACGTTAAAATTCAAGCCAAACTGAACAATGACACCTCGTTACGTCATCCAATCATTCACGCGAGCTCTCGTTTCGCAACGCGTTCTGCAATTCACTGCTGGAAGACCACGATATCCCCCGAAACAGGCAGCTTAGAGGGCGACGGGGTGCCGAGGCATTCGTTCAGATGCAACGCATTTCGCGGGAGGGGAGGGGTGGGGGGGGGGGGGGGCGATTGAACCGATACGACCTGTCTGAATGCGGTTAATCGTAACGGAATCTCATCAGGGAACGGGGAAAGCATTACGTATTGGATAGTATTTTTAGATTCTGCAATCGAGAAAAAATAAAAGCATAAAAAAGAGAAAGGAAATGAAAGAGACCGGTTGCCTTCATTCGCGAAAGCATTCCAGGCGTGGAACGCTGTCGCATCGATCGCCGTCCGCAATTCGACTGGAGCCCGGCGGCTTAAGTCCAATCGTGAAGTTGGGAGCACGTATAGTTGCGATCGAACGGAGTCGACTCACGTTTTTTGTGGGTTTATTAAACGAAGCGACCAGAGAGAACCAGACGCAGTCATCTACCCGGTGCAGGCCACTCAATTCATACCTATATGAAGATAATATTTTGTGTATGCTAAGATAGTATTCATATATAAGTATATACGTATTGCAGATGCATATCGGACAACAATATGAAAAAGCTAAGTGGTGATTTTATTCCAGTTTTGCTGTTGCAGTTGGTTCTGTCGCTATCGTTCGGGTATAAAGAAGACACGCATAAAATTATTAAAATGAACTTATCAAGTTCTTCGAACTGTTGTCAACTGTGCATGTATCAAGGTTAGCAATGAGCTGGTCACAACACGCATTCCGTTACCAGAAAATTTTCTAGTGGCTGCGCGCAAGAAGAATGCTTGAATAAAATTACCGACGAATGCGAGAAGTAAACACGCACCGCTAGCTTCCTTTCAGCGATTCCCTCTTCCACCACAGCGGTGGCCTAGTCGTTTGTGAATGCCTTCGTACTCGGGAGGTGTGGGGTTCGATCCCTAGTGCCACATGGTATCAACATGGTGATACAACCAGGGCAATATATCCCTGGCCTGGTGGTCGGCTTCTCATGGGTGAAATGTTCGGAATATGGGTCTATGACCTCCCCCCCCCCCCCCCCCTCTCCTTGTATAGTCTAAAAATACCTTTTGCCACGAGCTCTGGCCAAAAGCTTCCCTTGTGCCATGAATGCGCATCATCATTACCCTTTTCATGGTTCACTGCTCGGTTAATAATCTTAAACACTTAAAGGGGTACAAAGGAGAAATTTAAATTGGCCTGTATCGAAAGACTGCGGCATTGTAAATACAAAGCGACAACTCTTCCCCAAAAGGGAGCCTTTATATGATAGAAAAGGCCAACATGCGAAACGTAGCTGTCGCCATCACCGGCCAATTTCCGAAGCAGTCTTTCTGTGTCGATATGGAATTCCCGGTGCGGATCACAGAGGATATGCTACACCGCGATTCACTTAAAAAGAACGCCAGCCAGTCCTTCTCGGTAAGGACGCCCCGAGTTTGAATCAAGTGCCGGGAAAATTCTTGAATTCAAAATTTTCATTCATAAATTCGTCTTTTTCTGGCTGAAAAACCTCAACCTACACAAAAAGAGGCAGATGATCAATTTTAACTGAAAACAATAATGCCACGGATTTGTCCGTACTATTCCTTAGGTTAACCGCCTCGAACTATTGATATTAAAATTTTAATGCGAATGTAGTCGAGGAGACTGCCAAGACATTGAGGTCAGCCAGTGATGTCATCGCTGAGATTTCATCCACACCTTAATGAATTGGGGGGAGGGGGGATCGGGGTATGTTCTTAAAACAGGCAAGTAGCTTCCTGGTCCCGTGGTCTGAACTCTTTCCATTCATCTGCCACGTGACAGGGTATGACGTCAAACTACATCGTTGCCACGTGACATGGTAAGACGTCGCATTACATCGTTGTCACGTGATTTGATGTGACGTCACATTACATCGTTGTCACGTGACTTGGCGTGAGGTAATATTACATCGTTGTCGCGTGACTTGGTGTGATGTTGGCTCGTGACATCACATGGTGCCGTTTTCTGCGGACACATTTTGCGGACAAATGACCTTGAACTGAGCCGTATAATGCTTTCGCATTAATAATAATATTGAGTTAAATTCAAGAGCATAAGACATTAGAAACCATCTACTGCTGAAAGAAACCTCACGCGCTAAATAAAAGCTATATCCTGGATCTTTCTGTGCATTGATAGAAATCGCCTCGTGGCAGAAACCGGAGGAGGCGTTCGCGGTGGGCAGAAGGGAGCTTACTGCGCGCTATCTTCGTTGTCTCGCTTCAGAGGCCGTCTAAATTTTTCTGACAGCGTGGGAAGCGAGACACGTGCGTTGCCGGAGGCGGCCCACAGACAGACTGGCGTAAAACCCTCTCGGCCGAGTGACAAGCCCAGGCGGAGGCCACGCGTATCATCTCACTCGGGGTTCGCCGTATCCCGGTATTCGGGCTCGGTGAACACCGCAAGAAAAAACCTTGAAGAACGGGAAACTCGAGATTAGGGAGAGAAATGGAGGAAGAACTAAAAACGGAAATGCCGATATTTCATTGCTCAGAAACGCTGAAAACGGTGCTCCTTTATATCTAGGTTGCCTGTCACAGCGCTAACACAACATATTTTGCCGAGCCGAGGCGAGTTCTATGTCTGGCAAGAACATAAAAAAATAAAAAACGGCTTTGCTCGCCTAGAAATTCGGCTTCCTTTGCACGTTTCTTTGCTGTCACAACACAGAGAACATTTTCTGCCGAGCTAGAACGAGTAAACATGTTTCATAGAACAAAAATAAAGGGAGTTTTTTGTCTGGTTCGCGCGAAAACTTATAGAGAGGCAGCCATAGCGACCGTGAGCGAGCGATGTAATCAGCGAATCTCTGAGTGCTGGGAGTGCAGGAAAACATGCTTGTGTGAGCATCCCGCACCTGCGCCCAAGGCGTAATGTCTTGCGCTGTTGGTTTCGATATAACCGCTTATAATTCATCATTACTATCAAGTCTGACAAGCGGCTTTTTTATTTAAAAAAGCCCTTCTTGCTTACGTCATAAGCGAACACTCGAATATATGCGCTATTGCTGGGCATGTGTCATGCCGCAAGGAAGTGCAGTATTACTCTAGAGCAGTATAACGACAATACTAGTAACGAGAATTTAGTCTTTGGAAAAGGGAAACCACGCCGGTTGTTTTCAACCAAGACAGTTCCACTCGTTCAATCTTTAACAGCGACGGGAGTATTCCAGTAATAGCCGCAGGCATACGATGATCAAAACTTTTCCGAAAAGACTCGGAATAGAGTAAGTTTTAGAAATTGAACGCTATGTTAAGTAACGCCTTAGGACAATAGAGCGGACATTTAAGTTTTTCGACAACAAGAGGACGTCCACGTGCAACTATCTTTGTAAATGTTTCTTGCCACCTCAAAACATTATTTTAGGCGAATACTTCCGGCTACAGTTAGGCCACAGCTATTAGCATGCTGTAGTTGGCCAGTCGCTGTGTCCGGTTTGTCTGACGCGGTTTGAACGAAGCCCGGCGAACTACAACGCAGTGTGTCACAATGCCATGGTGGGATTTCGGTGTCGCCGCTGCGCTATGCACTATTTATTGACTTCTGGTTGCACTGCTTATTGGACTGATTCCGTCTTCACCGTTCAGTAGCAAAAACGACTGAGGCACATTTTCGTGGCGTTGCTCCCCGCTTGGATTCACATCCCTAGATGGAGACCAAGATGCCGGAACCTTGGCCTCAATTTTAGTCTGCTAGAAAAGGCGCTCCTCAGATGCTTAGGAGACGAGCGCTATAATGCAGGCTCACTCTGAGCGTCCTTTGCAGCTACAGACCAAAGGACAACGTAGGCAATTTGCATGCTACGAAACTACGAACTGAACTTGAGTGACTTTTCATTCCTCTTTTTTTTCTCTTTCTTCATCCCCCTCCACAAAAGTAGCTATAGTCATCAGGAGGTTGCCTGCTTAACCTCCTGGCTTAACCTGCCTAACCTGCTTAATCTGCCTAACCTGCCTAACCTGCCCAACCAGGTTAACCTGATTAATCTGCCTATCCTGCCTGCCTAACCTGTCTAACCTGCCTAACCTGCCTAACCTGCCTAACCTGCCTGCCTAACTTGCCTGCCTAACCTGCCCGCCTGCCTGCCTTCGTCAAACACGCTCGTAGATGTCTGGCTACTAGCACGCAGCCTGTCTTCAGGTGTTGGGCGTGTTACACCTTGTCACCTAAGACCCTTCCTTAAATAAAGCCATGCCCATTACGGCGCACTCACACTTGCGAGTCGCGAAAGGCGTGTGACCGGCGGTGAATTTCGAGTAATGATGTCGTTGTTAGTAGACGTTTTTAGCATGCCGGATACGTGCTAGCGGAGACGTATGCCGGTTTACCGGACCCCTCTTGCGCATGCGTAGCGGCATTGTTGGGGTCAGAGGGAGCCACTGCGCTTGTGCAGGAGGGGTCCGGTAAACCGGTATACGTCTCCGCTAGCACGTCTCCGGCAGGCTAAACACGTCTATAGTATTAGTAAACGTGGCGTGGGGGTCACTTTCCTGAATGCTCTGGCTCGAAATGAGAGTTGGCTGTGTTTACTTTTACCGACAACTAAACGCCGGACGTAGATTAAGCTTTCGTGCACTTCCGAGGCGCCTCTGATTGCTTGGCTTACTGGTTTGCGAATCGTGGTCGCAAGGCTGGAAAATTGTGGAGTGTACGGCTACACTCCGACTATCGCTTTCTGGCTGTCACACAATCGTCGCCCAACCTCTGCGGCCCCTTAAGTGTGCGGTTCGGAATTGCGCTTATCAGCGCCGCCCCTAGATGGCGTTGAGGGCAGTCGACCAGCGCGCAATATCTCGGACGACCGTAGCGGCTGTGGGGTGAGCCCACACATGACGTAAACGTAGCATGTGACGCAACGTAGGCGAAACAACTGCTCGATAATGAGGCACCAAAGTTCCTTCCACTGATCTCCACAATGGGGCTGGCTGGCGCATCGGGCGCCCGAAAGCGAAGCCACCGAAAGTAAGTGGCTTCGTCCCAGAAGTCAGCCTTTCATTGCACTAAATGGGACATCAGGAGCACGGTTCTTCAGTTTCCGTTTAGCCCTTGGCATTTCGTCGTTTCGCCGTTCTCATCTTTTTCCTCGACAATGCCTGCCGGTTGCGCCGTCAAATGCACGAGTAGACCGGCAAAGTCTTCGGGAAAGACGTTTCAAAATAAGGGTCCCTTGCATTGCAGCGGGACGGCACTAGCAGCGCTAGTGCTCCACTAGTGCTCCTTTGCACTGAGAAGGAAGAACCAGACAAGATCGTAGTGTATTAAGTACGCACCCCTTTAACGCGTCTGGGCTAAATCTGCATGTATGCTTTCCTCAGTTTCTCTGAAATTACAGGGTTCTCCATACGATGCTCACATTTCTTGCGTCCAGCTTGCTTATTTTTTTGATATAACAGTTACACGAAAACAACGCAAAAAAAGAACACTGAGAACGAAAGGACGAAAAACGCGACTTTTTGCACTGAAATACAAACCAGACGCCCGGCTTCCGGGGCAGACCAACTTCCGGTGGCTTTACCCGCGCTTGCCTCGCAAAGTGGGAATGCGGCAACCAGCCACGACAGAAGCGACGGGGTAGTCGAGGGAGTGGTTGCCACCGCTTACTATATGTGCGGAGAGGATAGAAGGCAGACGGGGTCACAAGCTCCGTGCCGCGGTTGGCCTACCGGAGCAGGTCGATGCAGCCGCTGATCAGGAGCAGAGGTGGGGAGGCTCGTAGTCCGTAGTCAACACTTCGTGGAAGACAAAGTTCCTGACAGTACACGTTGTCGTGTGTCGACAAAGTATAATGTTAAAAGAACTCGCTCAGACGGGAGAGAGGGAGTCGTTCGCCAGCCTAGACATCGCGCAGCTGACATCCGATCGCGTAGCCAGTGAATTGCTGTAGCTGTCTTCAAAGGATAAAAAACGCATACGAACTGTGGGAGGTTGGCTAAGACATTGATCTGCTTGCGCCAGCCGCGCTCGATGGGGCGTGTCGTCATGTTCATTTGCCAGACCGCCGCAGTGCGCTGCAGCTTTAATACCGCGATGCGACTTTGCTGCGCCGCCCGTCGTATAGGATTGCCCTCGTGAATTTATTTTCATAGTTGATTTGCTTGGTTGTGCGATTGTGCTGTACGACTTCTGTGGCAGAGGGAAGCACTGAAGATCTCTGCGCCCTTTCTCAATTCTACGTTTAAAGGCTGACTCCGCAGACGTCTTCCCATAAGCATTATTGGCTGCCATGATCCCAATATTTTGGTCTCACCGATGCATGGTGGAGTAGGGTACGTGACGTGCTGCAGTACTTGAGGCGTGCAGGTTTAACAAACCGCTCAAAGCTCGAACGCTATGTTGTTGTTGCCTTGGTGACATGGCAAAAACATGCGCCTCTTGAAGTGCATGCAATAATTTTTCTTCGACTGGCTCCCTTTTCTCTTCGTCCGTTTCTCTAATTGTCTCTACGCAAGGCGCCAAAGCAGGTCTGGCTTAACCTCTGTGTCTGTGAGAGAGAGAGAAAGAGAGGACAGAGCAGCCTCTTGGATTTAAAAGTAAAGAGGTGATTAACCTAATTTCTTCTGGCTTATCTAGCTACGTTCGCTCCCTACGTGGGAAATGAAATTTTTTCGGGCGTTTTTGTGACTTTAAGCTGAATAATAGAAAAAAGGCTAAAACTTCATGGAGACTGTACCAAAACGTATCAAGGACATTGTATTTGACACCAGTAATTAAATAATATGACTCCTAAGCTATTCTGCGCGAATAAACCACGATGCGCAAACATGGCTTTCCGCCGAGTTACCGCTCGAATATGGTCTAAAAAATCAATACTTTTCTTACTTTTCAAGCATTCAGATAACTTGAATTTCCATTTTTTTTCAGTTTAATAGGACGCTTAAGCCTCGAGCTACACTGGTATATACAATACGTAAGCTGGAAGGGAAGCTGCTATGTAACTGCTGAGGGTTCCGTAGTGTTCGCAGTCCTAACCAAAATGCGGCCTAAATATTAGCGACCACTTTTGTTCTCTTTTGTTACCGTAAGCAACTTGTCAAAATATCTCATATTTTCTTCAGCAAACAGGCGCAGGTTGTTTTTCTTATTCTTGTTCTATTTTGATTCTTTCATGCAGCTCTTGTGCAGTCTGTTGTCTTTTTCTTTCCTATTTATGAATGCTTTTAACCCTTATTTATGCACGCAAAAAAACAACAACAAAAAACAGAACCTTTTCAAGCGTTGCTCTCTTTACGAAACAGAGACTTGCAGCCTTACCTTTGTTCTTCAAGGTAAGCAGACGGAGCAGTTGCACCCATGTTTCGGGACAGAGGATTACGTTTCACCGCAAATATTTAACCTGCAGTGCACTGCGTCGTATTTTCATACGGAATTGGACGAGATATCTCGTCGTCGACAAGGTTTGCTCAAACAACGAGCGCAGCGCTCGCTCGGCAGCGATGAATGTTGGCACTGCAGGCAGGAAGCAAGCGCTTGTTTCTTTCCTGCGTTCTTTTTTTACTCAACTTCAAGTCCCGAGTCAAGCTCACTGCATTACTTGCGGCTTTTCGAATCGATGCCGGGTCTGTTTGTAAAAACCTTAAATCTCGATCCTTTCTTCTTGCTGTTCTCACTCCCACCTACACGTCGAACCTGTTCATGTTTGTCTAAGTCGCGTTCCTAAGGCGAACGCCTCGGTGGAAGCCGTTTTGTACAAGCTCGGGTCAACAAGAGAAGGTCTCTTTCTCACAAACCCAGAAAACAAAAAAAACATAAAAAGTAGGGGAAGACTTGTCAATAAAAAATGTAACCCCCCACCCAGCCCTAGCCTTCTATTGGTTTCCCGCGCCCTTATACGTCGAAAATCTCGCGCGAAAAATCTTCATGCTGGCTCCGAAGAAAAGGAGCCCGGGGTCTAAGGGGAGCGTGGTTTCGAGGGGAGCTCTTCCAACCCCTGGAAAGAAAAGCTGCGGATCAACAGCTTCGTGCCTTTCAATTCTCCGAGACCTGGCACAAGGGTCTGGAAGACGCTCGCGAAGCGTGCCGCTACAGTGGCTCGATCCCAATATCACCCGGCTTTCAAGAAGCGTCGACGTGAGCGCATCGTTTAGTTTCGAGAAATAAAAAAAAAAACGAACTTTCAGGCGGAACGCCAGAAACAAGAACTGCCACTTAGAGAAAGAGATTGATATGCGGGTAGAATGGGGGGGGGGGGGGGGGCTTTTTTTTCAAAATGGAGGTGGAGGGAGGGGGAAAGGGGAGGGTACTGAGAGAGGAGGGGGAGTGTGTGTGTGTGTCTATATATAACGCTACACATGCTAGGCCAAGCGGGGAAGGCGAAGAGAAAAGAAAGAATAAAAAAAAAAGTGCGATTCACCCGAGCACGAAGATTCGACGGCACTGCGACTTGTTTCCCGAACGTCAAATACAGGTCTCGCCCGCGCCCCGATCCGGAGCAAACAATCTCCGCGCCCCGTCGAGGCGGCAGCGATCGAATATTCTTCTCTCGCGTGTTGCCCGGCTTGTGTGCGAGCTCTGATCTGAGCGCTCAGCGTCGGCGACGATGGGGCCCCCGTGCCGGATGGCGATTTGTAAACAGAGACCCCCGGCGACCCTGCGATTGCGTCGCGGCGATATCATCGGCCGCTCAGCGGGCTCTCTCGGCGTCAAGGACGCGGCGGCGGTCTGTGTAGGCGTATCTCTTTGCAGCGTTGAGTGTGTGGAGAGATGGGGTCCCTGCGTTAGCATGAGCCGCGTCCTGTCTGAGGTCTCATCTCGCGAAGGCCAGGACGAGCTCGGCTCTTCTCTGGGCTATACGCCACCCTTCGTGTTCTTTTGTCGTGCTGCGTTGTGGTCTCAATGTCGCATTTGGGGTTGGTGCAGCGGTCACAGGGTTTCATGCTTGTGTTTCTTCACGCTGTTTGTGTGTGCGTGCTCCTCGCGCCTTCGTGGTCGGGATGAAAATATTGTCATTTCTTCTGTAGTTCTTTCTTTAGTTCACCCGTGTTGTGATCCTGTTGTATTGGTTGTGATGACGCAGGGCTTTCTTTTTTTTAATTGAGGTGAACATAAAAAGATATGTTGGAGCCTGATTGCGGCGCCGGCCACTCCTTTTCACATACTGGAAGATGCGAATTATGCAGCACGCATAATTCGCAATGCAAATAATACAGTGAGCACTTCAGGAATGCTAAAGTAAAATATAAAAATATACGATAAGTAATGATGTCACCTAATGACATAAAATTAGAATATACTACAGTCAATGATATGCCCTGATCACAGTAAACGCAGTGAACGTTACAAAAACCGCAAATCCAAGAAATTAAAATGAAACAATGAGCAAGAGCAGTAACGATATCGATACGTCAGACACATCTGATACATGATAGAGACACATAAAAATGATTGCTAGGACAATGAAGAGCACAAGCCGGGGCGAACGATCACAAAATTTACTCAAGCAATGCCTAGTGCCTCTCGAGGATGACACTATTCTCGAGGAAATATTTTAGCTCTGCGATCGCCCGGCTTTTTGACCCCTGCAACTTTGTCATGCAACGGTGTCGCAGGGAGAATAAACGCCAGTACAAGACAGGCTATGTTTTTGTGTCTTTAAAATGGTTAAATAACTGCATGTAAAATGAAAATTAATAAATATTAGAGGGAACATTTAAGCTTCGCCTTCACGGTATGACGCGATAGCTAACGAGAATATGCCCGTAAATGCGGAAATAGTCATTCTCTACACTTTATATCCATAGATCCCTGGGAGTCCTCATACCATTCCTGGCGCAGTGGTGCGGCGGTTAAGCGATGCGCCACTGCCCTGCGATGGCAGGTGCTGCCACCGGTGGGACTTGTGCGATCCAGGTTGCTCTTCTCAGCAACCTGACGCGACCAATCATTAATTTAACTGCCGCCTGCCATGGTGTGCAGTTTGCTCATAATCCGGAGGGCAAGTTGTGAAGGCGCCACAAGGTCCCGTGACCTAGCTGGATCACCTACCTCCTAGGTTAATAATAATTGTTTTTTTTTTTTGGGGGGGGGGGGAAGGAAATGGCGCAGTATCTGTCTAATATATCGTTGGACACCTGAACCGCGCCGTAAGGGAAGGGATAAAGGAGGGAGTGAAAAAAGAAAGGAAGAATGAGGTACCGTAGTGGAGGGCTCCGGAATGATTTCGACCACCTGGGGATCTTTAACGTGCACTGACATCGCACAGCACACGGTTGCTGCTCTGGGGATTGGGATTTTTCACTCACACCCAACGACGCCGATGACGACGCCGGATTTTCTGCAATACGAGCTCCCTAATGCTATCGCGCAAAAGTATATATATAGAGAGAAATTTCATGAACAGCTCAGACTACGTAGCCAAGCTGCTGAAGGATCCTTTCGGGGAAGGGGGGGGGGGGGTGTCGCTTTTCGGCAGGTGTCTTAGACTTAATGGACTTACTGCCATATGCAGCCAGTGCTAATGCCCGGTCGCCTGCTGTTTACAGCGCGCTTCGATGTACCTCACCAGTGGCTGCATATCGCAGTCGATGGCAGCCAATAGTGACGCCTGGTCGCCAAGCATCCAATGGCCGGGATTGCTTTCCACACAGGCATGGAAGCTGCGCGTATCTCTGAGTGACCCCTGACAGACGACCAGACGGCCGCGAAATGGTCATTTTGAAACGGACAGCTTATGGAATACGGCCGTAGGTGTTCTTGCTGTAAGCATCTAAAACTGCCTCGAAAAGCTAGGCAAGGACGCTTATGGTTTTCCGGCGTACCGACGGTATTCAACTGTGTCGTCATTGGTGTGGCTTTATATTCGTTAAGGTTTATACTCCGTTTATCTTGATTCCATTCATTACTTTTGAGGTGCACTTTTCTGATGTGCTGCCATGTTTATTGAATATAGCAAACATACCACAAATGTCTGCAGTATCGTCATCTCCATCTAGCCTGACTACGCCCACTATAGAACAAAGTCTTCTCTAACGTCTCTCCAATTAACCCTCTTTTATCTCCGCAAACTTCCTTTTCTCATCCGTCGACCTAACCTTCTTCCGCCGTTGTTAGGCTTGCCTTCCCTTGGAATCCAGTGCGTTCCCTTTAACGGCCATCGGTTTTCATTCCTTCGCATTACATGCCCTGTCGAAGCCCATTTCTTCTTGATTCCTACAAGGATGTCATTAATCCGTGTTTGTTCTCTGACCCTCTCTGCCTTCTCCTTCTGAACAAATTTTTTTATAGTGATCATCATAGTTTTTTTTTCTAGTTGTGCCTTTTCTTAGAAACGTGAATGTAATCTCAAACAACGAAGATGGGCGCCATGGCGAGAAGAAACGAGAGCAGTGCGAAACACTAGCCCGTGAAAAAATTAAACTTTCGAAGCTCGGTCTAACATCTTAAGTTTAATGCATAGCTGCCGCGGTTCTTTAAAGCCTACTTCTATGCATTTCTTCAAAGCACCTGCTGCCCCCAGACAAGCAGCACTCATTCTGCACCCCAGCCTCATTTTCCCCACCTTTTACCCGCGTTTCCAGACAGAGCAGCCTGCTTTTTAACACCGCACATAAAGGCGCTCTTCCACTAAAAACCACTCGACGTCTGACCCGTCCGCAGTGTCACTCGTGCATAGCAGCGCATCTAAGGGTGTTCTTCCCGGCATGTGCGATCGTTACCCGAAGCCGGTACACTGTCGTCATCGATCCGAGGCGAGTGCTTCCTGTCCCGCAATCACGGGCATCGCGCTCTCCCCAGCCTCGTCCCTCGCGGACGAGACAAGCCGGCCACTTCTGGACGCGTACGAGTTTTATGAGGCGCGATAAGAAAGAAGGGAACAAAAGAAAAAGAAGACAGAAGCGCCAGACAGTGCGTGTAGTAAGGGGGGGGGGGCGTCAATAGCCTCCTGCATTTACCCTTTAACGAGCCGAAGTCACGTGACTTACATGTATACTGCCCAGGAGAGGCCGACGGCGGAGCGCAGGAACAGAGGAAGACGACGGCGCATGCCCCACGAGCAAAGGTCTTTCTTTAAGTGCGATGCAACTGCTTGCATCGTTTCTCAGGGGACGTACGGCAGCGCGCGAGAGTTGAAGGTGAGGCTAGTGGACGCGCAGAGAAGAAGCGAAAGCATAGGCCTACACAGGATTCCGTCTACTCTTCTGTCAACGTTACTTTTTTTTTTCTTGTCCCTTTTCGCTGATAGTTATAAAATGTAGTGACAGAAGACAAAGAGACGGCAACGCTAACACTAAGGCGCCAGACAGCAGGACAGACAGGGCATTCGTAAGGCAGAGTGAGGAGGGCCCTAAGACAAAAGGCAAAGGACGAAGCTTGAGAGAGAGGGGGTCACAGGCGCCGTCTGAGCAAGAGCAGCGGAGCATCGCGCGCTATTCCGGAAAGTGCACTGCGCCGGAAAGAGGGCGGACAATGGCGGTCGCGACGCATTTGCCTGCAGAAAGAAAGCCAGAGAGAGAGAGATAGGAAGAAGGAAAGAAAAGAAGAAAAAGAGAAAGAAAAAAGGAAGACGGAAAGAAAGGAAGAGAGAAAGAAGGAAAGAAAGACAGAAGTAAAGAAAGAGAGAAAGAAAGGAAGAAAGACAGAACGAAGGAAAGAAAGAAAGTAAGGAAGAAAGAAAGAAATAAAAGGAAAGAAAGTAAAAAGCCAGGTAGAATGAGGTGGCGAAGAAGAGGAGGAGGGCGAGTAGGAGGAAGAGGAGAGTCGTGCGAAAGAACAGTGGTCTGCATTGGCTCCTTTGTGCCACTCTGTCGACGTAGTCAGCTCGGGGTTTGTCACCGCTGCGCGCAGGGTGTTCCTATCAGCGCCGAGGTCCGAGCGAAGGAGGCAAAACAAAGGAGCAGAATCAGACAGGCCTGCCTGTCAATGCTGGCTGGCTCCTTTGATTCGCTAACATTCCTTTCAGGCTTGCGGTGGACGAGACCGGACGGGAACAAAGAAACGCTAAGACATACAGGCAAAAAGGGAGTGTGGGAGAGAGCGGTAGAGACTGTGAAAGAAAAAGAAGGTTTGCTAGAATAACACTGCGCCGATCTGAGTTGCTCATTGTGGCGTATCTGACTCGAAAACACATCCTACTCTCTCTGTCCTGGAAGAATGAGAACCAGTATGGTGTCTTTTGTGCGAACAGAAATTGTTCGAGCGGAGCGTTCGTGAATCCTTCTATGGCAGAGGTACGCGTTCGCGCTAGAAAAAATACAGTTTTAAACAAGCTTTATTGTTCGAGACACATTAGTTCCCTTTTGTGTCGACATTTGCTTGCTTGATTTGATTTGAAGCATGATTTCATATGTTGGAAACTCTCATGTATAAGCTCTTTTTACTACTACGCCAATGAACGGGCATAGTGAAAGGTAAGGTCCGCTTTATCGTTAATAGTTTCGAAGTTTCTTTTTTTTTCAGCTAACTTAGAAGCAAAGACGCTGCGGAGCGACTCGTTTTCAGTGAGTCAGCGCGAATGAACGATATGTTCGGAGAAACCACTGAGAGGTGGAAAAAGTGGTCGGAAAAAGTGAGGAACTTACTGCGCGTCGTTTTTCCGACCACTCGAACGCTGAGCCGGAATAAAATGCTGCGCGAGATTGGTATAAGCACTGCCCAGGGGTAAACGCGCTTCTCAGAGCCGATGATTTGAAGCGTGCCTGATGAAGTCTTGACAGACGGCAGTAATGAACCTCTCAGAACCGTGCTTCCTTCCAAGTGGTTTGAAGAGAGGGAGGAAAAGTGAAACAGAGGGTATTGTCCTGATTGCGTATTGAACTGGAAAGCCTGGGACGAGGAAGAAAAATTTAAGGAGCAAATTAAGTTCGATTCGCTTGTGAGCCGATTCGTTTATGTACGGCCTTTTTCTGGCGAGCATTAACGAGGAGCGTCTGTTCTCGTTAAACAGACGGGAAAGCTGGTGTTCTGTGTGCATTTGCTTCAGCCGAACGTTTAGAAAATAAGTGTGTTTGAGGAGCGAAGTATGAAAATTATCCGCAAATATCGGGCTTTCCGGAGCGTATTTAGTTGCACGCTGAAATTGGTACAACGGGTCTAGAGCTCTGGCAGTTTGAACAAAACAAAACAAAACTGTTCTGACGCTCTTTTTTTTTTTGCTGACAGCAGAGGAGTTTTTTAGAATCCAAGTTAGCCTGGATGTATATTCGAAAAGCTGCTTTCTCACCGTATGATTAACGAGCGTGAATAAGCTGAAGTACTATTTGCAAACTCACGTGTTCCGAAAGATCATGTTAGATTATTATTATCCGTCAGTTTTTCCACTAATACCTCTTACAGATATACGGCGGCCCATAAGGCAGACATCAGTATTAACTATTTAATGATGTGATGAATATTACATGCCCCGCTTGTTCCAGACAGCCGAAAAAGTAATGCCTTCGTTTCATTCTTGTGAGAAGAGCGTTTTTTATGTCTTCAGGTATCTTTACGGTAACATCCTGACAAAGCAACTCTCTAGTAATAGTTACTTCGCGGTGTTGTTTAACAGTTCCTCAGCGTGTTTACTGCTAAGATTATGCAAAACAAATGGCGTTAACTTCAGGACACTGGATCGTTTAATACCCTTCGTACCATTAATCTGGTCCTTTCTGCATTCGCGGTGAATCTAAGAGTGCGCGGTACCAGAAACTAGTGGCGAAGCTTACTCCACATCGTCCGCCAGACAGCAAACTTTCTCCACACTGCACTCGACTATGAACGTTCTCCAGTGTTTCTGCGGGAATAATTAGGAGTGTGAGATGATGGTACGGCAGTCATTTCCCGCAGAGCCATCCGCTTATTATTTCGGGCGATCGTTCGTTACAGTTGCTGCCATTCGTTACAGCGACTCCCGGCAATGCTGTGGCATAGTTCCTATTTCAGCGTCATTAGGCTTTTGTCTTCTAAGTGACTGTGGCGCTAAAAGATGGCCTATTTGAAGAATGGTGCAATCGCAGAATACTCATTGTATGGAACTGCCCTGCGGCTTACGCCAGAAGAGAGAATAATGGCAGTGCATGAGCCATCTGTAAGCGAATAACCTGCGCACGAAATTAAAAGAAGTCCTCGTCTTATGCACGTATGGAGAGAACGATATGAATTTTTTGGAGTTGGTATATTGAACACGTGCCTCAAATTTAAGGTGTATTGCTCAGAGCAGTGAACCCCAGCCTGCTATACTTTTCGTCATATGGTGTGGAGAGAGCTATTTAGGAATTTTCTTTTGCTTTGTTTTGTTTTCTTTGCTGAAGTGCTGTATCAAAGAGGCCTTTTACAGGGTGATGACGGCTGAACGCTGTATTGCCCCGCACAGCTCGTGATATATGGAGCTCACTGGTCTTATGCCTGTGCATGACGTCACAGAAACCAACAGTCACCGTCATTGACTGGTGGGCGAGGCAGTCATGGTACAATAAAAGTGAAAGTATAATTTTGTTCTCGATGGCGGGAACTTGGTAAAGTTTATACTTTCTATTCTGCGTGAGAAAAGGCATTAATTTTCTTGAGGGTCACTAGTTAAGCTAACGAAGAAGAAAATGCCAGGTAAGCAGTGTGCTTGGCAGTAACACAATGGAAGAAGAATTATCGGATAAGGCGCCTTTGAAAGGCATTAGGGCTTATAATCTACTATGCCACCTGATTGTGGTACACACATATGAACGTTATTGAGCGGCACACAGTGGGCGAGTTTTTCCTTTTCTAGACCTACACCATTAATGGCTATCGCAGAATAACGTCCGAGTCAAAAGGCGACGAGTTTTTGAGCAGCACAGCATCAACCAAAAATAATACCTTGAGAAATAACGTAGCTGGATCGGCGAACACCTGCAGGCAGATTAGCTGTCATATACTCACCGTGGAGCAAACACGGTGCGGAAATGCCCCTAAAAAACAAGAAATGCTGGAGCAGTAGTAACATTTGTAGGGCTAGGATTCCCGGTTTATGGCATGAATCAGCGAAAGCTGTTACAGCTTTCATTTAGCTGTGTAGGTCTGCATTCTACCATGGAACTACCATCAGTTTGCACATTCCTCCATCCTGGTGATACCCTCCTCCTTCACAGATAGCCACCCTGTGTGCTCTTCCCTTGGCATTCACCTTCCTTTTAGGCATTCCTCCGCTTTCGCCATAACCTCCCAAGTCACTATGGGAAACCAGTCGCCTCCTAGCACCCCTCTAGCCTCTAGAACTTTCCCTCTCCACTTTACGTCTCCCTTCTTTCTCTTTAACGCGCAGAGAATAATTTCCCTTTCTTCATTTTGCCACCTGCTCCTATTGGCAGATGACAGTGAAACTGAATTGAAATAAATTAAATTAACTGTATTAAACTCTAATCATGGAATTAAATTAATTCATTAAGTAATCAAGTTTTCACGGTTGACGGTGTAGGTTCCACGGTATAATGCGCGGCTATGTGACTAAACCAACGCTATAATAGCTTCAGCCGCAAAAAAAAAGAGGCGCTTTTTGCGCACAGGACGACGACACGCAGTTTCCCCACGCGGGCCGTCGCCTCGTCGCATCGCCACGCCGTGCTTCGTGTAACAAACGGCGGAATCTCCGAAACCTGATAAACGGCGTGTGGCAATTTATAGAAGCGCCAGCGGGAACAGGCACACGCACGCGATTCTCGAACTCTCCCGACACGCAACGCAAAGCAGCGCGAGTGGGAGCAGGAGTTTCGTAGCGGCCGATCGCTCCTCACCTTTCCCTTCGCTACACCAGATGGCGCTCTGTCTCCGTGCGTTGCTCACCACACTGCCGTCGCGACCCACATACTTCGAGAAGAAAGCGACGGAAAACAAAAGAGAAGGCGGAGAAAGGGTAGCGCAGGAGAAAGGGGTGACGGGGAAGAGGAGTTGGGAAAGAGCGCCTTCCTTTCTCCCCAAC